>NC_137610.1:14432127-14444627 GCF_963280865.1 Gymnoscopelus braueri
CACTCTTGCGCCGTTAACCTTTCTCTCGCTTTCTCAGTCTGTAAAAAGGAAGACTGCGCTCAGCAAGCTCAACCAACTTGTCCCGCCCACCGCCGGCTGTCAGTCAAGAAGACCACGTGCTGTGATGTGAATGAATGTGTGTGTGACTGCCAGAACTCCACACACTCCTGTCCACCTGGTTTCACTACTTCTTCCTCCACCAACGACTGTGGATGCACAGAGACCGACTGCTTGCCAGACAAGGTGTGTGTGTGTGCGTGTGTGTGTGTGTGTGTGTGTGTGTGTGTGTGTGTGTGTGTGTGTGTGTGTGTGTGTGTGTGTGTGTGTGTGTGTGTGTGTGTGTACTTGTATTATTATACTTGTGAGGACAATTTTATGGTCCTCACAATATAAATTGCTGTTTTATGGTTAAAAAAAGTTGCACTCGCAATTAGGAAAATATCCAGGTTAGGGTTAGGATTATACATTTCGAGGTGAGGATGGAGTTATGCCTGATTTATACTTAGTTGCACGATAACGGCTTTAGGGTTGGGGTAAAAATGGCAAAAAGAACAACAACAAAAACAACATGGTAAAAATGGCAAATCAATCAAATACTTACAGAATATGATTTTATATTTCACGCTGTCTGCGAGGCTACATTATAAGTCAAGTTCCTGGACTGTCTCTTACACTATCCATTCACGTTTTAACAACGTGCACTGTTTGTCTGTGCAGGTGTGTGTGGTAGGGGGCGTGGTCTACCCGGTGGGCAGCCAATGGGACGAAGGATGTGAGAAGTGCAGCTGCACTCAGCAGCAGGACAAACACACATCTCTGCACATCGCTCAGTGCACCCCGCCTGTCTGTGAGCGGACCTGCTCCACTGTGAGACACGCACGCACGCACGCACGCACGCACGCACGCACGCACGCACGCACGCACGCACGCACGCACGCACGCACGCACGCACGCACGCACGCACGCACACACACACACACACACACACACACACACACACACACACACACACACACACACACACACACACACACACACACAAATAAACATACAAACAGTTAGTACACACAAACACATGCATATACAGTATACAGAGTGCAAAACACACTCATTGTGGTGGTATTTAATGTGAATGTTGTTGTACATTGCAGGGCCTGTCATACACCCGTTCAGAGGGGGAGTGCTGTGGGAGATGCAGGAAAAACAGCTGTGTGGAGTCAGAGGGAGAGATGCGAGGAGACACACTAACAGGCCGACAACTTAGACGAGTATGTCTGTAATGTATTAATACTCACTCTTAATTTTATATACAGGCTTAACAGTGTACAAATGTAACCAGATGGATCTTTACAGGTCCATTTATGGATAAGACTCTGAGGTACAGATAGAGGGCCCTAACTGATGATTGTACCGTGCACTTAATTATTTTCTTCTTCTATTACCACAGTGATTGTCTCTATATGTTCTGGTATTCATTATAGTGTCCTGTGTGTAGTAAGTAATACACTGTGTAACTCCACAGTGGTCAAATATAAGAAAGACTTATTGCTGTTGCACATAGCTCTTGTCATTTGGCTATTTGTTAGAATGACTGGGTACAGAGGGTAGTGTGTAGAGGGTAGGGCTGTCTGGGAATCGGAAGGTCACAGGTTCAACCCTCGGCTCACACAGTCTACGTGTCGAAGTGTCTTGAGCAAGACGCTTACCCCACATTTTACTGCAATGAAGCAGTAAAATAAATTTCCCCTCCCCAGGGACCATAAAAAGTATCCCCCGCAGGCACAGCAAACAAATGTGCACAGAAATGCTTGACGCATCTCTTCTACTTGTCTTTTTGTTCACCTCATGCCGTCGTCTCTGTGTGCGCTCAGGCGGGTGAGAAGTGGCAGTCCCCAGAGGATAAGTGTCTCTTCCATGAGTGTGTGAGGGTCAACGAAGAGCTGTTCATCACTTCGTCCAACGCCAGCTGCTCACAGATTGAAACTCCAACCTGCCCGTTAGGAACGGAGTTACGCTGTGACCACCAGGAATGCTGTCCCCGCTGCCAATGTGGCAAGTACACACGCATGCAAGCATGCACACACGCATGCACACACACACGCACGCACGCACGCACGCACGCACGCACGCACGCACGCACGCACGCACGCACGCACGCACGCACGCACGCACGCACGCACTCACTCACACACTCACACACACACACACACACACACACACACACACACACACACACACACACACACACACACACACACACACACACACACACACACACCAAACAAACGCACACTAACTCACATACATTCACACCACTGAACACATAAATGCAGGTAATATCATACCATGGTTAACTACATGTACCTCCCGTATCTAGCCAACAGAGGGCTCTCTGGTATCAGAGATAGCCACGTCTAGTGTTCCATTGCCAACATGGAAGAGATTTAGGATTATATGACTGAAGGCTTAACCACTATCAACCTGGTGTCCCTATTTTGGGCATGTCATTATAGACAAAGTGTTTAAAAAATGTTTAAAAATGTCGAATACCCCCTCCTGAAGTATCAGGCTTAAGTGATTAATATACCATAATGATACAGGGTAATAGAATCATTGCTTTATTTGTGCTGCTCTTTCTACAGCGCCTGTGAATGCCTGCGTCTTTAACCAAACCATGATAATAAAGGTACGTTATACAATATGTACTTCTTTGGATATGTGTTTATGTGTGTGGAATCTCTGGATGACTATTTCTTTTAATATTCACACTCAATTTGTTTGTGTGCATTAACGTGTACGTGTGTGTTTAGCCAGGGACGACGGTGATGGTAGACACGTGTACACGTTGCGAGTGTTCGGTGGAAGAAGGAGCCGTGACCAAATACAAACTGGCCTGCAAAACGACCACCTGCGCCACCTGCCCTAAGGTAGCCTTCATCAGCTATAATGATCCACTGTCACCATCATTATCATCATCATCATCATCATCATCACCACTATCATCATTGCTGTCATCATCCATGCTGACACTTGCATCATCATCATCTGATGTCATTTTTTCAAAGCCTTTTTTCACCCTGGAATGACGTTCTCTGCCATCATCGTAAAATATGAATCTCTGGAGGCCTCTCCAGTATGGCAAGTGGATTCCTCACTAGACTGATTAAAATGTAGGCATTTAGCTGATGCTTTTGTCCAGAGCAAATTACAAGTGCAAGATCACAGTTTAGTAGAGTAAGCATGAACCCCAGCCAACAAACAATGAGATTAATAGTCAAACAAGTAAGAGAACAATTTAGTGCCTACATGGAAGAGATTTAGGATTATATGACTGAAGGCTTAATAATAATAATAGCGGATGCTTTTGTCCAGAGCGACTTACAAGTGCAAGATCACAGTCGGCAGAGTAAGCATGAACCCCAGTCAACAAACAACGAGATAAATAGTCAAACAAGTAAGAGAACAATTTAGTGCCAACATGGAAGAGATTTAGGATTATATGATTGAAGGCTTAACCACTATCAACCTGGTGAAAAACTAGGATACCAGGTAAGCATCAAACCTAGCATCTAACATCCTGTAAAGTGAGTATTCATTTAGAGGATTCTTCACTGCATGCATTAAATGTGACTATAATGAGTTTGTGTCCTCCTGCCTGAACTTACTGTGACCTGTGCATGGTGTTCCAGGGCTACATTCCAAAGCAGGAGCCATACACCTGCTGTGCCCAATGTGTCCCCGCGGCCTGCATCTTAGAACAACCGGATGTAACCACCGTCACTGTGCAGGTAGGAACCATGCAGGTTTGATCGTTAGGCTTGATTTATACTTAAAGTATGTGCCAGTGTTATGAGCCGAAAAATAACGTGATCTACAAGCTCACAATGTGTCAGGCAATGTGTTGTGAGCTTGTAGATTGGCTATTTTCAGCATGCGACACGACGCGTGCCATAAGTATAAATAAATAAGGTTTCATAACTCCTGTCAGAAAATGTGACTTAAAGTGCCCAGTCATGGGCATATAGTATTTTGCCCATTATCATTCACTTCCTTCAATGTTTTTATGTTGATAACTGTTGGAGCATGTGATGCAAGACAAATATTGTATTTGTGAAAACGAAGTTTCATCTTATTGTATCTGATCTGATCTTATCGTACTTCACTGCTAAATCCTTAGTGTTAATGCAACAGACTGTAAAAACCCATAGTGATTGTTCACTTAACTTTGGCACCACAACGGCTTTGAAACACCATGAAACAATCAGAGTTTGTACAGCACATGCACTAGAGCCTGACCGATGGCATATTTTTGGGTCCGATGCCGATCCCAATTTTGAGTCCTAGAGACCACCAATTACAGATGTTTTGACTGATATTTTGTCAAAAAGATAAACATTTTCTATTCAATTTGAAAAGGTTTGAGTAAAGGTTCTATTTGAGAACCATACAATGTTGTGAGCTTGTAAATTGGCTATTTTCTTAAACGTTTGAAAACTGTTGCCTATAATGACAAAAATGAAGAATTTTGCCCATAATGGCATGTCCAAAAGAGGGATGCCAGGTTGAAAGTGGTTAGAAATTGGTGTCCCAATTTATAACCACTTTCAACCTGGCAGTGGTTAGAAATTGGGACACGGGCACAATTGGCCCGTGTTCAACGGAGGGAAGCCAGACAGGGAGGGTGATATTTGTCCTGTGCACATACTCCTACGGGCTGGCGGCGGCACCTGTCGGTGGGGAGTGTTGGGCGGGAGGAGTAGGACGAAGGCTCTATGTCCTCCCAGTGGTGGCTCCTCACTGGCCGGTGAGTCAGTAGGATACAACAGCAGTGACAATACACAGAAAATGTGTGTGGGGAGGAATCTATTGGCATAACGACTAAATTGGGGAGAAAAGGGGTAAAAAATTAATTAAAAAAAATAAAATAAAAATGTGGATGTATATTGCCATTACAGATGCCGTACAAGGAAAAAAATGAGTCAAATAATGGCCGATATATCTGTCTGGCTCTGACGTGCACATCTCTCCGTAGGTGAACACGACTCAGCAGGACGGCTGTAACCGGTACGCCTGTAGTGTGAACGATAAAGGCTACCTGGAGTTGCGGACCAGTGTGACCAACTGCCCTCCCTTTGACCGCCAGGCATGCCTGGACCACGGGGTACAGTATGACATGACCTGTCCTTCATCCTGCTCAGATCTGTCATCATCCGCACTAAACAAACAGAACGAACACACAAACCAATCTCGCCACCTCTTAACCTTTTCTGTTGTTGTTGCTTTCAGGGGAAAGTTAGCCAATTAGGAACCAGCTGCTGTGAGATATGTAAGTACTGCAGACTCGGTGTGCGCTTTTCAAAATACGCGCTCCCACTTCAGATTAAAGCAACTTAATAAGAGTTTGTGAATCAATGACTGTCTTGCTGTGTGTCCAGGTACGGAGCCCGAGTGCAGGAACACGGTGGGAACACTCAACTACGTCAAAGTGGGTGACTGTCAGTCAGAGCACCAGATAGAATTGCACTATTGTGAGGTGAGAGACAAGGGCGCACACACGCACACACGCACGCACGCACGCACGCACGCACGCACGCACGCACGCACGCACGCACGCACGCACGCACGCACGCACGCACGCACGCACGCACGCACGCACGCACGCACGCACGCACGCACGCACGCACGCACGCACGCACGCACACACACACACACACACACACACACACACACACACACACACACACACACACACACACACACACACACACACACACACACACACACACACACACACACACACACACAAATGTTAATGGATAAAGGTCAAAGCGTGCCGCCTCGGTGGATTAGCCTACATAACTCAGTGAATCATAACTACTGTCTCATCCTGTGTTGTCGTGTTTCTTCTAGGGGAAGTGTCGCAGCAAATCCATATATTCACTGGAGACGGCCGGTGTGGAGCAGGAGTGCGTGTGCTGCGCAGCCGTGGCCACGGAGTCTCTCTCTGTGCCACTGCTGTGTTCCAATGGCACCGTGACCCAGCACACTGTCCTGTCTGTCACCTCGTGTGACTGTTTGTCCAAACACTGCACCTAGAGAGAGAGAGAGAGAGAGAGAGAGAGAGAGAGAGAGAGAGAGAGAGAGAGAGAGAGAGTTTTAGATGTGAGAGAGAGAGAGAGAGAGAGAGAGAGAGAGAGAGTTTTAGATGTGAGAGTGTAGATGGTACAGTGTGTGTGTATCCATATAAACATTTACATACAGTATATACAATAAACATTACAAACACCTACAAACCCTACTTATTTGTCTGTGTGGATTTTTCCAGTGTGTAAGCATTACAGTATCTCCCCTCCCCAGAACAATGTATTGGGACACATCAGATTTTTTATTTTCTTATTGTCAGGGCTGGTCAGGGCTGGTTCAGGTCAAGTCACCAACAATAATGAACTCATTCCTCTGTTAAAGCTGCAATCTGTAACCTTTCAGGTCCCCCGAGCACTGAGCCCTGCGTGATTGCTCAGGGGTGAGATTGAGTTTTGACCTATGCTCGTCTATTGAGAAATGCAGACCCTGTGGTCGAGTAAGACCACGACTGGTTCACAAGTGGCATGCACAGTCTCTCTCTCTGGTGAATTGCACTATAAAACAGTGGTGTCTGATTATGCATGCTCTCTCTGGCAAGTAGTATATCCCACATGAGTTCCTTGGCCTACTGGCAGCATGCACATTTAATTTTGACACTGTGTAGCAGTTTGCAAGATTAGCCACAGAATCACAAACAAACACACATGCACAAGCACACAGACAGACAGACAGGGATACAAACAGCCTTTGACCTTGCAGAGCTTTAAAAAAATAAGGGGGTTCCCTGAGCTACACTGGAGTCTACAGGTGCACAAATCACTTTGGCTCCACATTTCACTGATATGAGGTGCAAATTAAGTGCGTGCAGAACTCGTAGTGGGCAGAGGAGCATGTCTATGTTCCTATGCCCCTTCAGCCCTATGTTCCCTCTACCATAACCCCAACCCCATCCCTAACCCTAAACCTAAACCCAACATCAACCTTAAGCTGAGGGGAACATATGGATTAGGCTTGAGGGAAGATAGTGCTGAGTGATCATAGGACTGACCCGTGGGCAGCAGATTCAAGCAGTTGTAGTTCATTTACTTGTGTTTGTGCTAAAAAGAAGGGGAAAAAGGGCTATTTATGAAAACATCGGGTGTGCAACTCTCATTGCATAAATTCACATGCTGATTTGCAGATATGCAATATCTAGGCTACTGCTAGTAAAAATGTGAGCGTATGAGTTTCTTATTTAGTGACTTGTAGCATATGATTTGCGTGCCTGCAATTAAGAATTTGGGAAGATGTAACTGTTGTGTCTGTTGGAAAAAAAATAACATTTCAAATGTACTGATTTTCTACAACTTCCAGATTTACTCAAGCACTGTACTAAAGTACAATTTTGAGATATTGTTACTTTACTGGAGTATTTCCAATTTTCTCTACTTTTATTTCTACTCCACTACATCTCCACTACTTTTATTCCACTACAATTATTTGAAAACTTTAGTTAGTAACGTTGTAGATTTAGATTATTATTACAAAACATACATTAACCACTTCAGCCCTATATACATTTCGGCCATTTGAAAATAGCCGATCTACAAGCTCACAACGTGTTGCATTGTGAGCCGCATTGTGAGCGTGTAGATCTGCTATTTTCCAAAGCTTTTTATACATTTTATACATTTGAAAACTTGTGAAATGGGTCATTCTGCATAATGAGTACTTTCTACTTTAGGTACTTAAGTAAATTTTGATACCAATACTTTTGTACTTTTACTCAAGCAAATATTGAATTCCGGACTTCTACTTGATATTGATACTTTTACTTAAGTAAAACATGTGAGTACTTTTTCCACCACTGCTCAGTTGTTGATTGATTGATTGAATACTTAAAGGTAGGGTAAGTGATTTACTTTGGTTAAAATAAGTGTTAAATAGCTCTATATTCTGATAGTACTCATTGCTATAGAGTGTTTGTTCAGTAAAAGGAGTCTCCCATGTCTCTCCAGCTCTTTATTAAACAGAAAATGCATTTTCAGTGCTCTCTCCTGATTGGCTTAAATGTTGTCACCTACCTGAAAATGCACATATATTCTGTTTACTAAAGAGCTGGAGAGACCCCTGTGACCAAACAAACGCTCTGTAGCAATGATTACTATAAGAATATAGTACTTTAACCTTTTTAACAAAAAAAATTAAAATACCCAAAAATATCACTTACCCTACATTTAAAAGTTTGCTTGCAAAATAAAAAGCACATCAGAAAGTACAGTTACAAATACAATGCTCAAAGGATTGAACCCCAAAAAGCACCATGGCTAGTTGTTTCCATTGGGGGGTCCTGTGTATTCAATTCATAGAATGTTTTGAACTCCAACATAAAAATAATACCTTCTCATCATCACACACACCTTTGTTCCCTCCCTGCTCCCTCTCTCTGGAATGGAGCAGCCAGGGAATTAGCCACCATGCGCGCGTCCTGCGTTAAGCCTGCATGGACACGGGAGCGCGCGGGGATTGTCCACCATCTCAGTGCATCTCTAGTCACCTCTATAGCCTAAAGAATGAACAGGTTCTCCACGGGCACCACTGGTAAGTGCGTGTCTTTCATCACTTTCCTCTTAATTATGGAATAATACCAGTAACTACACGTAATGTGCGCGTGCTTTATTATCCAGGCCTGTTGATACTACTTGTTTTAATTGAATCATTCGGTGACCGCGGTGTCTTCCGCTCCATGGGTATATCTGCGCCAGGACAGGTAGGACCATAAATGCCATGACGCACCAATGTCACGTTATGTCTTCTCTGTTACGTTCAGAATGTGGCATTCAAATTATAGGCTGTAGGCAGTGGTGGAAAAAGTACTCTCATGTTTTACTTAAATAAAAGTATCAATAGTGCAATGTAGAAATACTCTGTTACAATTAAAAGTCCGGAATTAAAAAATTACTTGAGTACAAAAGTATTGGTATCAAAATATACTTTAAGTACCAAAAGTAGAGAGCATTATGCAGAATGTCACGTGTTTAGCTTGTAGATTCAAATGGCCGAAATGTATAGGCTATAGGGCTGAAGTGGTTAATGTGTGTTTTGTGATAATAATCTAAATCTACAAAGTAACAAAAGTTTTCAAATAATTATAGTGTAAGTAGCCTAAAAGGTACAATATTTTCCTCTGAGATGTAGTGGAGTAGAAGACAAAGTACTGAATGTTGGAAATACTCCAGTAAAGTAAAAATACCTCAAAATTGTACTTAAGTACAGTACTTGAGTAAATGTACTTAGTTACTTTCCACCACTGGTTTCTTCAACCATCTATCTGATTGCGTGCAGACAGATAGACAACTGTTGCGCCTCAGCATGAGCTAATAAGACTTAGAGAGAGAGTAGCCTGTAGCCTACTGTGGTTGAGAGGAATGCGTCAGGGCCACTGGTGGAAATTACATTTAGCCTAATGAAGGACTGTAGCTACAATTTTGGGATATAGGCTACTTGTATACTTTATTTAAGTATTTATATTTTCTGCTTTTACTAAAACATTTGGGAAAAATCATGTATTTTTTAGTTTGTTTCACTCCACTACATTTATTTGATGACTTTGCAGATTAACTAGCCTATTTAAAATATAGCCGAATCAATTAATTGGGTCAGGTGTAGGCTATTATAGTTGAGTGGTTCTCAAACCTTCTCATGTCAAGGAAGGTCGCAGACCCCCATCTGAAAATAGCTTGTGCCAGGGACCGAGGGACCCCATACGGTTTAGAGAGCAAGAGAGAGAGAGAAAACGTGTGGTGAGACGAGATACGTGGATTACAGACAGAGATTCAGTGAATTTATTGTAAGATTGGCTATTGGAAAATTGTAGACGTGTAGATCTAGTAAATAGTAGATCTACACTGGCTATATCACAGCGCATCCATGTGATGTGTTGTGAGTGAGCTTGTAGATCTGCTATCCATTTTTTTTTTAAATAGATAAAAGCAAATACAAAACAGGTGGATGACTGGGCACCTGGACGAGTGGGCACCTGAAGAGGTGGGCACCTGGACAACTGGGCACCAAAACCATCTGGGCACTAGGGACATGTTGGCACCTGGACGAGTGGGCACTTAGGGGTGGAGATAACTGGGCACCTGGACGAGTGGGCACCTGAATTAGGATTCGTGTCCACAAGTGTTTTTTAACTTTACATAGCATGCTGCTGTTGTTGATAAGTGATATTTAACTCACTGTTCTTTAAACCAACAAACACAACACAGCAACGAGGTCAAAAGTATAATATAAGAGTTTATTTGCCAAAATAGTACTGATGTGAAAAGTATAGTTTCAAATAGCCATGGTTCACATGACGCTTGTATACAAGCGTCATGGTGCCGAGTCCCCCTGGTCTATAGTTGTGTTCGATTTTTTCACATTGCCATCTCTCACATAAACATAAACGTTCAGATTTCAAATATAAAGTGCTTACCACCGAGCCACAGATGTTACAAGGCGATGCGGACCACGATGAGTACCCGTATCTCCCGTATTGTTCAATAAAAAGCATTTTAATCCCATCGCCGGCCATTTTCTTTTTTGTTATTTTTTTGTTTTGTAATGTATCAGAGTGCAATACACCTCCCAACCATTAGTGTCGCATGGTTGAAAGTATGAGACAATTTGGAGAAAATGGCCGGCGATGGGATTAAAATGCTTTTTATTGAACAATACGGGAGATACGGGTACTTATCGCGGTCCGCATCGCCTTGTAACATCCGTGGCTCAGTGGTAAGCACTTTATATTTGAAATCTGAACGTTTATGTTTATGTGAGAGATGGCAATGTGAAAAAATCGAACACAACTTTAGACCAGGGGGACTCGGCACCATGACTGTCATGGTATGACAGTCATGTTTCAGGGCTAAGTTTCAAAGTACAATATAAGAGTGTAATTTGCCAAAATAGAAGTACTGTTAAAAAATAGAACAAATTGGGAAAATGGTAAAACACCCAAAAAAAATAAGGATACCAAAAAATGGTCACACAAATCCTATTTCAAGTGCCCACTCGTCCAGGTGCCCAGTTATCTCCACCCCTAAGTGCCCACTCGTCCAGGTGCCCACATGTCCTTGGTGCCCAGATGGTTTTGTCGCCCAGTTGTCCCTAGTGCCCAGATGGTTTTGTCGCCCAGTTGTCTCTAGGGGCCCAGATGGTTTTGGTGCTCACCTGTCCTGTTACCATCTCGAATACCGTTCGACTGTTCGACTTCATATTCGACACACGTCTCAGACGACCCGAGGGAATGCAGTGCCCGGCGTGGAGTCTGTTGGATAGGCGCTTGTCCAGAACCACCAGAAAAGGCTCTGACCGTGGCCCAAATAGCCCAAATTGATTGCCATGGCAACCCCAGTCTTAGCTTGATTTGGCAAATTCCCCACACCTGCCATTTGATTAGTTAGTCAGACCATTTTTCACAGTACTCTTCAAACATTCTCCACACTCTCCATAGACGTTTACCACCGCACAAGGACTTTCCACAACTGCCGATCGGGGGGGGATTGGCAGTATGTGTCGGTTATATACGGGCCTGCCCATATATGGGCATATGGGGGATATGCGACTGATAACATCAGGGATAATAATAATAATAAATTTTATTTATAACGCACTTTAAAGTTTTGGAAATCACAAAGTTTAAAAACAAGAGGCACAGAAACGACAAAAGCAGGGCAAAAACAAACAGAAAAAGCATTCAGCAACAAGAAGAGTTGATTAAAAACAAATTGAAAGACCTAAGAAAAAGGACAAGGACAGGCAGATACAGAGATCTCCAAAGGGTATTGCATAGGGTGGAGCATGCTTTCCATATGGTTCCCATGTAGGCCCGTGCCCGACAGGCACAGGTCTAGTAGGGTTAAAGTGGGTTAAACAGATTTTGATATATATATATATATATATATATATTTGATACATAACTAATTTTGCTGGGGACCCTCTGGTTATAAATAAAATGTATTATTTTTATTATTATTATCCCTGATAAATGGTGCATTTATATAGCGCTTTTATCCAAAGCGCTTTACATTGATTGTGCCACTCACACACACATTCATACACCAATGGTGGAGGAAACTATGCAAGGCACCAACCTACTCATCGGGAGCAATTAGGGGTTCAGCGTCTTGCTCAAGGACACTTTAGGGGAGCGCCCCAGCCCGGGATTGAACTGGGAACCTTGCGGTTTTCCAGTTCACTCTACCCGGCCACTCTACCCCTGAGCCACTGCCGCCCATGATGACGGATGTTATCAGTATAAGGGCATACATGGGCCATATATGGGCAGGCCCATATATGGGCCTGCCCATATATGGGCATATCCCCCATATGCCCATAAATGGGCAGGCCCGTATATACCGATACCGACACATACTGCCAATCCCCCCCGA
>NC_137610.1:14449627-14624627 GCF_963280865.1 Gymnoscopelus braueri
CCCCCAAAAATCTACATCTCAAAAGGCAGCATTTTATGTTAATGGTTTTGAGGGAAATTAATTGAACTCGACTCCAATTAATTATTAGTAATTAATATGTTCCATTTGAGTACATGCCTGCATTCCATTCCGTATGTACTCAAAGGTTATGTTTATAATGTGACAGTGAAACAGTCTGCCGTGAGTCCATATTTATAACGCATAATGCAATATGTTTGATAATGTGAGTGATACAGTACAGCTGTAAAAAAATAATAAAAAAAAACACACCTCATATCCAGTACATGTATCTCCGGGGAATTTGATCCAGAGTGTTCAATTAACTCTCTCTGAGTTAAATAAACTCTTCTACTGTTTATAGTCTACATTTACATTTCCTATCTGTCACCCCTCATCCCCCTGATACAGGTGTTTTGTTTGTGTTTTGTATAGGACTCTGACATAGAGCTAGGTCCCGGGCTATATTTTGCTGATGGCCAGAGAAAGGTGGACTACATCCTTTGCTACAAATGCAAAAGAAGACGTGGATCACAACATCGCCTTTCCATTACATCCATAGGGAGTTCAATAGGCCAAGGCCCAGGGGCTGCTCGGCTGGACACTAATGCAGAGCTTGGGGAGGCGGGGGATGGGGAGGAGTCTAAATTGACGGACCATGAGAAGGCCTTGATGAGGGAGGAGTTTGAAGCCGAACTACAAGATAACGGAATCGAGATCGAGCGGGATAAAGAGGTACGTGCGTGTGTTTGTCTGTGCACTTTCAGGCTCTCTGATGCAAGGTGCTTTATTTGTGTGGAATAATGTCTTGTAAGTGTCTTACTCTCTTTCCAATCATGTGTACCAGACTGACTGAATAGCATGTGACTCTGACTTTAGGGTGTCATTCAACCTTTGTCTTATGGTATGTTCTGACTGTCTGACTATTATAGACTCAAGTCACCTGGTACTGAACTTTATTGTTGAGTACTGTACATAAGGATACCCTTATCTATATGTACAGTTTATATGGTCTCTCTTTCGGTAGAGAACTTGACCACGTCTTGTGTGTTTCACGTACTTCTCCCGTGAGTACATGCAGTACGTACATTTCTATCGTAGAAGTGTTCCATTTCCCTCAGCCTCAGCAATCTAACTGATCCAGAATTCCTCAACATTTGTTAATGGAGGAGGCCCTCATTCCACTGTCTGTAGCATAGGAGCCGATTCCATGGGTGCTTCAGGGCCCGAGCACCCATAGAGAACGCAGGCCAGTTGGGTGGCCGGATCAAATTTCCATTTATTTGATAGCAAACTCTATCGAACATATAGTCTCGCATAACCAAACCTGCCCACATTGCAAAATAAGTTGGCAAAAATTAGATGTCAGATTAACCACTAAGGTAGGGAGCAAGGCAGAAATTCTAGTCTTGACAGGAATACTTTTCAAGATATAGAGTTTCTGAAAGGTGATTAGGGAGAGCATTTGAGAACCATGTTGACTGATCTCCAAACTAGTGAAACTCGCACTGAGTGTCTCTGTAACAACCTGCAGTAACAGCAGTCCACAATGGGACAAGCAAGACTGAACCATGTTGCTGTATTGTACTGTGACACTGACAAGAATGTGTCACGGAATATGAACCTGGATGTAATCACAATTGATCAGGTGAACTGTGCCCAGCTCCCAGAAGTCATGGGCTATCCACACCAAGCAAGCACTAACTATAACACAATTCTAACTCAAGAAGATGTGTAGATGGCCCAACACCTTCCTTGTAAACAAATAACATCAGTAATTAATTTAAAACAAATCAATAGTAACTGTGTGGGCCTATCTGTTGGTGATTAATTAATTGTATTAACTGTATTTTACTGCGTGGTGCGTGCGCTGGCATGCTTTCTTTGCGTGTGTAATGCTTTAACTTGTTTGGGTCCTTATCTCACAGCCATATTGACAGTGGTGGCCTGGTCAGTGGTGGTGTGATTGTGTTGAATTGTGGACTTGATTGTGGACTATAATTTATGTGCTTGTTAGCCGTAATGTATTATTATTTTCTGTGTGTATTCGTTGTGTGTATCATTAGTTATTATTCTGTGTGTGTGTCTGTGTGTGTGTGTGTGTGTGTCTGTGTGTGTCTGTGTGTGTCTGTGTGTCTGTGTGTCTGTCTGTCTGTCTGTCTGTCTGTCTGTCTGTCTGTCTGTCTGTCTGTCTGTCTGTCTGTCTGTCTGTCTGTCTGTCTGTCTGTCTGTCTGTCTGTCTGTCGCTGTTCATTCACTATGGTGCTGAATTGCTGGTTATTGTGAGGTGTATGGTGGGGGCGTGGCATTCGATTGTTCTGTGCACCCACTGGCAGATTCAGAAACGTAAATCGGCGCCTATGGTCTGTGGCAATATGTTGTCCAGTGGTAACTAATTACTGTAAAATGGCAGAAATCCCTCAGATTGAAAATGGGGAATTTGTTGATTACATTTTTATTACACCATGCCTTCTGTCTCTACACACCGTGCCTGTCCAACATGGCGTGTACTCTTCAGGACTGCTCCGGACTAATGTGTCTTTAAATCTCATTATTGGGTGGCTGCCGGGCAAGCCCAAGATAAGAAGCAGCTTGTCTTTGGAAGCTTAGGGACATGTCTGCTGCCTAATTAAAGCGAGAACTATAGAACATAAAGCTTAACAATTCCAGACACATCACATTGTTTTAAGAAATAGAATGTATCTGCCTGTGTGGTTAAATTTGCATAATGTGTACTGTGTGTAATGTATACTGTGTGTGTGTGTGTGTGTGTGTGTGTGTGTGTGTGTGTGTGTGTGTGTGTGTGTGTGTGTGTGCGTGCGTGCGTGCGTGCGTGCGTGCGTGCGTGCGTGCGTGCGTGCGTGCGTGCGTGCGTGCGTGCGTGCGTGTGTGTGCGCGCGTGTGTGTGAGAGAAGACTACTGTTTCAGTTGAGGATTAATACCACTGACAGTACACAAGTACAAGGCCAAAGGCCAGATTATAGGATCTTATTAGAGAATGACCTGCTACTTGGGTGTACAGCACAACGGTGTGTGGGTGCATGTTGCTTGCACCTGGAGAATAATGCAGGTGTGGGTGATTTTTTGTTACGGTTGGCTGGCCAAATCTGATAGCTAATGATTTGCTATATATGCTTGTGTGTGCAGTGGTGTAAAGTAACTAAGTACATTTACTCAAGTACTGTACTTAAGTACACTTTTGAGGAATTTTTACTTTACTGGAGTATTTCCCATTTTCACTTGTAGATCTGCTATTTTCAAACATTTTAGTAATTTTACTTTTGGTACTTTAAGTACAATTTGATGCCAATATTTTTGTAATTTTATTCAAGTACATTTTTAATTCTGTACTTCTACCTGTAACAGAGTATTTCTATATTGCAGTATTGGTACTTTTACTTAAGTAAAGAATTTGAGTACTTTTCCCACCACTGTGTGTGTGTGTGTGTGTGTGTGTGTGTGTGTGTGTGTGTGTGTGTGTGTGTGTGTGTGTGTGTGTGTGTGTGTGTGTGTGTGTGTGTGTGTGTGTGTGTTACAGGTACCCTCCCTTTTTTTAGATTTTAGACTCTCTGAGGGTCAATTTGTACACTGCTGTGTAGTCGACTACTGTAGTTTGATTACCATTATGTGCTCTCTGGAGTTTGCTGCTATTTGTGACTCTGGTGCTAAATATACAGCTACACTCTTCCTAGCACTCGCAGAATGACTGATCTGCTTGTAATCAGTATCATTCCCTCAGCTGGCATTTTATCGTGGTTCCTTGGAACAGTGCCCTTGCCCTTCTAATCCAAAGTAGGATGGCTTGACCTAGGCAGCACGAGATGAAGCACCATGCAGTTCAGTTGAAAGGGCTTTATTAAGTCTTTAAATGGCATCATCACTCTGAGGGCACTACTTATTCTGCATGGCTGTCCTCTAGATGCTAAGTGGTGACTTCACTTTTCAGATGTGGCAGAGATGTAATCAGATGCACTCAGTTATTACCGCAGTACTCCAGATGTCCACTCTTTCCTTGCCGTTTAGGACGCTTGGCTTCAGAGCTTGGACTAACATAATAGTAATTGATATCACAACAGGCAGCAAAAAGACATGGAATGTCACATAAGGAAGAGATGTGGTCATTTCTGTTTGAATAAAATAAAATAAATAATCAATGTACACTAGTCCTGTGATAATGTGTGCAACACCTTGACTGGGACCTAAGAAAGAATCTTTATCCTCTCTGACTGAGAGGCGGGATAAACACTGGAACCAGCCATTTAAAGCCATTGCTGGAATGCTCCCTGCTTATATTTGTTCCATGCTGACACAGACCAATAGCACTTATCAGACCCGCTCCAGTGATTTTTTTAATGCTCAAGGTTCCTCGTGCTCAGACAGAGTTGGGCAAGGCAGCTTTCTCTGCCAAATGGCCCATCTTCTTGGAATGAGCTTCAAAAGACTTTAAAAATCAGCTCCTTGCTATCATTTGGTCAGTTCAGAGCAATGGTCCTTAACACTTTTAACCGTGCACCTGTTATTTTGTTTTAGTTGACTTGTTTTAGGTACAGTTTAAGTACTTTTATTTGCAATTGTACTCTCATTCACGTTCCTTGTTATGGATTTGGATTGTGTCTATTATTGTAACCTCGGCTACATTGAAAATGAGGGCTTGCCACTAAACTGTACTCCGATTTAAAATAAAGGTGATGATGATGTTGACAGTAAGGCTGAGTTGGTCCTGCACATCAAGCTTTTAGGGCTGACTTTGCTTGATTCCATCTGCCAGTTGGAACACCAACATAGTGTAAATATTCACTCACACCTGCCTAACGCCTACCATGGCACATAGATATATGTCCTTACAGAAACAATGTACTGTACCGTACATATTAATCACTTGTCAGATTTCTTAACACAATGTAATTGTGACGTGTATTGTATGCAATGCTTGATGAGGTGACATAATGCATGCATATAATGTGTGTTTGCGTGTTTGTTGTTGTTGTAGAAACCGCAAGGCCTAAATTTTATTCGGCTGCATATCCCGTGGCCAGTACTCAGCCGAGAAGCAGAGCTTCAGAAAATCAAAGTTGCAGTACCAAAGGTCAGTGTCGTATCACAATCATGTAGATATTCTGTTCAGCAGTATTCACAACATAACTCTATGTGTAAAACAATCTGTTTGGGAATTGGGGTTCACGAGATTGTCCCTCATCATTTAGCTCTAGAATGTTCCCTGTCTAGTAATGATATGGCATGTTATATGTGAAGGATAGTGTGTTATAATAACTGAAGGGATTTGCATTCATTGTTTGTGTTTATTGAACAGAGATGTGAGTTACACAAGCGGACAGGCATTGCCGGGATGTACGACCTCGTGATGACCAAAATCAGCAGGCCATTTCAACCAGATTGCCCTGAGTTTGACACCGTGACAGACTCACAAACAGGGGGACGATTTAAGACACTCAAACACGTATTCATCAGAGACAAACTCCACCTGTGAGTACTTATGCATACACACATACATACAGACAGACAGACAGACAGACAGACAGACAGACAGACAGACAGACAGACAGACAGACAGACAGACAGACAGACAGACAGACAGACAGACAGACAGACATGTACTAGTAGTGGCAGGGCTTGATTTGCTGGTAGGGATGGGGGCTTGGGGGGGGGGGGGGGAAATCCATGCCTCTGCTTTTGATATCACCCCTTTGGTCATTCATTATTATGTTTTATCCCTGTTTATGGTCAGACTATTATGTTAACCACATTAACCCTTGGCATACCTATTTTGGGCAAAAAAATCCAAGTTTTATAAAAACTTTAAATTTGTCTTTTGCAAAAAACATTCAGGTTTTTTATGTACAAAATAGCCGATCTACAAGTTCACAACGTGTCATGATGCGATGTGTTGTGAGCTTATAGATCAGCTATTTCCCATATTTGTCATTCGATAGTATATAGGCTACAGTAGGGCTTAAGTGGTTAATAAAATGTCCGCCTCCTCTGTTTTAGTTTTTACAAATCGAACCCTGAGTAACGGCATGTTATGCAGTAAAATCCTCAGTGTTTATTTATCCATTTGTAATTCAAAAAGGGTACAAATGTAACCAAATGGAGCACTTAGCATTTTATGATTTTATGACTGAAAATGACAATTAATCAAGCCATGTTCCACAAAGTCACGTTTTATGATTTGTGGTAAGATTCATCCATGATTCAGTAAGCCATGTTGATGACAAACAAACTAACAGCTAACTTCTGCTAGCACTGGTATAAACAGGTAGCCTATTTAGACGCAATTTTTACATGGATTTTGCCACCACATTATCATACGCATTAATTCTTCGTTATGCTGAACAAGTACAATAAGACAATACTCTACTGAAGTATACCTCCTCATTCCGTTCATTCTGTATCTCTCTGTTATTATCTGCAGATATGACATCAAGTCAACAGAAACCCTGTTTGACAATGCCACACGCAGCAGAATCGTGAGTCACAACGAAACATATGCTCAACAGCCTCTCGTTATTCAATATTGCGAGGAATAATGAGTAAAATGAATTATTATTGACTAAATTGTATTTTCATGTTGTCTAGGTTGCTGATGTCATGTCACGCAATACCTGCACACAAACTTGCCAAACTACTGGTGAGTTCTCTGTCCCTTTTACTTTAATCTACATTAATTCCATTACATGGTACAGTATGTCCGTGCCGTGCATACATTTCCCATAACATTGTGTTGTGCTTATTTGTCTTTGTAGTGCGATTATGGCCACAGTAAAACATTATAAATTATGAAGATATGTTGAAAATGTATTAAGTCATGCTTTAGGGAAACTAAAAAAATACGATTTGGATGTTTACAATGGATCTTTGTATATGACAATAAAAATGGTTCATATAAAAGAGGCGTATCCTATGTCATGCATGCTCATATCAATCATGGACACCTTAATAAAATACTTCAGTAATAAATGCAAAATCAAAAGTGATTAGGCAAATCATAGGCCCTTTTGTAGCCAACTTGAATGAGAGATCACAACTGAATGAATCCATATAGTCATTTCTCAAAAATACATTGTGTGAAACAGAAAATGAGGCCACTAGAAAATAGGCTAACACAAATTAGTTGATTTTGATTCTGTTGTACTCCAGTGCTCTTGCACATCAAATTCCAGAGTATAATCTAACTCTGAAAATAAACGTTTTACTGTGTGGTTTGTGTTTCTCAGGCATCACGTCATTATTGGCTCGAGGTGTATACGACTCTGCCTTTCCATTACATGATGTGAGTATGCTAAGTAGTTGTAAGTTGTAATTGAGTATCATTGCCCAAACATTTTTATAATAATCCAAAGAACGGAGAGGTGGTAACACTGGGGTATTTTCTAGGGGTCGTTCACGAGGAGAGGGCGGAGAGACCAGCGGAACGATAGACAGGTGATCTTTATGATAATTTGCCTCTTCCATAGATTTTTCACATTTCATATGTAACATAAAGTCAATCCAGGCCTTAAAAAAAGTCCAGAATTAAATAAAAGTCAACGAGAACGGAAATATCAATGCCTTTAATATAGTGGCTATATCATTGAATGACCCTCAATGTTTGCAACCACTGTAGGTCTTCCTCAGGGATTTTACTGTAAAAACAACAACAAAGTATCTTTTGTTTGTTTCCCTGTTTTCCAATAGCACCATTTGGATCTATGTTTGAGAATACAGAGCAACCAGTTATCTCTTTTGTTTACCATATTTGTTTATATTTACATAATAAGCTGATAAACTTGATTTCACCCACGTTATTGCTGTCTCCTCGCAACTTCTACTTTATATATAGTAGGGTATACCTTGTAAGACTGCTATTTCTGGTATATACTCCATATACCACTGAGGTCACATCAAAATGCAGGAGACATATGATGTGTTTTGCCTTGTTTTGATCTGTATGGTGTCTAATCATTGCGGCATTGTCCTGGGATATCCCTCAGATTCTCCATGAAGAATGGGCTAACTATGGAGTCATGCATAAATACCAGCCTGTGGACCTAATCAGGTACTGCGAGACATGTGAATATACTTTACAAGTAAGACGCGCGAACGCGGGAAGCGAACGCAAAAAAAAAAAAAAAAGTTAATGAAAAAAAAATATTAAAACAAAAGTAACCAAAAAAAATACAAAAAAATCTGCGTCAAAAGGAGCATCTTAGAAAAATACAAATTCACAAAAAAAAAACTTTGATTGTTTTTAAACAATTCAACAAAGTGTTTGAAGTGCCTGTTTCACCCACTTCCGGGTGGCGGAGCCAAAATCCGAGCCTGAAGTATTTGTTCGTAGACCTCCACTTAGGGGGGGTAGAAGAAGTTTCGGAGCGATTCGGGCACTTTTCATTTAACATGGGGTTTCAATGGGGAGTTTTTAGGAGCCTTCTCCGGGGCGTGGCTTCCGGGGGAAGGGGCGGGCTTAAACGCAACCTTGAAAGGTGTGTTCAGTTTTCAAAGACCTTTCATTTGATGTATGGTACGTCTATATTGGACATTTACTTGGCTGCACAGGCAGTGCACACAATAGTGCACACAGACACACAGACAGACACACACACACACACAAGCCGAGCACGGTGTCATAGTAAGCTCCACTTCCGCTGCGTTCGCAATAAACTAAAATCAATACAAGCAGCTAGGCCTGTCACAATTATTACATAATCGTCTAATCGCAATTATTTTTTAGCTTATAGATCGGCTATTTCCACTACTAATGTTTATTTTTAAGTATAAAGTAATTAAATATGTGTTATTTGGCATATCTGCCCTGTGCAACCTTTGTTTCCGAAAGCTAAAAGCCAAACAGAAATGTAATTTTTATTCATAATGTTCCATTAACTTTCAACGACAGAAACACAATTAAATCGTTAATCGTAATTATTTGAGTGATAATTAATCAAATTTGTAATCGTGACAGCCCTACAAGCAGCTACACATACATAACATAACACATGAACTTTGTCTTGGCAGGAAATACTTTGGAGAACAGATTGGGTTGTATTTTGCTTGGATGGGTGTGTACACTCAGCAGCTAGTCCCTCCTTCCGTACTGGGAATCATTGTCTTCATTTATGGCATATTAACCGTTGACACCAATGTGCCCAGGTAGGTCGACAACCAATTCATAAAGAACCATACCGCCGTTCATACTGTACATTGTCTATTCACAGCTTTGGCCATATATCGTACATAAATATAGACCAATTTACCACCATAAGGGTTGTATTAGATTTTGCATTCAGTACACCATGAATCTCATTGGGCTAAACATGCCAGATGACCAGTATAGTCCTCTTTTTCAAAGTATGCTTTGTATATTATCTGATTTTGCATACATTTCTGGTTTTCTGACATCATCCTTTTTGTAGGGTGATGTGTGCTATTTGTAGTCATAGTATATACAGTACTGTGCTGTATATTCATGGTTTGTTTGTGTACGTGTGTTTCAGTCAGGAGACATGCAATGACAATCTGAACATTACCATGTGTCCGTTGTGTGATGGAGTGTGTGACTACTGGCGTCTGAGTACGGTGTGCTCATTGGCCAGAACATCGTACCTCTTTGACAATGGAGTCACTGCTCTCTTTGCCATCTTCATGTCCCTGTGGGGTAAGTATGCTCTGCCTTTCACCTCTCTGACAGCTCTATATATTAAAACATGAATCATTCACAGAATACAGGCAAGAATTTGAAGAATGATCTGCTCCATTGCTGCTCCCAAAATAGTTTTGTGTGTGTGTGTGTGTGTGTGTGTGTGTGTGTGTGTGCGCGTGTGTGTGTGTGTGTGTGTGTGTGTGTGTGTGTGTGTGTGTGTGTGTGTGTGCGTGCGTGTGCGTGTGTGCGTGTGTGCGTGCGTGCGTGCGTGTGTGTGTGTGTGTGTGTGTGTGTGTGCGTGCGTGTGTGTGTGTGTGTGTTTGTGTACATAGCTGCTTGTTTCCTGGAGCACTGGAAGAGGCGGCAAATGTGTCTGAAACATGCATGGGACCTGACAAGCTTGGAGGATGAGGAGGTGCATGCGCACACACACACACACACACACACACACACACACACACACACACACACACACACACACACACACACACACACACACACACACACACACACACACACACACACACACACACACAGATAAAGCCTGAAAATGCAAAAAGAAAGTAAAAAGATTTATGTAACAAGTTGACATTTCCTGGTTTTATTCAAAATGCCAGTGACAGTGATATGCGCGCTGACAGCCGGCTTAGTTGACATTTTTCCAAGTGGACTTTTTAAAATAATGAATCCTCTTAACTGTGTCCTGGGGAGGATTTATTTTAGTCAAATTACGCATAAATATTGTATTGCCTTGTGTGCTTTAGACACCTTTGGCACAAGCATTTCATGTTGTATTTGTAACAGTCATCTAATGTGGGAACACTACAGATACCATAATATAGAACTTCTTCATAAAGGAGGCCAATGTGTGAATGACTATCTGCTGCCTCTACTGTAGTTTTTATCCATCAATGTTTTGGATACCATGTGGGTGCTAATGACTCTAATGCGATTGAGCCGTTCTTAAAGCAGTGAGCTGGCTGGATAAGGTGATGCACCAGGGTCATACCATGCACACACACACACACACACACACACTAGCACTAATACAAATCTAACATGTCCCTCTCTCTCTCTCACACTCACCCCCTCCCTCCCTCCCTCCCTCCTGTGTCTCTCACACATGCTCTGTAATGATGTTAATATTTGCTGACTTTCTTCCCCTCCACGCTGTCTGAAGGATCGAGTCCAGGTGGGATGATTTCTATGCTGAATGACTGTGCCCAGGTTTAGATAAGATTTGAATCAGTGTAGTCTAGCCTGGTCCCTGGATTGATGGATATGTAGTGGGATACATTTCACATTGCCATAAGTTACTGCCCCGACACAGAACAGAAATGATCTAAACCCCTGATTATCAACTTGTGATGACATGACTAAATTGTTATGTTGTACGGGTTGTAGGCTAACACATGTCAAAGTAACCTGTGTCACACTTCATCAAATAATCCAAAATATGTGAGCATTTTTCAACCCACCCCTGCCCAGTAACACTTTGTTGTGTTGATAGAAATTAACCACATCTTAACCACATACCCTAACAAATTAAGACCGGGAAAAGCATCTGTCATTTTAGATTTTAACCATTTTAACCATTATTTCTCTGCTGTCCGGCAGGAACCAGCTAACTCCAAAATTTCCATTTTTCAGGAAATTAAAAAAAGTGGAGTTAGGAGGTTTTGTTCATCATTGATAAGAACACCTGAATGGACCTCCAAGCTCACAATGAGGTTGGAGGTCAAAAGGGGGTGGAGCCTGGAGTGAAAAAATGCAAAAGCGTCAAAATGGAGTTAGCTGGTTTCTGCCAGACAGCAAGGACTACTACTTTGGCTATTCAAAATAGCAGATATACAAATCTTGGAATATATATAGTTTGAAGTGTTTGTAACTCAAATCTTTGCTTCTTGGGGTCCCACTCCCTGGAACTAAATATTTTGAGATGGGGGTCCGCGGCCAAATACATATAATTTTGGGGGTCCTTGACATGAAAAAGTTTGCGAACCACTGGTATAGAGCACCGAAGTCCTGACATCACTGCCGCTAGAGGGCGCTGTCCCCCTGGGTTGTGGCTTTATTTTTTGTGTTGAAATCCCCATTGGGGAATCTTAGAGCGCCTCATATAAGAACTGTGTTTGAAAAATAAACACACCACCCCGGCGATTTTACTCATATGGATATGAAGCATCGACTGAAGGTGGAAATGTACAAATTTACCCAAAGAGTAACACATTAAACGCTAGAAACGACCCAAAGACTACATTTCGCATGAACGCGGCTGGTGTAGGGACAGTGATTTCAGACCCGGAAGTGTAGTTTCTAAGACTTTTAAGGCAGAATTAATTAAATTCTCACCAGAAACAGGCTGTATCAAAAATGAAAGAATATCATAAACGATGCAGAGCCACCCCCCTGACAGAATCGCCTGGGTGGTGTGTTTATGTTTGGAGCACAGTTCTTATATGACGTGATCTAAGATTCCCCTATGGGGGGTTTCAACACAAAAAATAAAGCCACAACCCAGGGGTACAGCGCCCTCTAGCGGCAGTGACGTCAGACTTCGGTGCTCTATTATAGCAACATAAGTGTTTCAGAAAACTGTCAGGATTTAGAAGACATTTATAGAATCGGCCTCAGGTCTTAATGGGTCAAGTAGTAGACTGGCCGTAGTGTAAACAACCCCCCCCACCCCCCACTACTGAACCATGACTCATGTAGGGCTTCCCTGGTGACATAACATAATTATGGTGAGCCTATTTGTGCAGTCAAAAACACTGAGTGTTGCTACGTTGTTATGTCAGCTTATTTGTGGTTGAAACAATCTTTCATAAAGCTACTACAGAAAACTATTAGCGCTACTGTGATGTTACTTTCATTTTTAATTCTTGCTAGAACAAAAGTGATGCGACTGTATTCTTAATTACTAAACTGGGATGAAATAGTTAGCCGAATTACTCAACTAGTATATTGACTGCATAACTTTGCACAATCCTACATTGTATGCCGACACTGTTTTTTATCATACACTTTTGTGTTGTAAGTGAAGTAATTTTGTGCGTTGCAGGAGGAACTAAGACCTGGATACGAAGAAGCTCTAATGGAGAAAAGAGAAAAGATGAGAGCAAAGTACAAAAAGAAGGTATTGAATATGTGTGTGTGTGTGTGTGTGTGTGTGTGTGTGTGTGTGTGTGTGTGTGTGTGTGTGTGTGTGTGTGTGTGTGTGTGTGTGTGTGTGTGTGTGTGAGTGAGTGAGTCCCCATATGTGTACGTGTGTGTGTGTCAATATTGTGCCAATCAGAGGTGATGCTATCACTGAATTTGCACAATTGCAGTTTGATGGACGAGCTGTACCCCTCTCCCCACCACTTCACCCCATTCCTCTCTTCTCCTTCAATCCCATTATTGATGGTGTCCTTCTTGCTCTGCAACAGGCAGGATGATTGTATATAGGGTGTATACGTTTATATACCTTTTAAAAATAATTGTTGGTGTCTTTTTTGTGATGATACTCCTATATGGATGTATCTTACTGTACTTCTAATGCCCTGTATCTATGGAACTTAACCCATTCAATCTGTGTTTAGCTATAACCATTATTTTATACTTTGGCTATTCAAAAATAGCAGCTATACAAGCTCATAGCCGCGCTATGAGCTTGTAGATTGCTATTTTTTTTATTGTAAAAATGTGTGCATTGGCTATTTTCTATGCACAACACAATGCGCAACCAAGTATAAAACAGGCATTATAGGTGAATTAGGCTTTACTTCACAGAGAACACTGACAGGGACCTTACCACCATAACCACACCTCATTCAGGCACATTTATGCCAAGCAGTATGCGTAACAACAGTTCTGTGTCCGTGTGTGTGTGTGTGTGTGTGTGTGTGTGTGTGTGTGTGTGTGTGTGTGTGTGTGTGTGTGTGTGTGTGTGTGTGTGTGTGTGTGTGTGTGTGTGTGTGTGTGTGTGTGTGTGTGTGTGTGTGACTGTGTGTGTGTGTGTGAAGGTGTGAAGGGTTGCCAGTGTGTGAAATGAAAATACCGAACCTCCACTCCAAATATTTGATCATGTATATATTTTAAAGCGAACATTTGTAACTCAAATCTTTGCTTCTGGGGAGGTCCCTGGAGATAAATATTTTGAGATGGGGGTCGGCGGCCAAATACATATAATTTTTTGGGGGTCCTTGACATGAAAAGGTTTGAGAGCACCACTGATATAGCAACATAAGTTTTTCAGAAACCAGTTAGGATTTAGAAGACATTTGAAGATGCGTTCCTGGGTTAAACAACTTCGCCTGAATTTCAATCAATAAAGGTATCTAATCTATCTATCTATCTATCTATCTCCCGTCCTCTCTTTCCCTTCTCATTCTCTTACAGTCGGCTCAGACCCGGGAAGGCGCAGATGGAGAGACGGATCACATGCTGGCTTCCCAGGTAGCACTGCACCTCTTTCTGAGTGTGTGTGTGTGTGTGTGTGTGTGTGTGTGTGTGTGTGTGTGTGTGTGTGTGTGTGTATATGTTGTCGTGTGTGAAGGTGTGAAGGGAAAATGCAGACCCTCCACACCCCCTTCACACACCGAGGGTGGTTGCGTCCAAAGCTGCTTACCTGCCTGAGATTAGCCCAGATTACTGATGGAGAGAGAGAGAGAACGGGGGAGGGAGAGGAAGGATTTCTATCTGTTCATCCAGCAAACACGTCTGCAGCAGAGAAACATATGCACATTTTCATCATTTATTCAATATTAACCAAGTTATACTCTAGTCACGCAGCATTTATTTGAAAGATTAGGCTTACGTGTGTGTGTTTGTGTGTGTACACGTACTGTATGTACATTCATACGTTCATTTGTTTACCTGAGTTTATTTTTACAGCTAGAGCCAGACTCCCTGGATATTGAAGATCACCTGTCAGGCTACCTCATCAATGTGTCCACTCTGCTTCTACTGGTACTGCAGTTCTACTTCCTTACTTAATAACTGGCCAAAGTATTGATATATATATTGCCACTCAAGATATATATAGTCGTTTTTCTCAAATATCTTACATATAACTCTGCATTCTGGGCTCCTCCATACTCTTATAGTGCATCTCAATTATCATCTACATACTGTCACGATTAGTTCAACTGGCGGACCCAAATGCAGACACAACACAAAGTCAAAGTCCAAGGGTGTTTATTTAACCAAAGAAGGAATTGGGGAGGTTGGTTTGGAGTGGTCGATGGGAGCAGGCAGGCACGGCAGGCAGGCGAGGCAGGTGAGGAAGGTCACTGTAGGACAGGAGAAAGGAGTGAGTCACGAGGAGTACAAAATTAATACAGGTTGAGAAACTAACTAAGGCACTAGGAAAATCGAAGACTGAATACAGTAGCTGGCAAAAAGTGTTGCCACACACGTGAGATTGCGAAACGATCTGGCATTGCATTGATTGATTGATGTAGTTTATTTAGAAAGACATGAGAATAGTACATGACAGTACATGGAAGTACAAATTCACAATACAAGGTCTACTAAACTGGAAACCCTCATTAAGCATTACGCTTGTTTAAGATGAGAACCCCATGCACACAAATCATGGAGAGAAGACCATGGCTTTATAGACTGGAAGTGATGAGCTGATGGCAGGCAGGTGAGGTAGATGAGGGAACTGGTAACAGGTGTGCCAAGCTGAGAGCTGGAGCCAAGCCTACGCCCACACACACGCCCCCCTCACATAGACACAGACACCAACACATAAACAACACAAGGACACAGACAGAGACTGTGACACATACCCTATGATCTTTATTGTCCTTCATCATAAGTGTCAGTAAGCCTTTCTTTATATAGACAACGAGTCTAGGGAGATTGAGTTGAATTCCAAGCCAGTACTAAATGGTTTAATCACCAGGGTGCCCCACCTTCAGATGTGTTTTCCATCCACCTATGCATCTGTTCTGTTTGTATTGCCACAATAACTCTAAATGTAGCTCTCCACCGCGTGGAAAAGCGGCGGAGAGCGTCTGTTTCCGAAAATCTGCTGTAGAATGGGCTGTGGTGGGTGCACTGTCGCGTCGGGTCACAAGTTGTAGGGAAGCGTCGAAAGCCGACGAGCAAGCTTTTTTTTAGCACCATAGCCGTCGGCTCTCAGGTGCATTCAGCAATTTATTTTCACACCTTCCAACTGACTGATCTCCCGACTTCATTCGACTGCCAGTCTGTAGTAATCTTTAGTAGTCTGTTTGGTGGAGAGCTACCTTAACTTTACCATTAAAACCAGTAAAGCATCTGTGTCATTTTAGATTTTTGCGTTGCAGATATACAAGCTTGTGCATCTGCTATTTCTGAAAATATTATCAAAATCTTGAAAGTGTGAGAACTACTGATTTAGAAGGCATTTGAAGAATCGGCCTAAATGGGTTAATATTTACCAGTGCTTCCCTCAAACCACAGTTGTGTCTGTACCAAGCAGATGTAAATTATTTCCTTTGGCTGTTGTAATCTAACATTTGATTTCTGTGTTTTGTGCATCAGATTGCATTAACATTCTCGGCAGTGTTTGGGGTGGCCATATACCGTATCTGCATGCTGACGGTTTGGTCCATGAACCCTGACCCTGAGGCCAAGGCTAGTGTCAGGATGACGGTCACAACCACTGGAATCGTCCTCAACATGCTGGTAGTTCTGGTGTTGGAGGAGATCTACGGATCTATCGCTGTCTGGCTAACTGACCTGGGTATGGTGACTGTCATACTGACTGTACAACTGTAATATTTTGTGTGTGTGTGTGGGTGTGGGGGGCAGGGGGTTGATGGAGAAATGCTGTCCGCTCACTCTCAACAACCATTGTTGGAATGCCTGTTAGCGAGGCACTTAAAACCAGGATGCTCTGGAGCTGCTTAGTGGCCAACAATAAAAGAAAGTTGTCTGGGCAATTTCTGGGAGTGAGCATCGTGTATTGGCGGTGAGCGTGCGCCACAGATAGAAAACCCATTCATTTTCCCCATAAAGATTTCCGAAAATATTTATATAAATTATTTTAAGGCTGGAACCAAGCCACCCAGGCTCCTGCTGAATCATGACCACAAGACATTTGATTCTGTGTCAAAGAATATTTTAATATTTAATTATATTATATCATATTATGATATAATATAATTAAATATTAAAATATTCTTTGACACAGAATCAAATATTTTATGGTCATGATTCACCAAGAGCCTGGATGGCTTGGTTCCAGGCTTGAAATAATTTACATAAATATCTATGGGAAAAAGTAATGGGTTTTCTATCTGTGGCATCATACCCACTGCTATGCCCTATAATCACACTATAATCAGCATATAATGCTAATTATAGTGTTGATGAGTGCCATGTGCCATGTGCCTTGATATGACTGGTCTGAGGATTGAGAGCACAGCCTGTCACTCTCAAGCCTGATTCATACTTTGTTGCGCGCCAGTGTCACGTGCCAAAAATAGCCTATCTACAAGCTCACATCGCGTGCCATGCGTTGTGAGCTTGTAGATCGGCTAATTTCGTAATGCGACAAAGTTTGGGATCCAAAAGCAAGATGCTTTACGCTTTACAGTAATATTGGAAATCATTTGTTATTATAATAATTCAATAGTGCAATAATGATCAATGCAAAAGCTCCCAGTGTGGAACCAGGTGATGACCACTATTGGAACCCACTTTGCAGCAAAGATGACTAATTGAAATAACACAACCTAAAATGCAAACTTGCACACACAGGCATCTGGCACTTTATATACAAATAGTATACACATATATATGCACACATAAATGTACACATACACAAATACAGTATATACATGATGTTGCACTCGTGCACTATGGAGTGATCTTATCTATACTGCATTTATATAAAGACTGTCTGTGTCTCATTTCCATCAGAGCTTCCTAGGACAGAAGGAGAATTCGAGGAGAGGGTGATCTTCAAGTCGTTCTTCCTCAAATCCATGAACGCCTTTGCTCCCATTTTCTATGTGGCCTTCTTCAAGGGCAGGTGCGTACAGCTGCTTTCTGTTCTCAAAGAACACAGCAGATGCACCATCCTTAAACCCCTACTGTACTTCATCTTCTCATCTTCTTCGTATCTTCTCTGTCTGTCTGCATCCCTCATCTTCTCTGTTGGTGTTCATACAGGTTTTCAGGGCGGCCTGGGGACTATATTTACGTCTTTGGAGACTACCGCATGGAGGAGGTGGGTTCACGTCCTCACACACACACACACACACACACACAGGGATGAGCTTTAGGGGGTGCTACGGGGGGTCGGCGACCCCTTCGTTCTGGCGCTATGGGGCTGGGGGGCTGGGAGCTCCACATGCACGCGCGAGCACGCACCGTCAGCTGCGGTCTTTAACACCTTAAAGTTTAAACAATAGCCTCTCAAGGTTCGCGCCGTCAGCGGCGAGCCGTTCTCAATAGCGTCTACCTGGCTGCTTTGCATAACATTAGGCTACTGGAGAAAAGCCATGGACTTGAATTGAATGTGTTACATTCCTCTCACAATGAGAGACAACAGTCTCTGCACTGCAGAGTGTGAAGGGGATCGCTTAGAAGAGGACCCAGTTCTCTGAGACAAGACAAAGACAAGTTGTCTGATTATTGTAAGTACTTATGTGTGGGTGAGTCTATGTAAAGGGCTTTTATATAAAACTAAAAGGAAAATAAAATAATTAATTAATTGAAACAAAATTAAAAACAACAAATTAACAATGCAACTAAATAATAAGATATCATTACATAAAAAATGTGCACATGCGTGCACGTGTGCTGCGCGTGCACGTGACGTCAGAAAATATAGCCCCCCTAGTTCAAAAATACACAGCTCATCACTGCACACACACACACACGCACGCACGCACGCACACACACACACACACACACACACACACACACACACACACACACACACACACACACACACACACACACACACACACACACACACACACACACACACACAGACACACACACACACACACACACACACACACACACACACACACACACACACACACGCAGGCACACACACACACACACACACACACACACACACACACACACACACACACACACACACACACACACACACATTAGCCTAACTCACTGGTCATTTTGGGTGCATGCAAACACGTGCTCACACGCTCATATACGCGTGTGCCTGTGTACTGTATATGTGATGTGCGCCTGATCTCACATGCATGCGTGTGTGTGTGTGTGTGTGTGTGTGTGTGTGTGTGTGTGTGTGTGTGTGTGTGTGTGTGTGTGTGTGCCTATGTGTGCGTGTGTCTGTGTGTGTGTGTGTGTGTGTTCTACAGTGTGCTCCACCAGGCTGTCTCATTGAACTGTGTATCCAGCTCAGTCTGATCATGTTGGGGAAGCAGCTCATCCAGAACAATGTGTTTGAGGTCGTCATACCGTACGTATTTTAAACTTCATCTATCTGTCTGTCTGTCTGTCTGTCTGTGTGTCTGTCTGTGTGTCTATCTGTGTGTCTGTCTGTGTGTCTGTCTGTGTGTCTGTCTGTGTGTCTGTCTGTCTGTGTGTCTGTGTGTCTGTCTGTGTGTCTGTCTGTCTGTCTGTCTGTCTGTGTGTCTGTCTGTGTGTCTGTCTGTCTGTCTGTCTGTCTGTGTGTCTGTCTGTCTGTCTGTCTGTCTGTCTGTCTGTCTGTCTGTCTGTCTGTCTGTCTGTCTGTCTGTCTGTCTGTCTGTCTGTCTGTCTGTCTGTCTGTCTGTCTGTCTGTCTGTCTGTCTGTCTGTCTGTCTGTCTGTCTGTCTGTCTGTCTGTCTGTCTGTCTGTCTGTCTCTTTCGGGTTTCTGATCCGGTCAGGCGGCCGGAACCCGTACAAGCCGGAACCAGAGGGGCCTGTGTATCACCCAAAAATAATTCCTCGCGATCAAGGGCATCTCAATTTTAGGGCCTACCCAATAAAACCCTTGATGCGGCGTAGTTTAGCTTGTAGAAATAGTTTGTTTGGTATATCCATCCTTTATTCCAACTCGTAGCGACTGGCGAGACTAAACTAGTAGTTATACTCGATTTAGCATTTAAATGCTAACGGGGAACCGAAACAAAGCAGCACCGAAAAAACGGAACTCGCACATCCGGAACCAGAGAATTTGTTTCCTTTTTTTTTTTCAGTAGGCGTGGCCTAGACCGGATCACGCAGGCCATTTAATAACGAATACCAGGCTTTCCTCCGAGGTGGAAAGTCTGGTGACGTGAGGTTAATTAATCTAGCCATCCATCCATCAATCCATCTATTCAGAGGCCAACATTGAACATAATGCTAATTGAACTCTTAAGTAACTATATCAATGTTGTAAATTGAGAACAGACGTGACACAATCTGTTCTTTGTCCTCTTTCATTTTGTCGTTCACGCTTTCTGTTGCACCAGGAAGCTGAAAAAGATGTACAGAACAAGGCAGGAAGAGAAGATGAAGAAAATAGAAGCAGAGGATGATGATGAAGCGAAGAGGCCAAAGCAACAGTTTGACAAAGACTATACCCAGGACCCCTTCGAGGGCGTGAGCCCAGAATACATGGAAATGAGTGAGTTTGTATGTTTCTGCTTACTCTAGCATTCTCACTCATTCACTCTCGCCCTATTATGTAGAGCAAAAGGTAGCAAATAAAGCCAGATTATACCAGAGTCCTAGCCTTGCGTTTCCAGACAATATCACACGACACACTGCGTGGATATTAGTCTGGTCCCTATCAACGATAGATTTTTTTCCAAGGGGCGGTTACAAAAAGATCCAAACGGACTCTATTGGTTAGACCTAAAACCAATCAGAGCTGTGCTTCCTGCTACGTCACACACAAGCGCCGGTGCTGAAATAGTAAACAACTCGTATTTAGTCTGGTAACCAGATGAAACTATTCTTAACACATCTTTCTTTCCAACAAAAGCTTTAAGGGCAATTGTTTGTTCGTCTTTTAGAAAAGAAATATTTTCTAACGCGTTTACTACCGATGCTATGGCGGCGTCCATCTTTGTTGTGAAAAACTGAAAATGAGTCTCCTGCATTGTACGTCATTACTCCAAATAAGGTGATAAGCCCGCCCACATTTGGATACTGGGCCCTGATTGGTCCCTCACGACTTCGGAGGGAGAGAAATGAAATCTCTATTGAGGGGGGCCAGACCTAATCTGCCGAGGGCTAAAGTTCAATGCAATTTTGCAAAGGCAGATTCGTCTGGAACCAGGCTACCAGAGTCCCCCTCTAGGTTAATGGTTACCAGCGGTGGTGGAAGAAGTACTCAGATATTTTACTTAAGTAAAAGTAGCAATACCACGATGTAGAAATACTCCGTTACGAGTAAAGGCCAAATGTTCCAAATACTACTTGAGTAAAAGTACAAAAGTATTGGCATCAAAATATACCAAAAGTAAAAGTACTAGAATGTTTGAAAATAGCAGATCTACAAGCTCTCAACGCGTCGCACCGCGACGCGTTGTGAGCTTGTAGATCGGCTATTTTCAAATAGCCCATGTATAAAACAGGCCTGAAGTGGTTAATGTATGGTTCATAATATCATAATTTATATCTGAAAAGTAACTAGTTACTAAAGTTGTCAAATAATTGTAGTGGAGTAAAAGTACAATATTTGCCTCTGAGGTGTAATGGAGTAGAAGAAAAAGTATTGGAAATACTCCAGTAAAGTACAAATACCTCGGGCACCGGAAGTAGAAAATCTACAAGCTCACAACATGTCATGGCATTACAGTATATGTTGTGAGCTTTTAGATCTGCTACTTTCAATGACGTGGCAGCGCGCAAATCAGGCTTTAACAGCCAAATAATTCGAGGGCATTCCAATTCACTGCCGAAATAGCTCATTTACGCAAAATCTAAAATTCATACAATACTACAAATCATTATAAAATCAATTAACTACCTGCTCATCCATTTTAATGGGACAAGCAGCATAATGTATAACAAAACAGCCGGGTCTTAGAACCACCAGAGAGAGACAGACACTGACACTCTAATAACAATAATAATAATAATATGGTTGATGCAGTCAGTTCTTCACTACATAAAATAAAGTTTTCATTCGAGGTAACTCAAGTGTTAAAAATGAAATAAAAATGCCATTTGGTCTGGAAGAAAACGTAGTATTGCCAGGCAATACTTGCTTGAGAAGTAGTGTTACCATGGCAATCCTGGCAATAATAACGGTGGCGGCCATGGCTGCATCTGTGTTGCTGAATCTGTGTGTTGCTTGGCAACCATTGTGCTAATTGTCGCTGAAGAACTAAATTGCTTGGTGCCAGAATGATTTGTTGTTATCAGTGAACGTGATGGTTGAGCACATACCATATCAAGGCTCAATCCATGCTGCAGCCGGCCCGGCTTCGAATCCAACCTAGGCTCTTTGCTGCATGTTATCCCCTCTCTCTCTATTGCCATTCCTGTCTCTGTAATCATTGTCGCTGCATGTTAAATATAGTAGAAAATGCCAAAAGAATACTCTTTAAATTATCAATGAATGCAGTTGCTGTGTTTTTATTTTGTTAAACTAGGTACGTATACTGTAGGAACCGTTTTATAAAAGCAATAAGCCACACAAGGGTGTGGTTTACATAGAACTGCTAAGGAGGTTTGCCCGCTGTTCTAAAATCATTGTTAACCACAGCCTCTTGAGGCTTATTGCTTTATTAAAAGAGTTCGGTTTCCTAAGAAAGAAAATACTGATATTTGATCTGTTTGCAGTCATCCAGTACGGGTTTGTGACTCTGTTCGTGGCCTCCTTCCCCCTGGCCCCGGCCTTTGCTCTGCTCAACAACGTCATTGAGATTCGCCTCGACGCCGCAAAATTTGTCTCAGAGATCCGCCGACCAGACGCTGTGAGATGTAAAGACATTGGTAAACAATGCTACGCATGGCTTCAATTCACCTTGCACTATCCTCTGTCAGTCTCTGTGTGTGTGTGTGTGTGTGTGTGTGTGTGTGTGTGTGTGTGTGTGTGTGTGTGTGTGTGTGTGTGTGTGTGTGTGTGTGTGTGTGTGTGTGTGTGTGTGTGTGTGTGTGTGTGTGTGTGCGTGGGGGTGTGCGTGCGTGTGTGTGTGTGAATGTTTAATAAAGCTGTCCTTGAATTTTTACTCACCTTCTTTACCTGTACTTCAATGCCCTCAATTTCTTTCTATCTCAATGTTTCTCTCTGTCACACACTCTCTCTGTCACACACTCTCTCTCTCTGTCACACACACACACACACACACACACACACACACACACACACACACACACACACACACACACACACACACACACACACACACACACACACACACACACACACACACACACACGGACACCTGTATACGCATACACACATGGATACACACATTTCCCTCTCCTTTTTTGTCTCTTTTCGTGATGCATGCAATCTCCAGGGATTTGGCACGACCTTCTCAGTGGGATCAGCAAGTTCTCTGTCATTACAAATGTAAGTGAGGGCATGTGTGTGTGTTTAGATTGTTCACATTGGGCACTGAGACACACTTAGACCACAGCCATCCTTGCATAACAAGTGATAACTCTTTCCCCTCAAAGGTTTTCAGTGACTCCCATCATCTCATGTCCAATAGAGGCTATGCGCGTGACATCATCATACCCGGAAGTTATGCGGGAATGCCTACTGAGTGGCGAAAAACTACTTTCTGGCCTTGACTTACATACGTAACATACCCATACATCCAAACAGAAAAGTCCTATCTGATTGTATTAAACAAGGTTAAACTCACCAACATGGCAGCTGTACGGAAAGCTCTGATTATCCTCTTTGTATCTGCAAGGTTTTTGTTTCATAAAAATCCACCGTAGACATGTTATGAGCTACTTTCTGTCAATAAATTCCGTGCAGGTGATTATTTTTTTGGTTTGGAAGTTTGGAAGCGCTCGTTTTCTATAACGTAACGTCCTGCTGCCTCCTGCATTATGTGACGTCTAGAAACAGGTGGTACGCAGGACCATTGAGCGATTTCCAACGAGCGATTCCAAACTCCAATGCTCCATGCTGCTCAATGTTTTGCCACTCCACTCAGTCTAGATGAGGGGGGGCGTGTCCCGGTGGAAAATGTGCATACTCTCTATATGCAATTATAAGCTTCATTTATATATGTTCAGTGTCTACATATTCACTTTTTGGAAGATGTGTGTTGGTTATACTGTATTTCTTTGTTGTATGTTGTATAAAGATTTGATTTAGAGGTGTGTTGTTCCGCCATAAATTATTCCCAATGATTAAAAAAGATTTTCTGATAAGTTCACTGTTTACTGTGACTGATGCTGTGACAGCCTGGCGATGATTCTTACAGGTGATCAGGTGATCTCATGCAGCATTGTGATCTCCCTCTGTCTTTCGGCTCCCAGGCTTTCGTCATCTCCTTCACGTCCGACTTCATCCCTCGCATGCTGTACCAGTACATGTACAGCGCGAATGGCACGATGACAGGCTACACGGAGCACTCGCTGTCCTACTTCAACGTCAGCAACTTCCAGTCAGGCTCGGCGCCGACGTCCACGCTCATCAACGGCGTCACCATGTGCAGGTTAGGTCACGCTGCCAACCTTGACCAACCTTGATCCTTCCTTTCACCTTGTGAAAGGAAGGATCCTTCCCTTCAAAGAAAGATCCTTCCCTTCAAAGAAAGATCCTTCCCTTCACCATGTGCAGGTTAGGTCACGCTCATCTGGCAACCCTGGTAACGCTGCCAACCTTGACCAAACTTGATCCTTCCTTTAAATCTTAAGAGAGCTGCTTACCCCTCACGCGACATCAACTGTGGCCTTTTGACCCTAACCCTAACCCTGACCCTTTTGCTTTCTGAGAAACCAATGCTGATCTCAAGGGATGAGATCAGCTAGGATAATATTATAAACCTGAGTATGCATACGGATTGACGTTTCCAGGAAGATTCTAGTATGTTTAAAAATCTAACTCCATCTATCTCTGTGTATTAGGTATAGGGACTACAGAGACCCGCCCTGGTCAAGGGATCCCTACTCCTTCTCAAAACAGTACTGGTCTCTCCTTGCTGCAAGACTGGCTTTTGTCATCTTCTTCCAGGTATGAAAAGACTAGATTATTGCTTAAGACTTCCTATGAATAATGTATGCAGAATGCATTATAAGCTAATTTAGGAAGTCTTATAAAGTATTAATACTGAATTTTAGGCATTTTGTGTTAAACAGCTATACAGTGAACATGAATGTATGTATAATTGTAATATTGAAATAATCAATACAAAACTTGGTTACATTTAATTCAGTATAAGTTGCGGTAAAGGTTTATTTAGGTACAGAAGAAAAGACAAACAAAAAAACCGAATCCACGTTGTTTATACGCTTCATTCACATAGCCTATGTAGCGCCGACAGATTCAGCTATTAGCAGAATCTGTCTTGAGAGAGTATACCTTATGCTTAAAGGAGTAGTTAAATTATTGGCTCAGGAATGCGACAAAAAATAATACATCTCCATGAATTCTTGGAGTGTGTGTAATTGATAGAAAATAAGTAATGTTTTGGGTGAACTGCTCCTTTAACAAACGCTGGTGACATTCATATCGCCGAAGCTGCCACGGACAAATTCACGAAATGTCACTTGAATAGAGTGGCACAGCTCCTGCAATAATAATAATAATAATAATATTATGTTTTTAGACCTATTTGATCCCATGGGGGACATTCCGTTTTCAGCTTCACCCAGCTGATTGCTGCCCAGGTGGTCAGACTTGAGCGCAGGGGGGAGCAGTTAAAGGGATACAGTTAAAGGGCCGGGGACACATTTAAAAAAAATATTAAAAATAAATGAAAAAAGTTATGGAAAATTCATGGCCCCCTCACGCATTAGAGTGTCCTACTAATGTGTGAGGGGGCCATGAATTTTCCATAACTTTTTTCATTTATTTTTAATATTTTTTTTAAATGTGTCCCCGGCCCGAAAGTGAAGTATCCCTTTAACACATTCCATGCCAGAGTTTAATCTCATAATGTACTCACCAGTGCCAGCGTTTTATTGTTGTTTTTTTGTTTTTATCATGTCGCCACAGACCTCGCTAAATAAGTTAAAAGTGCGCGTTCATTTGGTTCTAAACACACAGCGGATCCGTGAGAAACTGCCAGCGAAAACAGTTTCCAAATGCGAGCCGCCATCTTGAAGCTACAGCCGATACACGCTAAACAGTGATCAGCGAGGAGAAAAACAACAAACCGAGAAAATCGAGTTTTAAACAGGATCCCAGACAGGAAGCGGATACGATCGAAAAAAACGGAACCCGAATAATTCCGTTTCCGACCGAAAACCGGAAACGGAAATGGATCAAAAAAATTCGGAAAGTGCACCTTGGGCGATTAACATGGGAATCGGCGGTTCGCGTAGATCTACGCGACTGGCACGCTGCGGCTTTAAATAGGTTCGCGTAGATCTACGCGATTGGCATTCAATGTGTTAAGGGTTGAGTGTCTTGCTCAGGGACACCTTGACACATTGCTGGGGCCGGGAATTGAACCCGTTTTCAAAACAGCCTTTCTACCCATTCAGCTATTGCTGCCCGGCCGCCCGATTCAAGCAGCAGTAAATTACAGATTTCCCTTTTGTGTGTTCTCATTTCAAGACGACACTTTTATCCGTTTCACCAACACAATACCCTGTGTTTTTTTCTCTCTTCTTAACGTGCCTTTTAGAATTTGGCCATGTTCCTAAGCATGCTGGTGGCGTGGATGATCCCAGATGTACCGCGCTCCTTGCGGGAGCAGCTGAAGAAAGAGAACGCTCTCCTGATGGAGTATCTGCTGAGCACCGAGACGGAGAAGCACTCCCCGAAGAGAGCCTCCAGATGCTACGCCGGCAACATTAGCATCGTGGTGGAGGCACCAACGGAGGCTGAGAGGGAGGAGGAGGGAAGATGGGAGGAACGGGAGGAGGAGGCGGCGGAGGAGGAAGAGGAGGAGAAGCAAGTGCGAGAGCAGGAGCAGGAGCTGGAGGAGGTGGCCATCGAAATGGATCTGGACAAACCCAGCAGGAGCAGTGACAGCTACCCAGAGCTCAGGAAGTCAGCCGAAGAAGGTGGCAACAAAGGAGGAATAGAGGATGATGGTGGAGGAGGAGGAGAAGGAGGAGGAGGAGAAGGAGGAGGAGGAGGAGTAGGAGGGGATGCAGAAACACGTGAAGAAAAAGAGGAGGACAAAGAAGAAGTTAATATAGAAGTTGATGGAGGTGATAAAGAGATGGAAGGAAAAGAGGGCAAAGAAGGAGATGGAGACAAAAGGAAAGAAGAGAAGGAAGTTGAAGTGAAGGCAGATGAAGAGGAACATTTTTTTGGAGTGAAGGCAGATAAAGAGGAACATTTTTTTGGAGTGAAGGCAGATAAAGAGGAACATGTTTTTGAAGTGAAGGCAGATGAAGAGGATTTTTTTTTTGGAGTGAAGGCAGATAAAGAGGAATTGTTTTTGGGAATGAAGGCAGATGAAGAGGAACATTGTTTTGGAGTGAAGGCAGATAAAGAGGAACAATTTTTTGGACTGAAGGCAGATAAAGAGGAAAACATTTTTGGACTGAAGGCAGATGAAGAGGAACATGTTTTTAATGTGAAGGCAGACGAAGAGGACCATTTTTTTGGAGTGAAGGCAGATGAAGAGGAACATGTTGATATTAATCTGGATGACCTAATGGCAGAGCTGGGACTGTTAGGTGAGGAGAGACTGCTCTGTGTGATTCCTTCTCAGTTGTATGTTCCCCTATCAAAACCTTTTTACAAACAATATCTGTAAAATCCCCTGTATCTTTCATATTGTGTCATATTTTCTATAGTTTGCAAACGTCTGTTGATTAACTTTATTGATTGATTGACTTAACTTTTTTTTGTCTGTTTTTCTTTTTTCCCCTCCATAATATCATAGACAAGGAACCCTCATCAGGCATGTCGGGAGATGTGGAGTTGCCCCGCTCGGTTTCCAAGCAGGAAGACCATCAATTCAAAGAGCTAGCATCCCTCCCTGATCCCCCAACTAAGCGAGACTCATCCCACAGCATCACAGGCTCTGCTGCAGCGAGTCGGGCCTCTGAACCCAGGCTCTTCAAGCTAATAGATCCTCCAGCCAGAGAGCCGGGCTCCAGGCCCAAGACCCGCTGCTCCACCTTGCCTTCTCATCAGAGAGGCATTGAACCTGGCTACAGCCTGCCGCGCCCAAGCCAGTCCACAAGCCTCACCAGGCTCCAGCAGATGGCCACACACACTCCTCTGGTTCCTTTGGTTCTCCGGGGCCCACGTGGTCCAGCGGCGGTCTCATCGGACCCCCTCTCCCCTCCACACACACCAGCGTCTCCCACATCCCCACATCAAGTACAGACCCCACCTGCCGACCCCGAGACCCCCCAGCCCAAAGCCCCGTCGCCCAGTGAACTCTTCATGCTGAGAGGTCCTCCGCCCCAAGTTTCGCGCTCGAGGGCCAAAGGCCGGTGTTCCACCTTGCCCGCCCGTCAGAGAGCGCCCGATACCGGGGAGAGCGTTGCCAAGCCCAGCCACTCCACCAGCTTTACCAAGCTGGGAGACCGCGTTCCCCCTTCCCCTAGTGAATTGCAGCGTGACACCCCAGTGTGAGGAGAGGGAGGGGGCCAGGGAGGAGTTGAAGGAGAGTGGACACATGGAGGAGATTACAGCTGAGCTTCAACCCTTCTGGTGGTGCCTCAAGCTTCACCTCTCCCTACGCCTTCAATCCTGGTGAATACTTAGTTTCAAATTAAGTATGAATTAGGCTTCACTCTCTCTATATGCAATACCTGGGAGTCTTTTTTTACCCTCCTTATCTTACTGGATACAATCCTGGAGTATTGCAACAATGTCTGCTAACTTCAGGATCTGTTTTTCTTTATGATAGGAAAGTCATAGAACCTTCTGTTCTTGTAACTTTACTAGACCATTTGATGGTTTAGCGTTGATCTTCTGAATAAGGGGAGTGGTGGACAATTCAGAGCGCCAGTGCCGGGTTCTGGAACTCTCTTAGCCACGCCTGAAGGACATATTGTTGAGACTCGCACACTTTCTACTGGATTTGTTTTATTTACATTTTTTGTTATGTTGTTGTTATTTACCACACACAGCCCTATAGCCACAGTTTCTCTGCTAGAAACAGTCTCTCACGTGTAGCACTGCTGCCATGTAGCACTCCCCCTCTGTATACAGCACAACTAGTATCAGTTGAAACAGTTAAGCTTGTAGGTTTACTATTTATATTTTGTGTTTTGATATTATAATAAATACTTTCTGTTCATAATGAAAAGTTTAATAACATAAGAACTCATTTTTATAGCTTTCCTCATACATATATACATGTATATGTTACAGTATGATTGGAAAACCAGTCAGATTGAAAAAGGTTGACTCTGTTGCCACCTGCTGATTAATAGGTGGAACAATTCAAGATTACTCCCTTACAAGCCACCATGGGTGATATAGTGTTGCTGTATTTGTATTTGTATTTTTTTTATGGAAAATAACAACAGTTATTAAACAGATTTTACACAGATGGGTATGTAAGCCATTTTATTGTACTGTTTATGAGGGGGCAGCACACCCCATTCTCCCTCTGTGTGTGTGTGTGTGTGTGTGTGTGTGTGTGTGTGTGTGTGTGTGTGTGTGTGTGTGTGTGTGTGTGTGTGTGTGTGTGTGTGTGTGTGTGTGTGTGTGTGTGTGTGTGTGTGTGTGTGTGTGTGTGTGTGTGTGTGTGTGTTAGGTACAGGTAGACGCCATTGACATGCATGGGAGCCAAAACTGGAACCGGAATTTCGGTGAAATACATTGGAGTCTATGGCAGCCAGCTGGACCAGCTTTCTGAATGATTGCGTCCTTTGTCAGTTAATCGGTTCAGGAATATAAAAGAAGACATATCATAGGCTATTTTCCAATCAATTGTTTTTCGATGTGCTCAGTACATAATTTTCTTGAGGCATCTAAACTGTGGCATGTATCGTTTCTGGCTCTGCAGTATCGCGAAATTTGGTTGTCAGGCGGTCAATGATGGACAGTCTTGCGATACTATGGCACGTTCAGAAACTTACTTTTTGCTCTTTAGATACCTCTATAAATCTATAAATTGTTCAGAAATAGTGTTTGTTCTAAGCTGGTCCACCTGGCTCTCATAGACACCAATGTATTCCACGGCTGCAGTTTGGCTCCCAGCCGACGAAAATGACGTAGATGGCCGCACCTTCTTTTTATATACCTTGGTCCTCAGAAGAAAAAATATAGTTTTAATGTTGAAAAAATATTTTTTGAGATACGTTTACAATTTCAAAAAGATTCAGATTGGGGTAAGGGTTAGAATTATAGGCTTTTAGAAGTTACGTTTAGGGATTAGGGTTAGAGTTTTGCCTATTTTATACTTGTGCGGCGATGTCACACACTGAAAAATAGCCGATCGTGGCACGTTGTCAGCTTGTAGATCTGCTATTTTTCAGCTATTGTTCGGCTATTTTCAATACCGTCCTAAAATGTTGAGTACAGTAATACAGACAAAGAGAAGTCCTACGCGCTTCAGCCAGCAGAAGGTAGAAGGGCTCGTCGTGGCTCAACAGGGACAACTTGCATCAGAGAAGATAATAATACCTGGACACTACCCAAATAAAATATACTGGAGCACTCGACTGGTCTGCACGTCAGAGTCAAACAGGTTTGACTGAGGAAGACGCAGGTCGGAACGTCAGTCACCCCTGCAAAACAATAAAAAACGTACAGACCAGTCGAGTGCTCCAGTATATTTTATTTGGGCAGTCTCTTCTGAAGTGCCCAGGTATTATTATCTTCTCTGACAGTAATACAGACGAGTGTGTGTGTGTGTGTGTGTGTGTGTGTGTGTGTGTGTCTGTGTGTGTGTGTGTGTGTGTGTGTGTGTGTGTGTGTGTGTGTGTGTGTGTGTGTGTGTGTGTGTGTGTGCGTGTGCGTGTATGTGTTGTTGGCTCTTCTACCCTTTTTGAGTGAGTTCTGTCTATCTGCTCTATCCACTACCTGCATTGGCCCCTCCTCTCCTCTCCTGGCCCCAGCAGTGAAAGGGGCCTTTGTTGGGGTCCTACCAGCATTCCAAGGGAATTCTTCCAGGTGAGGGTGTATGAAAACTATTTACTACTCTGATAACTGCTGCAACTAAGCTCAGGCAGCAGTCTTAAAACAAAACCCACGTTTTTTTCCCCTGCTGAACTGAAGAGGACTGCAATGTGAGACTGTGATCACATAGTCAACCGGTCGACACAAGACAGAGTGGGAGAAAAGTAGGCTACGGCCTCTTCCCACTATCAGGTGAGTGACCACACTGTCCGTCCACACACACACACACACACGTGCGCGCGCGCGCGCACTCGTGCACACGTGTGTGTGTGTGTGTGTGTGTGTGTGTGCTTTAATATATGTCCAGGGTGTTGGAATAATGGCAGCACAATCATTGAAAATTCTCTCCCAGGTCTAGTGGGATTTGATATCAATAGTTGTAGCTGGAAGACACTGGCTTGTCACACAGTCTACACTGCTCTGAAGGTGTGTGTGTGTGTGTGTGTGTGTGTGTGTGTGTGTGTGTGTGTGCGTGCGTGCGTGCGTGCGTGCGTGCGTGCGTGCGTGCGTGCGTGCGTGCGTGCGTGCGTGCGTGCGTGCGTGCGTGCGTGCGTGCGTGCGTGCGTGCGTGCGTGCGTGCGTGCGTGCGTGCGTGCGTGGACTGTGGAGGCATGGTAAAAGTGATTGTGCATTCAGTCATTTTGTAGAATATTAGCCTATTCAGAGCTCTTGGTGAAGGCAGAGGGTGAGACTGCATATTTTATATTTTTTTACACATGACACAAACTACCTCTTGTTTTTCTTCTGTGTCCCTTGTTGAAACTTGTCTGTCCCAAAGGCAACATTTATTCCAGGTATGTTGGTTGTTTCCATGTGCATGGTTGTTATTGCCCTGACATGATCATTGATCATTAGTCATAATCCTAAAATGTCCATGTAGACCTCATGAGGATTTGCAGTTTGCAAATATTTTTTGCAATGTTTTCTGCATTGTAGACGGGCAGAGTCCACAGGGAGCGGGATGTTAATCTCTCTTTAATCATTGCCAACGCTAGTGTCACCTCAACCTTTTGTTATCTCTTGCCCTTCGATATACTATCTCTCTTTTATTCACTTAAGATTAATATTTGTGGAAATGGTGCAGCAGTCTGTACAAACATTGTCCAACATATCATGGTATAATACAAGTAAGGTGATAAAAGGTTATAATGCAGGTGTGGTACGCTACTAGGTAGCAATAAGTGATAAAGTGTAGATAAACCAAATAAACAGACATTTGTGTAGTGAATGACCATAGACTAGCATTAGGTAAAATAAAGAAATCATGTGGCCCAATATTTATTTGCCCATTTACATTTTGGAAAATGACATGAAATGGCATACAGGATAAGTGGGCACTAGGGACGTCTGGGCACCTCGATGTAAAATTTGCTATTTTGTCCAAAATGTAAAAATTACATAAAGAATGGTCTTCAGTCAAGTATATGATGTGAACAAGCACAGCACTTCATTATCAGATTTTATCCTTCAACTTCTTGTTTATGCCCCAAAATGAATGGATATACAGGTTTTGTAGCAATTTGTAGCAATTGTAGAAATATTAGACCTAGAATTGTTGAATGTTTAAGCATGTTCTAATCTTTACTTTACTTAAAAACATTTTCCAAATATGATTTTTTTTACATTTTGAAAAAAAAAGCAGAAGGAGCGAGTGCATTCTCCGGCAGCGGCAACAGCCGCGGAACGTCCGCGGAACTTCCGGTGGAGGAGCGGCAGCTCCCGGCAGTGACTGCCGGCGGTGGAGCGTCAGCTGCCGGCGGAGCAGCGGAACTGCCGCGGAAACTGCCGGTGGAGGAGCGGCAGTCGCGGAACTGCCGGTGGAGGAGCGGCAGTCAACTTCTTTTTCCGCCGATAAAGTATAGTTTTGGACCATGACGGAGCCGCGCCGAATCAGCAGACCTTGAGGCCAAGGAGTCGCGCCCGAGCGCCTCCAGGCGCGAGTGCCCGCGACGACCGGCCGATGGTCTTCGACTAAGCGGCGTCCGAGTTATGTACCGATAGGCACAGAATCGTAAATAATATTAGTGGGGACTGCGTTACACAAACGCAGCACACTCCCAAAGCTGACGCCACCGGCAGCTCCAGCCGGCGCCGCCGCCGCTGCCACCGGCAGCAGCCGCTGCCGGAAAATGCACTCGCTGTCCCTCAAAAAAAGAGCCAATTTTAGCACATAGGTGTTTTCCAACACATTTCAGGGTAGAAGACAGGGTTAAGCAATTAGAAATGTGATTGGCTTTCAAGATAGTCAATGCGACTTTGCCCTCAATTCCCTCAATACCCTCAATACCCCCATATTTGACTAAATACCCCAAAAAAGTGAACGACACCCACAGCCACAATGCTTAGAGGGAGTGACAACACCGATCCGGCAACACCCACCTATAAAACAAACATGGGCAAAAATGTGTATCACTGGCTTCCTTTAAAACAGGCATGAAAATCCACCTTATATACTTAATATCACTTCTCCCTTAGAAATGTGTTTCACCCCCCCCTTTCTACTCTGTACATATAGTGTTTTCTATTTGTGATGATATATACAATATTGTATTTTGTTATTATGTTTTATGCTATGTTGATGAATATATAGGACCTCAATGGAAACAAGTCCACTGGACTTTTTTTGTGTTATCCTTTCCGACTAAGTCTATGACTGTATACTCGTGCAGTTTGCATTTCTGTTTAATAAAATATTTAATCAATCAATCAGTTGTCCACTCTTCCTTATTGGTGCCCATCTATCCTGTAACCTTTTCCCCATAGCAGCCGCCCATTGATTGAACATCACAATTTGTCAAAACCATATCGTGTAGGTTCATAATCTTTAATGGGGTTATAGATTATTTAATTACTGTTATCTATCTAATTACTGTTATCTTTATCTTTTAAAGATACATATTTGAACATTGGGAGAAGGATTGTTGTCTCCGCCAGCCCGACGGCATGGCGAGAGAGTATGTTTTACCCCCTGTCCGTCCGTCCGTCCGTCCGTCCGTCCGTCCGTCCGTCCGTCCGTCCGTCCGTCCGTCCTTCTGTCTGTGACCAGCTAATCTCCGCCACCGTTGGCCCGGTCGCTGTGAAACTGTGCACACACACTCCCTGGATGCCACAGCAGAACCTCTGCCCCATTTTTCAGATCAGCCTGTCATAGCGCCACCATGAGGCCGACTTTTGCAAAACACATTTTTGGATATTACTCCTACAGATTTTGTCCAAAAAACACGCAAATCAGTACACAGTATCTCTATAGTCATGTGATCAACACGGATCTGTCCGATTTTCCAGATTCCATCCTGATTGGCTAAGATTGGCTCCCAAAGTTTGCAGGATTGCTCCGTTTTGAACACAATGCCTCAAATCATAAACGCAGCTTGCGATTTCAGTGAAATTTCACACGCACATTCCCACTAGGCAGAGGAAGAAATGCCACTTGAAATGTTTTAAATCAGCCTCATGGTGGCGCTATAACAGGCCGATTTGCGTTTTTAACTATAACTGCACCGATCTGCCAGAAACTTTGCACGCACACTCCCTAGAGGCCAAGGAAAAACATCTGCCCTGCATTTTTCACATTTGCCTTTTATAGCGCCACCAGGAGGCCGACTTATGTAAAACACATTTTTTGATATTTTTGTTTCTTTCTGTTCAGCACTTTGGGCAATCTTTGGTTTTATGTAAACGTAATCTATACATAAAGTTTGATTTGATTTGAACTGCTTCCTCCTCCGCGCTCCTCTGTGGGCAGCACTCAGCTGGGTCAAGCTGAAAACAAGTTCCCCGGCGGGATGAAAAAGGTCACCAAAAAACAAACAAAAACAAAACAAAAAAACATTGAAGACCCTTGCTCTACGGCACTGTTTCTCAACCAGTGGGTCGGTACCCAAAAGCAGGCAAGGGACCGTAATATATTGGGCACAGACCTCTTGGTCAAAATGAAATACTCCAGTAAAGTAAAAATACCTAAAAAGTGTACTTAAGTACAGTACTTGAGTACTGTACTGTACAATTAGACCATTGTCTATCCAAAACTAGATATTCAACTTGATGTTCACAGATGGAACAAGATACAGAGAGAGAGAGGGGAAACCTTTGGAAAATGTATTTGTTTCCTTGTCACGCAACCTCACAGGCTTCACACTTGCAACATGGACATTCTGTACAGCATGATTTACACAGAGTTCTCTCTCTTGACAAACTGTCTATTTGACTTGAGTTCATTCAACCTCCACCATCAGTTTGATTCTCTTCCTCATAAGTTCACGATGTCTTCACCTAAAACTGTGATGTATTTATCAGTGCCCGTTTACTTCTCTTTTCCACCAGCTATTTAACACCAGTTTATTTTATTACATTTCATTTTATTTGATGGAGGTACAGGACAACAGTTGTAGAAAAACAGCATGTACAGTACTCGTTCATAAATAAATAAGTATATACATACATTTATACCAAGTTCCCTGGTATTATATATATATATATATATATATATATATATATATATATATATATATATATATATATATATATATATATATATATATATATATATATCACTATTGTATGCAACTATACAGTGACAAATACCACAAGGGAGTTTGGACCATATTATTATTATTATTTTCTTTTGCTTTAAAATATGTTCTGCTTCAACTAACTACCTGTCTTATTCTTATTTTTGTCTTTATTCCATTTTTGCAGTGGTGGAAAAAGTATTTTGAAATGTATATAGAATAATCAAAATCTAAGTAACAAGTAACTCAAGTTTTCAAATAATTGTAGTGGAGTAAAAGTACAATATTTGCCTCTGAGATGTAGTGGAGTAGAAGTAAAAGTACTGAACACTGGAAATACCTAAAAAGTGTACTTAAGTACAGTAGGCCTACTTAAGTAAATGTTCTTAGTCACTTTACACCACTGCATTTTTGTACTTCTATTGTTAAGCTATTTAGCTGTTCCTGTCGTGTTTTTCACACTTACTGCGGGCTGTGATGACACACAGGGATCAACAAAGAGTATCTATAATTTATACACAATAAATGACAATGCGGAAATTTGAGGAAAGTATTGGGTTCCAATTTCCTTTAGGCAAAGACTTATTTACTGTTGCCAGTTTCCTTCTCTTATCCACCTGTGTGTGCGTGTGCGTGTGCGTGTGCGTGTGCGTGTGCGTGTGCGTGTGCGTGTGCGTGTGAGTGTGCGCTTGTGCGTGTGCGTGTATGTGTATGTGTGTGCCAATCATTTGGCCTAGATTTTCCAGCAAGACCCAATCTTGCAGCCTCACTCTTGTGTTTCGATAGCAGGTGAATCTGGAGGCAAGTGTTGCCTCCAGATGCTTGCACCTTACCCAGACACAGTTTACAGATAACCTCATTGACATTCTCAGGTTCCCTATCAGCATTGGGTTTAAAACCAAAATATCGCCCACTTGGCCGAGGAAGAAATGCCACCCTTTTCACATTGGCCTGTTATAGCGCCACCAGGAGGCCAAAATAACGTACCTGACCTGGCGGAGACCTGCGCTCCGAGGAGCACTTTTTCTAGTTTTATATCGTAACGTTCGCACGCTTCCATGACATCTACTACAATCAGTGGTGGAAAAAGTCTAATTACTTAAGTAAAAGTATCAATACTGCAATGTAGAAATACTCTAGTAAAAGTATTGGTATCAAAATGGACTTAAAGTACCAAAAGTAGAAAGTACTCATTATGCAGAATGTCCCATTTAAAGTTTTCAAATGTATAAAAAACCTTTTGGAAAATAGCAGATCTACAAGCTCACAATGCGTTGCACCGCCACGCATTGTGAGCTTGTAGATCTGCTATTTTCAAATAGCCAAAGTTTAATTAGGGCTGAAGAGGTTAATGTATGTTTTGTAACAATAATTCAAATCTACAAAGTAACTAAAGTTTTCAAATAAATGTAGAGGAGTAAAAGTACAATATTTGTCTCTGAGATGTAGTGTAGTAAAAGTAAAAGTATTGAAAATTGGAAATACTGCAGTAAAATAAAGGTACCTCAAAATTGTACTTCAGTACATGGTTACTTCCCACCACTGACTACAATACCCACAATCCTTGCTGGTCTCCAGCCAATCACAAGAGCATAACAACTGACGTCGTCAGACTCACTTCAACAAAGATACCCGTCTCTGATCCCTCATTTATCTTCAACGGTCAACCTCCCGATACAGTATGTGTTCCTTAACATCTTTCTACAGACTTGACGAGAAAAAGTATTAGCTACTAGTTTGTTAAAGGCGCTCCTGAAAAGAAAAGAAAAAAACGGTGCATAACTGTGATGTATGTTTTTTTTTAAAGCTTAAAGTGAATTTGGAAAAGGATTAAATGCCGAACAGCTGTGTGTACGGGGGATCAGTCATAACTAATATCTAGGTGTTGTGCCGAATTCTGCATCAGGGGGAAATGCCAGTGATCCATGCCGACAGAGAGGGACCTCAGGCGGGCTTAAAGTCGGCTTAAACCACCGCCCCATGCTCCACTTGGAAGTTTGTTTAACAGCAGCAAAGTTTAGTGTGTAGTAGGCAGTGGTGTGAAGTAACTAAGTACATGTACTCAAGTACTGTACTTAAGTACAATTTTGAGGATTTCTTGCTGTACTGGAGTGTTTCTAATTGTCTGTATCTATACTTCTACTCCACTACATCTCAGAGGCAAATATTGTACTTTTACTCCAGTACTATTATTTGAAAACTTAAGTTACTTGTAGATTTTGATTATTATTGCTAAACATGCATTTACCACTACAGCCCTATTTAAACTTTGTCTATTTGAAAATAGCAGATCTACAAGCTCAGAGCTTGTTGATCTTCTATTTTCAAAATATTTTTTATACATTTTAGACACAATGGTAACTTGTTAAACAGGACATTCTGCATAACGAGTACTTCTACTTTTGGTACCTTAAGTATATTTTCATGCCAATACTTTTGTACTTTTACTCAAGTACATTTTGATTACCGGTCTTTTACTTGTAACAGAGTATTTCTGCATTGCAGTATTGCTACTTTTACTTATGTAAAAAATTTGAGTACTTTTTCCACCACTGTTAGGCTTGTCCGCTTTACAACCACCACAAACACCGACTGTCTGTGCAGCATGCAATGCAGAATTCAGCATAAACACGTGTAATGAGTGATGTTGTTAATAACAGAGGGCCCCCCTGGGCAGTACACTGTGTACTGCCCAGGGGGGCCCTCTGCTATTAACAACATCCCTCATTTGTGGGTCCAAAGGGTAAGATAGACTGACTGAAGTCCCCCTCTTTGTTGTGTTCCATGTCTGATGGCAGCATGTTGGAGTCAGTCACTGAGTGGTTGTGGTGGGATCGTCTATGGCTGCCAGGTAACCTCACCTGGTCTGATCTAGAGGACCGCGACGGACTGGTGTATGCAAAACCTTCCCATCTCTATGCTACTCTGCCCTGTGCCCTGGGTCTGCTCCTCGCCAGATGCCTGTTTGAGAGGTGAGATAGAGTGTGTGTGTGTGTGTGCGGCTGCGCGCATGTAAATGTGAATTTGACTGATGGTTAGAAACCAAATGGAGCCTTACAGGTCTGTAACTATGTGTACAAATGGAACCAAGTGGACCACACAGGTCCATTTGGTTCCATTCGTGCACTGTCGGAGTGTTAAATTAACACTGAGGAAGATTACATTGAAGATTGGGGTCTCAGAGTTAAGAAATTGCATCAAACGTGGCCGAATTCATATCATACTGGGGGTCCTTGAAAAGATAAAGTCTCAGAAACACTGGTCTAAATGCTTGTATGCATAATGTGTATGCATAATGTGTGTGTGTGCGCATGGGGGGGAGCTATCACCAGACTTGTAGAGTTTAATTTCCCCCCCTCTTCTGTTGGATGTGTGCTGTTGTAGGTATGTGGGCTCTCCTCTGGCTAGTGTTTTGGGAATCCGGGATGCAGTGCGTCTCCCAGCTGAGCCCAACCACATCCTAGAAAAATACTTTTGCCACCAGTCACGAGTCCCGTCGCAAGTATGTTAACCACCCTACTCTAACTCTGTTAAACCCTGGACACAAGTTGCCTCTGTACTTGCTGCGCTTTTTCCCTCCACCAAATCTCGTGGCAACACGATTGATTGTGAGCTTATTAATAGATCAGCTATTTTTTGCATTTTTTCCCCCCATAATAGGGATGCTAGGGTTCAAGTGGTTAAGAGGGAGCTTCTCACTCTCACTGTTGTGAAGATCGACAACACAAAGAGCTATACCCTTTATGAATGGAAATGTTTGGCCCTGTTAATACTGTTAAATATGATCATTTGATTAAACTTTGCTCACCAGGATACAATTAGTCTCGCATAGCCAGACAATCTGAGATCGCAAAGACTTTAGGGAAGTCTTTCATATTGGGACGTTGATGGAGGCCGATGTTTCAGTAGGCAGACATCTGGCTCAGATCATCTGGCTAAGCGAGATTAGGATGCCACTGCCACTATATCTTCTAGTGTTGTTTCAGGGCAATACAGCCATGTAATGGTAGGTGGAAACGGTGTGGCTGGTAAAATCCTTTCTCTTGTGTCTCAGGCTGATGTGAGTTCTCTGTGTAAGAAGACCAGCTGGTCAGAAAGAAGACTTCAAATCTGGTTTAGGCGAAGGAGGAACCAGGAGCGACCAGGCCTTCGCAAAAAGTTCCGTGAAGCCAGGTCAGCATGTTGTGCATGTTTGTTTGTGCATATAATATGCATGTGTGTGAAGTACATGAGCAAGTGTGAGCATCTGTTGCTATGTGACCACATTGTCTGCCTGTTCACAGTTGGAGATGTGCATTCTACTTTTTTGCATTCATTGGGGGAATCTCCGCTGTCTATGATGTGAGTATCACTGCTACTAGTACTGAATCTTTTACTTCCTCATCATCGCTAAAATACTTTGATGTGGTACTCTTTATCCACTTCATCACGCACATGAAAATCCCAGCGTACAAATTGTCGGAGGCTTCATAAATATGAAAAAACGCCCAGATGTTACGACATGAACCGGAATATGAGCAAACAAAGTATCGAAAGCCAATAAGAAAGAGTTTCCTGTCATGTCCGCGTCCGACTACACACACACACACACACACACACACACACACACACCTACTTGCAACACAGTTGGCCAACTGTGTGTGCACATTTTGGCACACTGTGGTAACTGCAGTCTTTGCCAGTGGGATTACCATGTATTCCGTGACGGTACAATCTTTGTCAAATAGTAGTCTACATAAATGACACCAATCACATCGTCATGAATGGAATATATTGTATATGAATTTAACCCATTACCGAGCAGTGCGCAGTGCGCGTTCGAATTAAACTAAAATAAAGCAATCATGTATTACCTGTGAGTCATGGGCTGCTGTGATGCCATGTTAATGAGAGATAGCCTGGCAAGGCAGCCATAATCTGAAAGTTTATGGAGTGATTGATGAATGAATGCATAAACATTAATGGATGAAAGCTGGTGTGTGCTGGGATGGTTATATCTCCGATATCCCGTGGCTCAAATCCACAGCGTGAAGATCACCTGCAGGTTTGGAGCATCAGGTTTTTATCCTTAACCCAGGTTGTACATAACTCCAGTGGACGTCGCTACTAGCTACTGTATATACGTTTGGAGACCTCACTGTCCATTAAAAGATTACAGCGGCGCCGGTCCCGACTCCCGAAAATGCTCTCGCATAAGCACTCGTATAGCCTAGGTCTGAGCCAGATCTGCAATCTTATCTGAATGACTGTTAAAGCACTTGTTTAAATGGATGAATGATTAACCACCTAACTTACAGTATAACATTGCAAATAGGCTATGTTGGATTGTTTCCATCGTGACCAGACGTGAGATTTGATTGGGCCGTACGCTCAAGTCAAAGTCACGATAGATTGATAAATCCCGAAAGTGGCGGTGATCTCGGCGTACGCCCATTTTTCGATTTCTGCAAGTTTGATAAATGAAGGCCATTGTCTCTAGAATATTTTGGTGTAGTATTCTTTTTCATCACACACATGAGACAATGACTTTCTACCCCCCCCCCCTCCCCACCTGCTGCAGGGTTTTTCTCACACTTTCTCTGACAGTTGATGTAGTGTACTCTGTTCTAGGCTAACATGTATGGGCATGTTGGTCTATCCTCAGCACTGCTTTTTAAATGTGTTTCATCACCTCCCTCATACTGCTCTTCTGTGTGTTTTTTTTAGAAACCTTGGTTTTATAATCTGAGGGAGGTTTGGGCAGGCTTCCCTAAACAGGTAAATCCACTGAATTCCTCTCCTAAAAGGTTGCATAGTATTTCAATCTGTGATTTCATCTAGTACTGACATACTGTGTCTCTATATGTCTGTATTGTCCGTGTAGTCTATGCTGCCATCTCAGTACTGGTATTACATCATCGAAATGGGCTTCTATCTCTCTCTGCTCCTAAGCCTCACATGTGATGTGAAACGGAAGGTCAGTGCACTGTTATGTTTCAGTAGGTTGTGTACTGTATGTATCTCAAACAGAGACAATGAAAGAGTTTAATTTTAAAGTATTTTGCGTTATTTGGTTACCTGGGTCTGATTCACAGTATATGAAATGCAGGTTTTATTCATTCATTGACCACAATTTTAAGCAGAAAGTAATGAATCCCCCAATGTCACTCTTTCAAATAATGTACAAATACAATGCATCTCATCTGATCTAATTGCATGCATGTTTTTGTTTGTCTGTGTATAGGACTTCATGGAGCAGGTTCTCCACCATTTAGCCACTATGGTGCTGCTGGGTTTCTCCTGGGTTTCTAATTATATCCGCGTTGGAACCCTCGTCATGGCAACGCATGACTCTGCAGACATATTTCTAGAGGTAAACCCCAGTTTCACAGTGACACAAAACTAACATTAATACTTATCATCATCATTCTAAACATTATCATGGGCGCTCGAGTGGCGTGCGGGGGGAGTACCTGTCCACCACCACCACGGAGTCTAGCGGTTAGAACACAATTGGCCATGTTCAGGCGAGGGAAGCCAGAGACATGTGTGGGGGGATTGGCATAACAACTGGCTGCATCGTATTCCGAACAAGAACTTTGTCGGGGTCGGCAGGGCTTGCTGAACACCCACACCCACCCAGTAAAAGTGGTGGTTGGTGCTTGTAATAGCTGTGTGTGATCTTTGCATTTCCAAAAAGTCCTTGTGCCCATGTCCTGCAATGTCCTGAGCTCAAATCCCGGTCAAAGACCTGTGTTGCAAGTCCTTCTCTCCTCTAAGCTAAAGATAAATGCCTCAAATGCATACATTAATATATGATGATCAATTAACTCAGGACAAGGAATAACCACTTTTCCCTCATTGTCTGACAGGTGTCAAAAATGTTATTCTATCTCAAGTGGCAGTTGTCTGCCAATGTCATCTTCATGGTGTTCACACTCCTGTTTATATTGACAAGACTTGTCATTTTGCCTTTCTGGTGAGTTACATTAATACACTGAATACATTTAACCCAGCTTTTTTTTTCTTTACATGACTATTGTCTTAATAATATTAGTAAATAGTAAATATTATAGGAGGAGTTCACCCAAAAAATTACTTATTTTCAATTACACACCCCATGAAGCCTTGATTTCATGGATTTATTTTTTCCTAAGACAATAATTTGATGACCGTGTGTATTTCCGCTACGTTGTGTCTCCTACCGGATACATTAGCCGGTAGGAGACGGGAATCAAATTATTAGCTTAGGAATGCAACAAAAACAAAAAAGAATCCATGGATTCAAGGCTTCATAGGGTGTGCAATTGATAGAGAATAAGTAATTTTTTGGGTGAACTCCTCCTTTAAGACTTTTCATTTCCTGTGAGCAGAGTGTAAATTAGGCTACACCGCACACAGTACATTTGATCTAATTTCAACTTGCTTTCATTTCTTTGATGGATGATGTTACCTTATATTTTATTGCAAAAGCTCTGTTATTAAAAATACTACACAAATAAAAGTGATATGTGTCTTTGTGTGTTTAATGTCATGTGTATATATCTTCTCCAGGTTGATTCACTGTACATGGGTTTACCCTTTGGAGCTTTATCCTCCCTTCTTTGGCTACTACTTCTTCAACTCCATGCTGGGTTTGCTGCAAGTGCTTCACTTCTACTGGGCCGTTCTTATAGCAAAAATGCTGTATAAGTCCTTTTCCGGCGAGGTATTGTAGTGTGCATACTCTTGCAGCAAAAATATTAGTTCACTTTTTTTTTTTTGTCCCAACATGTCTTTTCAACATTTCTTCTTCGTTCTCCTTCACATTTGTCCTTTTCTCTCTTTTGTCTCTCCTCTGTTCCGTAGCTGGAAGGGGATGAAAGGAGTGATGAGGAGGAAGACGATAGTGAGGAGGAGGAGGAAAATAAGAGCGACACGCTGGAGAAGCGCAACCATGGGCTGAGTGACAAAAATGGCTTTGGAGTCAGAGGTCGTGCCAGCGGGCACTGATGACAGCGAATGACAAACGGAGAGACTAATGAAGTCTAAGAAGAACCACACACCCAAATGCCAGCAGTTGGCAAGAGTCAAGTGATGACCTGAAATTACCCACTGACACAAGTGGAGCCAAGACACTTTACCAGAATGATGTTGAGATACACTTTGAAGGATGACGTTTGAGTCATAAGTGCATACTTGCTGGAGCTCAGTGAAGCCAGTGCATAGCGTTAATCTATTGATGTTAATGAAATTGTAGCAACTCTAAACACACACCCTTTGTGTGTGTCTTTTTCAGTGTTTACGAACTGTCTCCTCCTGACCTGAGTACAGGATTTTCTTATTTCTACTTAGCCGATTTAGATTTTTTTCAATAAATCATCATACATATGAATATTTTGTCTTATTTATATTTTATTTATATTTGAATTGTTTATACATTTAATATTTAGAACTGTATAAAAAGATGTATACATTTTATAAATGGATTAATAGTGGCCGATATTGAAATATACCCTATTGTTAGAATAGTCATTCATATATTTTTTTTTATTTCAATTTCAAGTTCATGGAATTAGTCAAATTAAACCTCATTTGGCTGGGGAGTTGGGATCTCGTGGAAACCCCTCCTAGACCTCTAGATCTGATCTAACGGTTCCAGCTATGGACTTGATCAGCACGCCCTCTGGCGATCATCAGCAGAAACCTCATTACTGTTGTCAGAACAAGTGGCGATAGAAACTGTTACCATAGATACCATTACACAAACCCATCATTTATTCAATCAGACTGCCTTTGTATATTATCTCTTGTAATATTACATAAGGGTAGAGGGGACTTCCAACGTTTTTACAGGCGAGGGACCCGCTTAGCTGAGAGAGAGATTAGGCAGGGACCCCCTTAACTGAGAGAGAGATGAGGCAGGGACCCCCTTAGCTGAGAGAGAGATGAGGCAGGGACCCCCTTAGCTGAGAGAGAGATGAGGCAGGGACCCCCTTAGCTGAGAAAGAGATGAGGCAGGGACTCCCTTAGCTGAGAGAGAGATGAAGCAGGGCCCCCCTTGCTGAGAGAGAGATGAAACGGGGACCCCCATAGCTAAGATGGAGATGAAGCAGGCACCCAATACCTGAAATAATATGGACACAAAAGACAGGACATCTACACTCTTGATTAACAATAGACAAGGATTGAGCAATTTGCAGGTTCTTAATTTGCATTCAACATTAATGTGTAAAGTGTGTTGGGGTGAGAGAGAGAGACAGACACACACACACACACACACACACACACACACACACACACACACACACACACACACACACACACACACACAATTATCCCCCATAAGGATTATATAAAACGACATACCATTTAAAAATGGTATAAATCCTTAGGGTAAGTGATTTTCTTTGGTTAAAATAAGTGTTAAATAGCTCTATATTCTGATAGTACTCATTGCTATAGAGTGTCTGATCAGTAAAAGGAGTCTCCATGTCTCTCCAGCTCTTTATAAAACAGAAAATGCATTTTCGTTTCAGTTTCAGTTTCATTTCCAATTTTATCCAATAAGGATAGAGAACTCAGTCAGGATACAGATTAAACAAGTGAAATTGGAAGTGATGACACGAAGAAATGAGCTGACAAAATGGGAACTGGAACACTATAAAAATTAAGCTGATAAATGGGTACTCTCTTCTGATTGGCTGAAATATTGTCACCTACCAAAAAATGTATTTTCTGTTTATTAAACAGCTGGAGAGACGAGGAGGCCCCTATTACTGAACAAACACTTTATAGCAATGGTTACTATCACAATATAGTACTTTAACCTTTTAACAAAATACTTTTTGTTTTAACCCAAAAATATCACTTACCCTACCTTTAATGGAATTAGTTATATTAAACCTCATTTGGCTGGGGAGTTAGGACCTCGTGGAAACCCCTCATAGACCTCTAGGTGTCGCCACCTCACTTGACTTGACCAGCACGCCCTCTAGCGACCATAAGCAGAAACCTCATTGCTGTTGTCAGAACAAGTGGCGATGATAGACTGTTACCATAGATACCATTACACAAACTATGCCTGTGGTAACCAACACTAGAAGTTAACCTATTAGCTGCAATTCTTCAGTTTTAGTATTACATCTGATATCTGATATGGCTTATACCAGAACTTACCACCATAACGTGCGCCTCGGAAATTGGAACGAAGACCTACACTTGGAAGAGGTTTGTTGAGACTATAGAGTAGGCTAGTCTTCAACGTTTTTCAGGCCAATTTAGCAGTGGTGTAAAGTAACTATGTACATTTACTCAAGTACTGTACTTAAGTACAATTTCGAGGTATTTTTATTTTAGTGGAGTATTTAAAATGTTCAATACTTCTACTCTACTGCATCTCAGAGACAAATTTTATACTTTTACACCACTACAATTATTTGACAAGTTTAGTTAGGCACTAGTTTCTTTATTGATTTTGATTATTACAAAACATACATTAACTACTTAAGCTCTGTATACATTTCGGCCATTTGAAAATAGCCGATCTGGTTGTGAGCTTGTAGATCTATTTTCAAAGTATTTGTATACATTTTATACATTTGAAAACTTGCAAAATGGGACCCTCTGCATAATGAGTACTTTTACTTTTGGTACTGTGAGTACTTTTTGATGCCAATACTTTTGTACGTTTACTCAAGTAAATTTTGAATTCCTAACTTTTACTTGTAACTGAGTATTTCTACAGTACTTTGTCCACCACTGCTTTTTTCAGGCTAATTAAGGGGAAAGAGAGAGAAGCAGGGACAACACATTGTATTAAAATTTGCAGCATGTTAAACTTTTTCATAGTTTTCATTGTTTGATAGTTGTTTGACATCACTTTCATCAGTGTTTTGTAAAATAATGCTTTTTGTTTGCACATTATCTTTTCTATTAATATGTTGGTTTCATGTTAATTTGTGTTTTCAGACATTTAACCACTTTATACCCTCACTTAGTAAAATTGACCTTTGGCTCTGAACTTCTCTTTCTTCTCTTTTCCCATCAACGTTAAATCTCTTTCTTTTATAACTGTTGTACTTACTGTCTGTTATATTATTCTATATTGCAGTGGTTCTTCTCAAACATTTATGTTTAAGACTCCCAAATTGATATATATTTGGCTGTAGCGTAGAGCCCTATCTGAACATATTTTGTGCCAGGGACCCCCATAAGAGAAGATTTGTGTAAACACTTTTTTAAATGATTCACAATTATTCTAGATAAAATAAAATAAAAGATCTATAAGCTCACAACACGTCACAATGCAACACGTTGTATAGACAAAGTAGCTATAAAATAGGGTTAAAGTGGTTAAACAGATTCTTTTTGTAACAAATTTAGCTGGAGACCCGCTGGAACCCCCTCGAGGAGCCTGGGGGTCCATTGAGAACCTCTACTACTGTTATTGGGCTGCCACTGTCTGCAGCACATGCCAAATCAGAATCCTATGTAACCAATATACTTGTAACGTGTTTCTTATGCAGGATTCGTTGAAAGAGTTCTTGGAGAAGAAAGCAAGGGGGGAGCTCACAGTGCAGAAAATAGACTTCCTCAAACAGAACATTCTGAGACAGGTAAAGCCCAATATTAGGCCAATTAGTCCTCAGTCAAGAGCTTTTCATACAGTATCTTCAGTTTTAAGATAATAAAGGCATCCATGCCATGCAAAGATATTATTTAATATTTACATAATTACACTGACTGGTGACAGTATCCCTGTCGTGCCCTTGTGCTGCAGGTGAATCTGTCTGCTACAAAGGACGGTGGGGTGCACATTGGGGATGTTGTGATGTTGGTGAATACAGGAGGACCAAATGGGGAGCGCAGTGCCCTCAGTATCAATGCAGACATCAACAACTTGTCCAAGGCTCCTGATCCTCTCATTCAAGCTCCGTGTGGAGTCACTGCTGGAAGAAGTGTACAGCCCTGCACACGTACTGCCTTCATTATCACCAGGTACGCACACGCACACACACACACACACACACACACACACACACACACACACTCACACACACACACACACACACACACACACACACACACAAACACACACACACACACACACACACACACACACACACACACACACAGGTGTTGTAATATACTTCCAATCAGAGGCACCTGACCTCTTGAATATTCACATAAATTGTGTCTGAATGAAGTAAATGTGTAACAGAGTCATTAAGTGTTCCTTCCACTTTCTACTTTCTTGCCTGTAAAGCACCTCATAGTAATGTGTGTATAACCATCGCTTTAAGTTTGCATTCACAGCGCACATCAATATAAGCCTGTAACACTGCTTCTCTGTGTTCAGTGTAGATGGCGGTCCGGAGGGATCAACTCTAAATTTTGAGCAAAGTTTTGCTCTGAAAACAACCAGTGGCTTTGCTGGAGGGGTGAGTCACCTCAGTGCATAGTAAACACACTCATGGACTTCTAAATATGAGGCACTGGAATTTGCACCTCATTAACTAGGCTATAACAGTACCTAAATAGATCACATTCTCAGTCATCAGGGTTAGGGACATGCTCCTGCCAGTGCTCTTGACCAAGGCACTGTTCTCGGAGATGGAGCTGGTTCTTGGGAGCTCCTCTGTAGTTATGATGGGTCAAGAAGAGACATATATCCACAGGGATTAATACATCACTGTGTGGTTGTAAAATTGTTTCCCCTCGCCAGCTGTATCTGACCAGTGACCTGCGGACCTTTCAGAAGGTAGGTCTTCATTAATATATTATTATTTCTTAAGGATGAACAGTGAAAGTCAATGTATTTAGTAATTATCATCACAACAGTCATGGTCAGTTTGTGGTTAGCAATCATAGTTGACCACACACCTAAACACTGTGATTTGATTCAAAGTGTGCTAAGGTGTCTCGCCTCCAGGAAGTGAGTTTGGATGAGGATAGTTCTTTCCTTTCATGGTGGAAGATTGTGCACTTTGACCCCCAGGAGAGGCTTGAATATGAGGGTCTGCCCGTACCTGTAAGTCTGCTTCTCTCTCTTTCTCTACTCCCCCATCATTATGTCTCAAAAAGTTTGTTTATTGTATGTCTAACCCTAACCCTGTTTCTCGTCCCTCCCGTTTTTGTGCGAGAACCTCTGGGAACTCAGATTAACCCTAACCCTAACCCATATCATAAATATGTCATCATATTTTAATGTTTTATTATTCATGAAAATAAACCTAGATAAGTGTGTTGTGAGGGGGCCAAGGGCATACTATAACCATCAAGTATTTGCCTGCATTGTTCAGAGAATGCATAGCAATTAAACACCAGTGGACTATATTATTTTAACACATATTTTGTACCTCCCTCTTTGTATCCCTGCAGGCGAATGCCAAAGTACTCATCATGCATTGCAAGACAAACCAGGCTCTTGCTGTTCTCAGTGACCAGAAGCTATGGTAATTTATCCTTTCTGTTCAAAATAACCTCCAATACAACAGCAGAGTAGTGCTGCAGCTGACAGTTCTGTCTGCAGGACCACGTATGGCAACGAGTTCGAGGTGACAGCCCACACTTTCCTGGACTCCCACAGAGCCGAGCAGGACAACAACCACTGGATGTTATCAACATGTGACCCCGCAGGCGAGGGACTTTTGCTTCTTGACCGTCCAGAAACAGCTACAGAGCTCCCACCTGCAGAACATAGCATGTAAGCCTGTGGGATCCACACTAATGCATGTGCAAACAGGGCAGAGTAATATACAGTACATACAACAAAACTTAAAAAATATAAATATATATATACTGTAAATATGTCAATAAATGTGGGTTATCTGAGAATGGGTTAATCATTTGTTCTTGGTGTGGCTCTTCTTAAGGAGTCGAAATGTTTTTGGTATTAAGGTTGTAAAAACAACGGAACACTAGAATTTTGCAAAGAAATTCCATCACCACAGCTTCTATGTTCAATTGCTTTATCCTGGATAAGCAACACCATGTGGAAACAGCAGATCATGAAAGATACATCCTGCAGATGTGCTGGGACACATTAACAGTGATGGAACCTGGGGTCAACCTGGGGTCATCTGGTGTACTCGGTTCTTTCAGCATCAAAAGTTACCCAGAAGACCATAGTATGGAGTGCTGTTATATCCAGGCTTTGAAACTCCTTGTACCTAAAAGGCAGTCATGTAATTGTTAAAATGTATTATTGATCGCTCTGGTGGCGCCCAGCCCACCTGCCCACCACCACGGAGGGTGTGGGTTCGAATCCACCATGCTGCAACCGGCTTTATTAGGCGTCTATACGAACACAATTGGCCCGTGTTCGGGGAGAGAAGCGGGGCCGTTGCACATTGCACGTACTCATACGGGCTGGGGTGGCACCTGTCAGCAGGGAGTGTTGGACAGGAGGAGTAGGACGAAGTGTCTCCGTCCTCCTGGTGGGGGCTCCTCACTGGCAGGTGAGTCAGTAGGATACGACAGCAGTGACAACACACAAATGTGTGTGGGGAGGAATTAATTGGCATAACAACTAAATTAGAAAATCTAAAAAAAATATTATTGTATTGTTTTGGACATAGGGTTATGAAATGTGCTCTACATGCCACCTATCAATATATATGTATATTTTAAATCAACTGGACAATATAGAGACAAATGCAGGATCGAGGCTTATCACTGATTGTGTCCAACTGCAGTTTCAACACACACTTGGAGCCCCAACAGCATGATTTTTTAAATGCATGCCTTCCAACAGTAGCTATATGTGAACTGTTTGACACAGAAGAGGACACATGTTGTGGCAATGTACATGAGTCGAGCTATGCCTCCTTTTGCAAATCGCAATGCAGTCCATCTATTATTGGATCGTACACAGTGGTTTGATAGATGGTGTCTATCTTGGCCAGGCTTTTGCATTGTTAGGCCTCCTTGAGAACAGTTCTTAACAAACCACATACCAGACATGGACCAAAGACAGCATTGAATCCTTAAATAATGCTTTCTATGTGGATATCATTCATGCGATGTAAGTAGATATTGCTGTTCAGGCTGTTATTGATTATTTTACACTTGACTTACCCAAGGCCAGTTGTGGTGTAAGCCAGTGATGGGGTAGGCTTAATTATTTTTGTGCGGTGAAACCGCCCCTATATGTGAGGTTTGGATATTTGCACACCAAATCCTGCGCTGTGATTGGCCACAAATACAAACCCTGCACCGTGATTGGCCAATCACAGTCTATTCAGGACTGTGATTGGCTAGGGAAACATGACACATGTGCATAGCCCTATAAATAGGACCATAACTTAAAAAAAACCATAAATGTGTTTTTTTTAAGTTTTTAAGTCCATCACTTCTTCCATCACTTGTTCCATCACTGTGATGACCACTGTGACCACACCGCCCACTTCACACTGGGTGTGATTTTTTTATTATGTGCATATTATAAAATAATTACGGGATACTGTTGTTACAGGGGAACACAATTCTTGGAATTAAGTGATAACAACTTAGTAATTATGAGGGACTTATACATAAATTATAGTGTGACATTTTTTCAAATAACGTATGATTCTACTAATAAAACATAATAATGAGTGGCTATAAAGAACATTTATAGATTTAATAGCCTTCAGGTTTTGTAGCAATTGTAGCCCTCTTGTTCCCTATAGTTAAGACTGTGATGTGCCCAGTTTACCTGTGCCCACTTTGTTTTAGTGCCCAGTGACAGTCTTCTCAAGTGCTCACTCTGCTCTAGTGTCCAGTTTACCATTGCCCACTTTGTTTCAGTGTCCAGTCTTCCCAAGTGCTTCCCAAAGTACTAAATTGTTTATCAAGTATCAATACTGCAATGTAGAAAAACTTAGTTACAATTAAAAGTCTGGAATTCAAAATGTACTTAAGTAAAAGTACAAAAGTATTGGTATCAAAATATACTTAAAGTACAAAAGTAAAAGTACTCATTATGCATGTCCCATTACACAAATTTTGTAATATATAAAATGTATAAACATGTTTTGAAAATAGTTGATCTACAAGCTCACAATGCGTCGCATTGCAACGCATTGTGAGCTTGTAGATCGATTTTCAAATGGCCGAAATGTATATAGGGCTGAAGTTTTTGTAATAATTATCTAAATCTACAAAGTAACTAATAACTAAAGTTTTCAAATAATTGTAGTGGAATAAAAGTAGAATATTTGCCTCTGAGATGTAGTGGAGTAGAAGTAAAAGTACAGAAATTGGAAATACTCAAGTAAAGTATAAACACCTCAAAATTGTACTTAAGTAAATGTACTTAGTTACTTTCCACCAGTGCAAGTAACTCTTCATCTACAGTAGCCTAGGGAGGCAAATAGTGCCATACTGATGCAACTGCAAGTGCAACTCTCCAGCAGCAGAGGGCGACTCTTAAACATAGACTGGGTCAAACCAGCCTGGTGGCGCAGATCTAGGACACAAACGACAGACAGATTGGACTTCGGCAAAGTGGAGGTATGAAAGTGCAAATATGTACAATATTTGAATAACTATACACATGGAAATGTTGGGTTATAGTTTTTGTTGTCGGTTTAAGATTGTATTACATAAAGTGGGCCCACTGTAGTGCAACAGAATTGCTGACTCCTGATACAGATGTGAGCACATGGCAGCCTACATTTCACACAGTACTGCACAGGTTTTACCAAACATTTCATGTATTTTGATTAATTATATTTTTATTACATTCATTTAATTAGGCTTAACATTCTGTTAATCTGATTAACAGAATGTCCTGGCCTGCCCTTTTAAAACATTAACAAACCATTTGCATTTAGAATTTGCTGGCTAAAATGTCCCTCCCAGGGCTTTAGATCAAATGTAGCTATAAATATTCTAAAATAGGCCTAAAGGTCCTTGCACACTGGTGCGTCTTTTCGTTGCGTTTTATTTTTTTTCATTGTTTTTTCAATTTTTTTCATTGTTGTAAAAAAAACGCAACGAAAAGACGCACCAGTGTGCAAGGACCTTAAGGGTCTAAATAGATAGAAAGGTTTCATTGGCAGGTTGAACTTGTGGCACAACCACACTACTAGAATCAGCAAGATTTTACAGAAACTCAAAAACTAAGACTGCCTACTATTTATTATAATTTGATGTTAATATAGTTCTATGACATTTTTGCTTCCCTCGTTATATGCTTAAAAAGAAGAAAGAAATTGAGAACAAAATAAACTCGATGTGCATTCTTGCCCATTATTTAGGCAACGTGACACAATATATTTTCAAGTGAGACTCAACAATATAGTGAGAATGCTGCAGCATAGATTTGTGATCTAGCTGCTAAGCAGGGGTCTTCAACTTTTTTTCAGGCCAAGGACCACTTAGCTGAGAGAGAGATGAACCAGGGACCCCCACTATATATTGTATAAAATTGTTAACCTTTCACTCTGTAATTTGTCTGGTCTTTTTTCCCTCTACACCAAACTATTTGCCCAAAAATAGCCGATACAAGCTCACAACGGCTACGACTACTATCACACATGACACAGTACCTCCTAACTCTGAGACCTCCCTATGGGTCCTGGACCCCCTGTTGAAGACCCCTGTGCTAGAGGGGGAATCGTCTGAAAATGAAATCAGACACATTTCTGATTTAAATTTCAATTCAGAATTATCAATATTATTAGAATTAACACTGCAGTAGATATGCCTACTACACTGGGTAAAACGCGCAGCTGTAATTATTTCTGAACAACTACATTAAATCACAATAAAAATGTGCAACAACGCCCATTCCATCCATGCGCTGTCCAGAGGGTGTTGTGAATGAGACTCATTATATCCCATTCCCTGGATGGTCGCGCTGTGATTGGATAATTGGTTGTCTTGCACCCGCTGACCCGCTACAAACGCATTGAAACGATAGGAGGACAATTGATATGATATTGAATGTAAATAACATCATTGAATGGTGAGTATAGCCATCGGTGGGGGAAAAAGTACTCCCTTTTTTTTTACCAAAGTAAATAAAGTATCAATATGCAATATAGAAATAGGCTACTCTGTGAAATAAAAGTCCGGAATTCCACATTTACTTGAGTAACATTACAAAAGTATTGGTATCAAAATGTACTAAAAGTACCAAAAGTAGAAAGTAGGCTACTCAGTATAAAGAATGTCCCATTTCACAAGTTTTCTCTTAAATAGCCCATCTACGAGCTCACAAGCGATGCCTTGTGAGCTTGTAAATCAGCTATTGTCAAATGATCGAAATGTATACAGGGCTGACGTGGTTAATGTATGTTTTGTAATCAAAATAAAAATCTACAAAGTAGCTAGTAACTAAACCTTTCAAATAATTAAAGTGGAGTAAAAGTACAATATTTGCCTTTGAGATGTAGTGGAGTAGAAGTAAAAGTATTGAACATTGGAAATAGGCCTACTACTGTAAAGTACAAATACCTCAAAATTGTAAATGTACTTTCCACCACTGAGTACTATAGCCAGTAGCCATACAACAACATTTTGAGGAGATTGCCTAAGAAGTTATAGTCTGGAAATGCAATGACAGATTTCCTGGTAAGACAGCCCTTTAGCCTGTTAGATTAGTGAAGAGAGAGAGAGATAGCAATTGACTCCGCTTTAACTCTTGTTTAATGAAACTCTAGTTTTGGTCAGAAACCTGTCTATGGCTAAAGAAGCAGTTGCCTGACAACCAATTAGCTAATCACAGCGCTGCCGACGTACCTCCCAACCATGGGACATAGACTCACTCATGATAAATACGGTCCTAGTCCAGTGCGCACTCTAGAATGAAACTCCGTGACCTATTTTCCTTTGGGCTCATGACGACGGCGTCCAGACTAACATATCATACTGTAAACTGTCAGTGGTTCTCAAACTTTTTCATGTCAAGGACCCCCAAATTGACACTTATTAGCCCGCGGACCCCCATTTGAAAAGATATGCCAGGGACCCCCATAAGAGAAGATTTTTACGGCTCTAGCAGTGATTCTCAATCATTGTAATTTAAGGACCCCCCCAGTTTGACATGCATTAGGCTACGGACCCCCATTTAATGGCATTTCTATGGCATTTCCAATTCATGTTGTAAAATCAATGTAACTCTGAGAGTGTACAAATTAACGGGCCCATTTGGTTCCATTTGTACTCTCAGAGTTACAGACCCATAAGGGTCCATTTGGTTCCTATCCATCATTTAGCTGGGGACCCCCTGGAACCCCCTCAAGTACCCCTGGGGGTCCCCGGACCCCACTTTGAGAACCAATGCTGTAAGTAACACAGTGCTTCTCAACCTTTTCAGGCCGTGACCCCCCAAAATAATCATATTTGAACTGGGGACCCCCCAAAATAATCATATTTGAACTGCATGGGACCCCCCAAAATAAACATATCTGAAGGACCTCCAACCTGATAAGCACTTGGGAGTTGAGGTGTTCAATTCGTGTAACAGTGCACAGAATAGACTGCAACTGCATAGACTTGAAGGTTTGAAATGAGGCCTGTTCAGTTCACCTCATAGGAAAGTAGGTCTCAAAAAACAAACAAAACAACACCACACACATAGACACACACAAGACCATTTATGTCAAAAACAGGCCAGGACGACCTCACTGCACTCTGTGTGATATAAATATATGTGTGTTAAAACAGTCACTACTCTCTACAGAATATTAGCCTAATTGATTGGATAGACTTTTTTTCTTCTTGAATGGTTATTTTAGTTATTACAGGGGTCATAACTGAAGGGTATAGGCCTACAAGTAAAATTTGATGGATGGATAGATAGATGTGTGTTAGGATATTGTTACTGCTACTTTATCGATGACACTTTATCAACATTTGACATCAGATGAGTAATTCAAAATGTTTTATTGTCTTAGAACCATAGCACAACATAGGCTATACAGTTGATAATTATAGCAAAATACAACAGCATAGACCTCCATATATTTCCACTATTAATTAAGTGGCCTGTACCTTTTTTTCCCCCAGCTCTCTGTGTTAAGAACGCATGTTAAAGGTAGGGTAAGTGATATTTTTTTGTTGTTAAAAAGGTTAAAGTACTATATTCTTATAGTAATCATTGCTACAGAGCGTTTGTTCGGTCACAGGGGTCTCTCCAGCTCTTTAGTAAACAGAATATAGTACATTTTCAGGTAGGTGACAACATTTAAGCCAATCAGGAGAGAGCACTGAAAATGCATTTTCTGTTTTATAAAGAGCTGGAGAGACATGGGAGACTCCTTTTACTGAACAAACACTCTATAGCAATGAGTACTATCAGAATATAGAGCTATTTAACACTTATTTTAACCAAAGTAAATCACTTACCCTACCTTTAAGTGAGGTCTAATAAGTCAATACAATCATATATATATATCATATATATCCGCAACAATGCCAGATCAAATTCCTACTATGAACTACATAACCTCCTGGCATTAAACCGCTCCTGGGTTGTGGTGCGCCATGTGTTCCATGTTGGTGTGTAGTGTAAAACTCCACTCCTGCTTTTCCCACAGGCTCTGGGCTACCTTAAACCGTGTCTCTGTCAGGGTTGCCATGTCCGCTTATTATAAGCGACTTTGGGCTTGTTGTTCTGTAAAGTCCAAAATATTGGTGGTTGCGTTTTTTTTGGGACTTTTTTCTAAAGTGTAGTTGCTTATTTGGTCTTGCTTCCTATTGTTGTTTAAACCAGTGGTTCTCAAACATTTTCATGTCAAGGACCCCCCAAATTAATTTGCATTTGTCCACGGACCACCATCTGAACATATTTCGTGCCAGGGGATCCCCATACAAGATTTGTGTTGTTAAATGTTTTGAGATTTCTCAAGATTTTTAATTTTTTAAATAGCAGATCTGCAAGCTCACAACGCGTCGCATCGTGCCGCGTTATGAGCTTGTAGATCGGCTATTTTCAAATCGCCGTAGCCTAGTCGCTTCTTTTTGGGCTTGTTTTCATAGACCCTGGTTGCTTATTCATCTCGTTCTCGCACAACCTGGCAACACTGATCTCTATGTGTGTTTCTGTGTGTGTGTGAGAGAGAGAGAGAGAAGCCGACTCTTGTTTACAGCAGTGATTCTACGCAGGGGATCGAGACCGACAGCCTTTTATACCGAAAGGCAAGTCGTAAGGATTTCTGCTATAACTGGACTTTTCTGGGCTAAACGGATACAGAAATGATCTCTCAAACGGACCCACAAATAGGACATAAATGATTCTACAAACTCCACCCTTAACAGAAGCCATCTAAAACTGGAGGCTGGAGAGTGGAGACCCTCAGGTTCTCTTGCGTGGCACCAAGTCTTGTTTTTCTCCCTGCTGCAAATCCGACCCACGGAAAAAGATAAGAACACGCCGATCGAGGGGTGAAAACAGGGTGAAAACAAGGGGTGAAAAACAGGGTGAAATTGGTGGAACGATCTGTTTTCCCTGACGGATTTCTTCTGGCTCGTCTTGCTGAATGGAATAGGCTGTAAAAGATTTTCATTCATTTTTCTTCTTTTTTTTTTACAGCCACCACCCTGTGGATATCTGGACGTGTTTTTCTATTTGTAACCCATTGCCCCCCCCTCCATACACGGAAATTATTATTGGGCGACATTGGAATTATCTTTGGTAGTGATAATAATAACAACACCACACATCCATCTGTTATTATTACCCAGCCCTGTGCTCGTATACATTTTTACTGCTGTTTTCCAGAGATGGAGACTGAGGATGGGGATTATTACCATCTATCGAGTCAAATCAGTGGCTTGCTTAATGCCCAATCAGCCAAACTATTGTGTGTTTGGCACAAATAACAAACTGTTTTAGCGTATTCGTTGTTTTTTAATATATATATTATATATATAATTCAAAGGATATAATCTAGGCAACAGCCTATTTAAAAAAAAACTGATAACAAGGGCAATAGTGGGTTTGTAGGCTGTGTTGGCCAGACAAGACGTTTTCTCTCTTTTAATTTTCTTTTTGCTCTTTTTCTGGGCGGCTTGGTGTATATAAGCCTATACAAGAATCTTTTAATTTTTACCCACCTCGCCAAGTTTTGTCTTCTTTTTTTTTTCCTTCGGAGACTGGAATAAAATACCAACAGGAATGAGATCTGACACACGGAGGGGTAGCCCGACCTTGTTTTGGGGTCTGATGCTGTCTGTCTCCACGATATGTGTATGGTCCGCATATGGAGAGAGTGAGTATCACGATGATGCTGTTGCTGTTGTGTGTGTAGGGCAGTGGTTCTCAACCTGTGGATCGGGACCCCCAGGGCCCGGGAGGTCTCCACATGATTTTTTAAATTATTATTTTTGGGGTGGGGGGGGGGGGGTCCCCAGGTGACAGTGAAGTGACAATTTAAGGACTTTTAAAACCCCTTTTAATACAAAAAACTAAAACAATACAGCATCAAAAGTAATCAACAAACTATACTATAAAAAACTGGCCGAAATTGTCAAATACTATAAGAAAGAGGCAAAACATTTGGAAAATAGCCGATCTTCAAGCTCACAACACCTCGCTGTGAGCTTGTAGATCTGCTATTTTCCACAATATTTATCTGGGGGATCCCCAGTTCAAATGTGATTATTTTGGGGGCTCACTCACGGCCTGAAAAGGTTGAGAACCGCTGGCCTATACACCAATATACCTGCAAACATGTTGTATAGATCTGACTCTCCCCCAGATGCGTCGTTTTTCGCTGGCATCATAGCCAGTCTAAAATGTCTTGTGTGTCTGGATGATCAGGAATCGGCAGCAATGGCATTGCCATAATTCATTCATTCGTGCATATTTGTTGAAACATGGTCAACAATTATTTGCTGTCTATGTGTGCGTGGGTTCTGTCCAAACGATAAGTCCAAATAATAATCGACCTCATGGGAGCGTCTCGATCCTTATTGCTTGTTGCTTCAAATACATAGTTGCGCTATTTGAAAATAGCCGATCTACAAGCTCACATTGCGACGCGTTGTGAGTTTGTAGATCAGCTATTTTCTAAAGACAATCTTGGAAAATAATTTTGATTTTTTTGTTTTTGTTGAAACATAGACCTATAATAAAATTAAAATAAAACGGTCATCCTCACGTGAGCTGGACTATAACCCAGGTTGAATTGTGTTGTTATTTACAATATCTTATAGGAGCACTACTTAATAAAGGCGTAGTATTGTTTATTCACATTGTAATAGCGAAGAGGTATATACCGGCCACATGTCGCCCAAATCTTCAGCATTGAAGTAGCTTGGATGAATCCATGGACCACTGGTGAAGGTTACTACGACCATGTGGCCATTTTGCATTTCCTAGTGAACATGCAGGGGGACTAGATCTTTTTTTTTAAAGACCACGAGTATTCCACATTAAAAAAATGCTTTGGACACATGGTTTGACATTTGATTCCCATAAAATAATTGAAACTATACGTCTAGTCTGACGAACCGAAATTACATTTTAGTAGGCCTAGTCCTATGGATAAATACATTAATTAATCTAAAATGAAGCAGCATTCACTAGGCCAGTGGTGCTCAACCTGTGGGTCGGGACCCCCCAGGGGGGTCCCCACATGATTTTTTTGGGGGGTCCCCAGATGACAGCGAAGTGACAATTGAAGGGCTTTTAAGACCTTTTTAATACCTAAAACAAATTACCATTACTTACAGCATCAAAAGTAGTCAACAAACTATACTATAAAAACTGGTCAAACATTGGCCCAAATTGTCAAATAATAAAAGAAAGAGGCAAAACAAGGTTTGAATTGTGAGCTTGTAGATCTGCTATTTTCACAATATTTATCAGGGGGGGTCCCCAGATAAATGATTATTTTGGGGGGTCACAGCCTGAAAAGGTTGAGAACCACTGCACTAGGCTACTGTGAATGGTGAATAGTAGCCTACCTATCGTTTTGGTTTCTTAATATAAGGTAGATTTCTTTAAAGAAAAACGTTTTAAACATTTCATTTGCTGGAATAATATAGCCTATAGGCCCTATATTGAAATAGTAGCCAATCTGCATTTCACATGTTACAGTAGGCGAGTGGCTGATGATGTAACTATGAAACTTTTATTACTTCCTGAATGTAAACCACGCGTTCCAAGCGATTAATGTGATTATAACCATGTAATATGCGTTTGACTATTTCCCACGCCATTGTTTTTGTTATGTTTTCAAAGCTTTCAAGTTTTGAGTGCCCTGTGCTGCTGCCATTCACATGACCTAACTTTTCTAACCTAACATACGTACCCTAATGATCTACTGGGCTATATTGTGAGCTTTTAGTTTGCCTCTTGTTTTAGCCACTGATCTTTATATTTAGACATTAGCGTTATCTAACGCATTGAACATGTAGTATTAAGCTGCTTAGTGGAATCTCCAAGACTAAAGACCATGTGCCGGTCTGAAAGCTCTAACAAGCACTGAGTCATGTCTTGAAAAATCACTGTGCCAAATAAAGAAATGTGAAAATAAAGGGTTTCAACCATAGCAAATACGTACAGGGCCTACACACACTTTATATATTTATTTTAGATAAAATATAGGTCTTATGTAACTGGAAAGTGTTTATTGTCAAATATTGTTCTTCAAATAAGTGGCATTTCGTTTTTTTCCCAAATGGATTCTCTAAGTTATAATAAGTTAGTTTACTTTACACCAAAACTCCACCATCACTTGACTTCTAATCAATGAAACAGGAAAACATGCATTTGAAACGGCACGGTGCAGCTTCACTGCTAGAACCCACAGGTTATGGTGTGCTGCTTGTCCACGGAATATTTGTGTAATTTATGTGATTATGTGTATGTGTGCGTACATGACATTAATGAGTGTTTGTATGCTTTGAGGCGATGTGGGACGGTGAAGATAGCTTGACATGGGAAAGAGGCGTGTGACTGACCTCTATTTGCATTCCAATAGAAGAGAAACTTCATTCAGGCCTATTGACCAGTAGCTGGACCAGAAACACAGGGCGGGAGGGGAGTGGGGGGTCTTTTCACTGCACCCCACTGGGCCACAGAGACTCGACAGCAGCACACCAACACCACTTGGGGGTTGGGGGTGCAAAGATGTTACTGTTGAACTTTGGGGTGCTGTGGTCATTCTCCGTCAGGCCATTCAGAACAAAGAGTTCAAAGACAAAGGAGCTGTGCAGAATATCAAAGCAGAATTCAATTTCCCCCTCTTTTTATTATTATTATTTCGGTCTGAGGTTCACTTCACTGGACTACGAGGTCAGATTTTCCAGGTTTTATCATCGCTTGCCAATGCAGATAGATGGAAACTAATAGTTGTCCGACGCATAAGAAGAGCTGCGTTAGGGGCTGAATACTTTTTGCCCTGTGCGTTTTAATAATCTGTCCACACCAATAAAATGTAATTAAGCTCCCTTTTAACTCTCACCACAGTAAACTTTCCATGCCATGGCTTCCAAGTATACAGCAAACAAGTCTCCATGATTCAGAGAGAGAGAGAGCGGGAGAGAGAGAGAGAGAGAGAGCAACTGAGACTCTGTGTTTGGAAATAGAATGTACAGAAATACACTCGCAAGGGAAACAGACATGGTTTTGTTGATTGGAAGAGTAGAGAGTTTGTGAACTGTTTTATTGGCTTTCGCTGTTCACACGGGCGGTCTCTTGATGGCCTGGCGGCACAGGCTGATGGCTTTCTCCAGTTGAAGTTCAGCCCTCATCTACCAGCTGGCACATGCTCCTTTGGTCCACCATAGGTCAGTGTTTGACTCCGTTGACTCAGTGGTTTGATGTGTCCATGAGGGAAACGAGTCATATGGGATTCAGAATATAATGCATAGCTGGAATCTACCTGTAGAGAAAGGCATCGCTCGACGAAGTTCTGTGCTATTTGAAAGTACTTTACACACTCATGTGTCACCAGAGACATCGGTCCAGGCAGGGGGTTGTATGAGGCATCTTCGGTCTGTCCTCTTCTGTGAGGACACACCAATGTTTCTGTTTGGTTATTTATGAGAGGATGCGCCGCTCTTGAAAACCTTGAATGGCAGTGAGCGTTCGCCACGCTCGCACAGATGAGGAGGGGAAAGTCAGACTGCTAACTTTGCATTTGACAGACAGACACCCCTTCTGCTTTTGCCGTGGTGGGTATAGAATGTTACGGTACAGCCCCCCCTCGTGACGGGTTCAAGTGACTCAGATGTAAACGCAACCTCGCTCACTCTCTCCAAGGCACGTCGCTCCATCTTGTGACTAAGGTTATCTCTCCCTCTCTTTCTCTCCCCCCCTGTCTCTCACCCCTCACTGGCTTCATGCCCATCCCCCATCCTCCTGGCTCAGCTAGGGTGGTGGTGTTGCCGGAATGCCGTGTCTCACCCCCGGCCAGGGGATGTATTCGTTGTATATATACTGTATATCCCTATGGTGTACATTGTGTGTGTGTTTGAGCATTGTGTGCAGCTCTCCGCGTACTGCAGCAGTGAGACAGCCTGAGCACACTGGCATACGCCTGCGTGGAGATATGAAAGTGTGTCACTGGGATAGTTTGTGAAAATGCAGTCAAATGTTGTCCTATGGCTCCTCCAGACTGCCAGCTGAGGTTTACAATGCTTAATTAAACACTTTTTTTCAAGTGGCCTATCACTGGATTTGCACACATGCAGTCTCTGGCAAAAGGCACACACTTCATCATCGCGGACTGCCGGCTTAACAGCCAATGGAGTATTGTACAATTTGCGATGATTACAAATGTTAGTCCTTCTAATGGATGGCACTCACTGTATCAATGGAGAGCTATTAATCAGGAATTGAATGCGGACCTATCACGCACTGAGGACGATAGGTTTCATCAATTAAAAACATGGAGACAAATGTCTCATCATACCAGGGCTAGCAGACATTTGCGATATTCAGAGAGTGCAAGGCGCCCAAACATATGACACTAAATTATCGTAATAAAAGATGGCAGGCATGTGCGTGGATGTCATCTACCGCCCCTCCAATCACAAGTACCCCCACCTCCATCCCAACGCTGTAAGAAAGAGAGACTGTGTGTGTGTGTGTGTGTGTGTGTGTGTGTGTGTGTGTGTGTGTGTGTGTGTGTGTGTGTGTGTGTGTGTGTGTGTGTGTGTGTGTGTGTGTGTGTGTGTGTGTGTGTGTGTGTGTGTGTGTGTGCAGAGAGAGAGAGAGTTGTCATGGCGGGGAGTGTAGTGTTACTGTTTGGAGTGTGATATCTGAGCCAGCGTGTTTGAAGTGAGGTCCACTGAGGGGAAGTTGTCCACCAGATCGCTGGTCAGATGACTTCCAGTATGCAGGGGATTAGGGCCAGTTGAGGTGGCAGGTGTGAGGGAACAAACATGACTGGCCAGTGACTGCTGTAACTAGTGCCAGCTGTCTTTTGAAATGATTGTTTTTCAATACCGATTCTGGTTGCGATACTTAAGAATTGGACGGCAGTTGTAATGTGATCCCCGTTTCTTTCCAATGCCCGTCTTTGTTGCATAGAGATTACGCCATTCCGTGTTGTGACAGGGTAAAGCTGTTGTGATAGAGTAAAACTGTTTACTGCTTAGAATTTCGCAGCATTATCAGATCTTTCGCGAATGACGTTCTAAGGAAGCAAACTAGTTACATTTTGGAACGAGTTTGCATTATGAAGCTTTTGCAGTCTTCCTATCTCTTAATGCCTTTAAATGAATATCACTATCAGCACACGATAATCAGTATGCATCAACAGCCAGGTGTCCCGTTTCACGAGACGCGGCTTTTACATGTCGTTAGTAGGAGATGGACATCGCATCTCTTTAACATGTGACATTTGAGCAGGCTCTCTATCATGTGAGATGTAGCCAGACATTTGAGCAAAACGAGCACGCGTATACTTCCTGCAGCACGTTTCATGTGAGGAGGAGGAGAGAGGATGCTAATGCATTTGGATGGACAGGAACTAGAGGGTTCTCAAATCCAATAAGGTTCAGCCGTAGTGCTGCACTTCCATCACATAAAAGTTGAGAGGCAGGAGCTCGGCTTCCTTTCTCTAACAACCTTCCTGGGGTTGACAGCTGGATAACCGGAAAAAAAATGATACGTACAATTATGTCCATTCCCAGAATGCCCTCTCTCTGTGTGCCCTGATAAACAGGTCTAGAATTTGCGTAAAATATTCACAGATATTTATGCATGTGATAATGACTTGGCATTTGTATCAGAAATGTAAAACATATTATATTATTTTCTAATATTTTGCATACATGCATTATTCAACCACTTCCAACCTGGCGTCCCTATTTTGGGCATGCCATTATAGGTGAAAATGTAGAAAATGGCCTATTAAGATCTTGTAGATTGGCTATTTTTGCCATGCAAAACCATCATATGGCTAAGTATTAAAATTACGCTTAAAGCTGCACAATGTAACTTTTCTCTTCTACCCCGGATTTGAACCCCGGTCTCCTGCACAAGTGCTGAACTTTTTACCGTTGAGCTAATAGAGCCTGCATGCTTGCTCGGGATAAATTGAATCTTGACCTTCAGGTCAAATTTTGTGTCAAACCAGAAACAGGATCGTGTCAAAGAGGTCATGTCTCACCTAGACACGGGATCTAAATCAATAGAAGAGCAGGGAGACAAAAGTAGAACCACCCCAATTGCATAAGTTATATTATTTCTATTAACATACTCTACCATACAGATTGGACAAAATTACAATTTATTCATTAAAAAAAAACGTTCCATTACATAATACATAGCTAAGATGTGGTCATCGTTCCTAATATAATTTGCCACAGGTTATTAGGTGCATCAGCTCATTTGACCCAGTGGGATTCATGTGCCATACACATTTTAGAGGAATACTATGTATAGTATGCGACTATTGCGTGTGTGTTTGTGTGACGTGATGACATTCCCGCGGAGTGCCATGGCAAGGTTTATCAATCATAAACATGAGCCAATGGATCCCATTACGCTATGGAGATATATGTGTGTTTACTCAGCAGTGTGAAGAGCAAAGAGGGAGGGTGGGGTGGAAGGGTTAGCGGAAGAGACTCAACATCTATGCCGTTTCATCCATGAGTGAGTGCACCTAGCTATACGCACATCACCATGAACTACTATCATAACGTCATGGTAATGTACACCGTAAAATCCTCAGCGCTAATTTTTACATTTGTAAAACCTCATTGTTAATTCATCCTTTTTTAACTCAGCGAGTGTACAAATGTAACCAAATGCACTCTACTTTACGGGTCCATTTGATTACATTTGTAAACTCCTTGAGTTAAATGGATTTTACCGTGTAATAATGAACAAAGCTATCTTGAACCTTATTGAAGGCATTCACTGCCCTCATAGACAAATAGATCTAATGGCGAGCTGGACAGATGCCTGACGGCTTAGCTTGAGGCAGCAGCCTACTCAATCCTTTTGCAAGGAAATGATTGGAATTCCTGGTACTTAACATGGCTAATGAGTAGAAGAAGGGAATCACAAAGAGGAGGTGTAGGGCGGTTTCCTTCCTTTCTTAACTTTTCTTTATTTCTTTTTCTTTCGGATTATAAAAAGGTATTTGAAATAATAATAATAATAAAAAAAAACTGAAAATACAATATTTAGCACTAGCGGACAAGAGAACAATACATCTGCAATAAATTATGGTAATTCCTGTACAGCAGTTTCCTGTTCAGGAGTATTTAAAATCATTAGCTTTTTTTCAATTTTGACCGGTGGTTTTGCATCAATAGGAAAGCCACAGATAGCTACGCTTGGCAGAAACCTTATTTCACCCCCACCACAGTATATATATCCCCCCCCCATTCTCTGGCCAGACGCCCCCTGATTTTATTAATGCCTCCATCAGGAAGTGAGGCCTAGAGTTTCTCTTTACTAACAAACAAATTAGTCTTTGTATTTGAGTGGCCCCACCCCCTTCTCTCTCTCTCTCTCTCTCTCTCTCTCTCTCTCTCTCTCTCTCTCTCTCTCTCTCTCTCTCTCTCTCTCTCTCTCTCTCTCTCTCTCTCTCTCTCTCTCTCTCTCTCTGGCTGCTGGGGAGGAGGAGCTGGGAAAAAAAATCTCAATGAAACAAAGAGGACATGCAGCTCGATGGCTCACAAGTGGAGCCCAGGGGCATTGGAGTCGATTGGAGAAAGCAAATACTATTTTCAACCGGAGTAATAATTTCCGTTCTATATTTGGAGAAGCGAAACACCCCGACAGGAGCAAATAAAGCCCATTCATGGCAATGAACGATGTGCTTCCAATGTTTTGTAGCACATCAAATACAAAGCACTTCACGCACAGCCTCTGCTGTCACTGCTGAAGTGGATCTAGTGTATCTTTAAGGGTATTTGAGTGTATGTATACACAAACACACCGTTGTTCAGTGTGGGACAAATAGGTTACTTACATTTGATTTCGTAAACTCCACAGTTTTTTACCGTTTTGATTAAAGCTATTGTATGCCAAATGCCCCAGTCATACAGTTATTACTGTGTGACTAGCCTTTGAGGTTCAATCAGTGCTTCCTTATAGTCTCCGTGAGACAGTGTTTTGACAAGGATCAAAGACTGTTATTAAAAACATGGCTGTTTGTCTTATTGGACAGGCCCCATGACAGTGCTGCTCGCTGCGAGGGCATCCTAAGCCTGTAAGAACATAACAGGTTTAGCTAAGGAGCTCATATACGTCAAGGCCTTTATTCTGCTGAACCTTCCCAGCAGCAACATTTCAAAACATCCTGGAACCTGTTTACGATGTACCAATTTCACAAATTTGATCTTTAAGCACCTTAAGAGGATTTTTGCATGTTGCATATGTATGTTTTTTTTTTGTAAGAAGGGGGGGGGGGGGGGCTCTAATGCTTGACAGCGAGTCCCCAGTTTGATTCCAGGCTGGACAGACCATTTTCTGCATGTCATTCCCCTGCGCTCTCTCTTTGCTGTCTTTCTACACTACTGTACCTGTCAATAAAGGCTCAAAAAAGCCCCCCCAAAAGTTTTTGGCTGGTAGTGGTTACACTGGTGCATATTTAGCCCATTAAGACCTGGAACGCATCTGTGTCACTTTTTCATTTGAGCTAAAAAGCATTATTTTACACTTTGGCTATTCAAAAATAGCAGATCTACAAGCTCATAGCGCGGCACCGAGTGCCGCGCTATGAGCTTGTAGATCTGCTATTTTTGAAAAATTGTGAAAATGTGTGCAAATCTTTGAATATATATACCGGTATTCTTTTAAAGCTAACATTTTTAACTCCAATCTTTGCTTCTGGGGGTCCCTGGAACAACATATTTTGAGGTGGGGGGGGTCCGTGGCCAAATACATATAATTGTGGGGGTCCTTGACAATTATGAAAAAGTTTGAGAACCACTGATATAGACAACTGTTGGTATTTAGAAGACATTTGTAGAATCGGCTTCAGGTCTTGATGGGTTAGTCTGTGAGAATACCCCTCTCGGCTGAGATGCTGTCAATTCCTAGTTGAAGTAATGGACAGGCACAATTAAAAGCAGAGATGATTGTCATCAATAATAGATGGCGCCTTTGGTGTGTGTGTGCGTGCGTGTGTGTGTGTGTGTGTGTGTGTGTGGTGTGTCAGAGGAGGCTCCAGGCACTGTGGTTTCAAGTGTTGTTTTCTGTGTGCGGAGTAGAGATGGATTGCTTTTTTCAAATGCCGGGGTCATCCGAGGTGACAGAGAAAGGCCTTTTTACAGAGGAGGAGAATTCTACTCCTCAAACAACGCCATGGACAGAAAGTTTATCCTCCACAACAACAGTGACAATAGTCTTTGCGGCAATATTAAGTTTGACATTAAAGATGGTGCTCTCCTCAGTTGACCCTGTTCATGCGCGTCTCTCCTTTGTTACGACAAGAACTCCCGTCTAAAGACGGTGTCATTTCAGACCATAGCTTCTCTCTGGGAGGGGAGCGAAACAAAGGCAGGAATAGTGTCTACCGTGACACAAAGCAACAATAACTTGGGAATTCTGTACAAAGTAAGAAAACAGGGACTGCACTGCACGAGAGCTGCCTTTTGAAAGCTGTTATGCAGTGCTTGTTTGTGTGTTGTCTGGTGCGTTTACTTTACAGTACAAGACATGACATGTTGGTTGCAAAGTGCTAGTCCCGCCACCTTGACTAAAGGGATTTTGCACTTTAAGAAGATTATTATCATGGAGATTTTCATGAGAAAACTAATCTCTATACTAATCTATGAGCATCTATGTACTATGCCATATACTATATATATATATATATATATATATATATATATATATATATATATATATATATATATATATATATATATATATATATATATATATATATATATAATTCATTATCTATCAGCATTAATTAGTTCCTCTCAAACAATTATATAACTTTCAGAAAAACTATCTACCTCTCATCTACGTTAGTCGTGGAATCGTGACAACAGGAGAAATTTGTTTTTGTTTTATTTGTTTAATTTTATTTCAAGATTTTGTAGCCAGTTTCATTTAAATAAAAAGGAAGACACACCGCCATATTTATATAACATAAAACTACCGAGAAAGCACTGTTGTCTGGCTGAATCAAAGCCCCTCAAAAACACGACTTGTCTACTACCAATAACTAATAACTACAAAAAATAAGAGAGTATGGCTTTCCAGCCATTTTGCCAGTATTTGATTCTAGACTAGCACCAGCCTCAATGCAAGACAGAGCATTATTTAATGTTAAACAGAATATTGGTTGATGTGTCCCAAAATTAATTAGATTATTAAAGCAACAAAACTGAGTGAAAACACTGGACGTGAAACGGAGGTTTTTATGTCCTGCTTCAAGCGTGTAGTGTGTTATTCAAAATGGCAGGTAGTATACAAAAGTCTGTTTCAAGCTCGAGGCTTAGACGTTTCATTGAGAATTTGTGTCGAAGCTTCAAAGTCCCCACCAAAAAAGGCATTTGGGACAGCCCTAATTCCTTCCTTCCTTCCTTCCGTTTTTTCTACTGATTTCTTTAGACATTTAATGCTTTACTTACAGTGTAGAGAGACAGGAAGCTAAGGTTAGAGAGGGGGAAAGATGTGAAACACACGTCTCCGGACAGAATCGAACTGGACATGTTGCAGTAATTGTTGGCCGCTGTACAGCTCTCCTTTCTATCAAGAAGGATGTGTACCATTGTTGGATGGAGACAGTGCCTTTGCCTCTCTAATGTGTGTTTCTTTGTTGTGTGTCTTGCAGTCTGCGGCCCAGGCATCGATATCCGCAATGAAATCAGCCAGTTCAAGCGGCTGGAGAACTGCACGGTGGTGGAGGGCTACCTGCAGATCCTGCTCATCTCCGACAAGACCAGCAACCTCAACCAGGAACTCTTCCGCTCCCTCAGCTTCCCCAAGTTGACCGTCATCACCGACTACCTGCTGCTGTTCCGCGTCTCGGGCCTCGACAGCCTCAGCACGCTCTTCCCCAACCTCAGCGTCATCCGCGGGCGCAACCTCTTCTACAACTACGCCCTGGTGATCTTCGAGATGACCAGCCTCAAGGACATCGGCCTGTACAACCTGAGGAACATCACGCGGGGCGCCATCCGGATCGAGAAGAACCCCGAGCTGTGCTACCTGGACTCGGTGGACTGGTCGCTCATCATGGACGCGGAGTTCAACAACTTTATCAGTGGGAATAAGCAGTCCAAAGAGTGCGGGGACGTCTGCCCGGGCAACAACAACAACAACCCGCTGTGCCGACGCACCATGTTCAACGATAACTACGACTACCGCTGCTGGTCCTCCAACCAGTGTCAGAAAGGTACGTCAACCAGCAGCATGTGACCAGCAGCCTGTTTGCTTTAAGAAAAAATATCCTCATTTTGCAACAGTGTTACGGTTGTTTTTCTTTTACCCCCAATAAGCACGTTATTCTGTGGTATTTTGTGAGCGTGTACGTCTTGTGATGCAAGCAAACGCAGACGCACGCTTTGATCTAGGTAGGTGGGTTTTGGTGCTCACAAACACTCTGAAGAAATTGTGCATTTCTTCATCGGTGAACAAATCCCATGAATCCACACGGGTGTTTTCTCTTCATTCCTGTCAGGCTGCAGGATTGTCCACGGGCCAGTGCAAACATCTCTTCTCTGTTCATTATAGAGAACTTGTCTTTAGATCAGGCTATTTGTGGAGTGAGGGATGGCTGCAATATTCAGCACCAGGTATTAGAAAGGCAGACTCAGTTGAGGTTAGAGTCGCTCTGCCAAGAAATGAGCTCGTCTACCTGTCTGGACCTTGCCAGTTAAATATTTGCCTTAGGGACTGTTGGCAATTTATGGAAAGGGGGTATATGGAGGAATTTGGGGGAGGGTCATCCTTGTTTAATTTCAGCCCAGAGGGCAGGGTCAGGCATTTTCTAAAACAGTTCAGTGGAGGGTCATGTAAGTTATATAGTATGTTGGAATTTTGATATTTCTCCATATGCAGGTCTGAGTCCTCCTATTCCACATAGTAAATCACATCTGTTCGGATTTCTCAGTCGGGTTTTTTAGCAGCCAGCGGCAACGTTGCTCCTCCTCAACACTATTTCTCTGAGTCAGACAAGGCATTAGAGATGGGGACAACTAGGTCAGCTGTCTTGGGTCCTTGCCTGTTCAAAACTAGAGGGCAGTTGCACAATACGGCGTCATATACTTGTCTCGTAGCCCTTTTCACACAGACTGTATTGCACAAGGAGAGGCTATCGCCACGATCATGATCACATGCAAAATCTAATGTTTAGGTTTGTGTTTTTCATTTTGAGGTGTGTTGCTATAATTAGTTTTTATTTTATTTTGTATTGGTTATGTACATGGAGGCTCTTGTACAAATCCTTTTGAAAAAAGCTAGCACTTGATTGTCCTATTAGGTCAGCAATCATATCGTTTTGGTGTCGACTGACTAATGGAGGGCCATTAGTCGTTTTTAAAAGGCTTCAGGGAAATTCACAGCAAACATTATTTTTACTAGAAGAACGGTCACCAGTGTTTGAGGGCTGATTTACTTCACAGGCTGCACATAATAACAAAAACACCACCATACAGGTCTTCACGGTTCCACCCGAACTGAAAACCAGAGACCCAGCCCGAGACATGTATGGGTTTGGGTCCATCATTTTGGACCTCTGAAGACCTCTAATACAAAGTATTATTATCTGTGCTGCTGAAAGAGGCACATTGAGCATTCACAAGCATTCTCTCCAGAAGAATTATACACTTTTTAACTTCCAACCTGGCATCCCTATATGTCATTATAGGTGAAAATGTGAACTTGTACTAGAATGGCTATTTTCGCTACACACGGCACCATCATGCTACAAAGTATATAACGGGGCATAAGTGGTCAAAATGACAAAATGACAGTGCTTTACTGTCCTTGTGGTGTATTATGAGACGTTCAGTAATAACTTGTCATGTGGCACATGTCAAAGCAGAGATAATGAGTTCATGGAAAGAAAACTTGTCATGGCTCTAGCATAAACGAAGGTTTATAAGCTGTTGACATCAAGCAGTGCCTTAAGGTTTGGCTGAGTTGTTGTGCTAGTTAGCAGATGTTGATGTAGAAGTAATGTGCGGGCGAGAAGGTGATATCAGTGCCAAGGCATGGGCAGGCTAGGCTCCTGTCGCCCTCTATTTGTTTGTTTTGCCTCGACTTTTACACACTGTGGTATGACTGGGCGTCTGCTCTCTCTCTCTCTCTCTCTCTCTCTCTCTCTCCCTCTCTTTCTCTCCCTCCCTCTCTCTCTCTGAGAGACTGTCTCCGCCGTATCTCGGTGGCGTGGCGTGAATCAAAGGTATGCAGAGATGCAGTGTTCTCGCTCGGGCAAAAAGCTGATGAGGTCGACCTTGAGGCTACAATGAAAACAAAGTTTCAACTCCTGCGAGCATCACCTCCCCTTTTTTCCCCTCAACAGTTGATGGTGGGAAAATGTTCCCCTCAAGCCCCTTGTCTATTGAAGACCTGTGTACAGCTCCCATGGTCAGTTGGGAGTCTCAAACACCGACCCCCCCACCCCCCACCCCCGTCAATCCCTCAGAACAAATAGTGGAAATCAACCTCTAGTCCCTTCCTTAGTGACCACCCCTGTTTCTATAGACCAGCTATGGTGTTTACTGTTGTGTTCTTGTTTTCGCTCTGACGGGCCATTTAGTGGACCGGCGGAGTCTTGGAGGTGCGCTGCTGGAGCTTCCTGCGTGTTGTTGTTGCTACTTTATAGAGGCATTCTTCACTGGTTGGTTATAGTGTTTTTTTTTTTTATCCCCATCATTTAACCCATTGAGATCTGAGGGGTGATTCTACTTGATGCCTTCTAAATCAGTAGTTCTCACACTTTCAAGAGTTTTCCAAAATAGCAGATGTACCTACTATCTGCTATTTTTGAATAGCCAGCATATAAAATCTAAAAATGACACGGATGCTTTCCTGGTTTTAATGGTTTCATTGTGGAGATCCTTTATGCTCCAGAGCCATTTTGAGCCCGTTGCCAAACATGTCATTTGTGTGTGTGTGTGTGTGTGTGTGTGTGTGTGTGTGTGTGTGTGTGTGTGTGTGTGTGTGTGTGTGTGTGTGTGTGTGTGTGTGTGTGTGTGTGTGTGTGTGTGTGTGTGTGTGTGTGTGTGTGTGTGTGTGTGTGTGTGTGTGTGTGTGTTTGTTTGTTTGAGGGGGGGGGGGGGACTTCTTAAATATATTAAGTTAATTATAAAATGGTATAATTCTGAGGTTGATATCGTCTGTATTTTTTACAATATTTTGACGTATTCTGCAATAACATTCAAGTCACAATCCAAAATGGATACACATAATCTTACAGCGCAATTCTGTTGTTTTCTGAAGAGACACAGCCTGGGCAACGTTTCAATACGTTTTCTATACACTAGCAAAATCCTCAGGGTTAATTTAACTCTGACAGTGTACAAATTGGAACCAAATGGACCCGTGTGAGGTCTCTTGAGGCCTAAGCAGAGTTCAGGGTAAATGGATTCACCCCAAAGGGCCTTGACACATCGAAGCTACAGATAAAAGCTTTGGGCAACCCCACAGCAGAGACAGAACGACGGGGAGCAACTGAAGTAATAATAATAAGATGAAGCAAGGATTAATGATAGTAGCAACAGAACTACTTTGGGACGCCGGTTAATATTCAGGGCTTGAAGCAGAGATGAGATTTACCCCCTCTTTCCTTCTCTCTCTCTCTCTCTCTTTCTCTCTCTCTCTGTGTCTCTCTCTCTCTCCCCTCTCCTTCTCTCTCTCTGTCTTTGAAGGCAAGATGTGTCTACCTCTCTCCCTCCCTGCTCAGATTCCTCCCCCCTCTCCCTTCGCCCCTCTGCATAATTGTCTTGTTTTTCTCCAGTACAGATGTTCCTTCAAGGGCATGCAGTGGTTTTCTAGTCAATACGGACCAGTCTCCTCTTTAATTACAGTACATGGGTAGGGAGTGCTGTCTCCCCAGTACACTACCCTAGCCTGTGGGCCTTCCAGGCAGGCTCACCCAACACAACTCCTCCTCCTCCTCCTCCTCCTCCTCCTCTTCTTGCGTGTTTGTTTGCTCACTAGATGCAGATTCAGACAACAGCTCGCCGACCGGGTAAAAGCTCTCACTGGGGTTAAATTGCTGTAGTTTGTAACTGTTTCGGCTGTTATAGCTCGGTACGCTCAGGAGAGGGCATGTGCTACGAAGGCACCCGCTGGCTGGGAGTTTAAGCCAGGTTAATGCCACACTTGTGGCCGGATGGAAGCGAGTGGGAGTGACCGTGTCGGGGAGCGGAGATTGGAGCAGAGGTTCTGGGGTCCTTTCTTTGTGGCTGGAACACAGGAAAATCATTGCCGTTGGTTTAACTCAGAGAGTGTAAAAATTGACCCACTTTGGTCAATTTTTTACCCTCTCAGATTTAAACTTAACGGCAAGGATTGTACTGTGCAGCGATGCGCGGAGAGGCCCCTAACTGAGGATCCGTGTGGATGAGGGCCGCTGAGGGGAAATGTCAGAGAAAATGTCAAGTATACGAGCGCGCCGTTGGCGAGTGCTCACTAACACACACACACACACGCCCCGCAGGCTTGAAAAACACACCGCCCCACCCCCGCACCCCTCCTTCCCTTTCCCCCTCCTCTCCTCCCACTTTTTTCTTTCTTCGCTCCCATCCTCCTCCCTCGTAACATCCCCCCCCCCCTCTCCTTCATTTATTTCTTCTCTTCACACTTCCTTTGTTCCTCTTGTCTTCGTCTTCTCAGCGAAGATCGCTCCGTGTACTACCCTTGTCAGTAGTGTTACTAGTGTGGTTTTGTTCTTCTACTCTCTCTCTCTCTCTCTCTCTCTCTCTCTCTCTCTCTCTCTCTCTCTCTCTCTCTACCCCCCTCACTCTTCCGCCGGTCTTATCAGGGGCTGTTAACAGCTCCGGCTGTCGGATATCTCTGCTGTTTACTTGTCGGAGGCATTCTCTCATCACTCCAGCGGCGGCCAGCCCCGCTTGTTTAGCCGAGCCCCGCGTGTTCCTGTGTGTGACACGGTGTGTGTGTGTGTGTGTGTGTGTGTGCGTGTGTGCACGCTGCTGTTTGCTTTTAAAACGGGCGGGTCCCGTGACTAAAGTGTGCTCTCTGGCCATGCTTTGAACAGGCCTCTCAGGTCTCTGTGTCCCAGACAGGCATGACTTACCACCTCCCCCCTCCCCCCACCAACACACACGCACACACCGCACACACGCGCACACACACACACACACACACACACACACACACACACACACACACACACACACACACACACACACACACACACACACACACACACACACACACACACACACACACACACACACACACACACACACACACACACACACACACACACACACACACACACACACACACACACACACACACACACACACACACACACACCACCACCACCACCACACAGAGCAGAGCCAATACCCATACGAGGCGCGCCTCTACCCCTGTTCACAGCTATACACGCACGCACGCACACGCACGCACACATGCACGCACTTGCCTGTCTTCACATAGCTTGCATGTCTCCTTTATGTGTTGGAATATTAACTTACAGTATGCTCAGCCACACAGGCACTCACTTTATTCAGACCCCCCCCCCCTTAATCCCACACCCCATTACGCACAAGTGATTTGAAGAACCTCTCGGAGAGTGTCTCTGAGTTACATTAACACTGAGGATTTGACTGTGTGATGTCCACAAATGCTGTAAACCGATATTGATTTTTGCAAATGGCAGACAGCCTTCTGCCCCCTTTCTGAAGTGTTTGATAAATCAAAAAATGTTAATCATTGCAATCCTGTGGGACCACGGACAACCGTGCCGTCGTCGCCATTCCTTTCTAACAAGGCAAATCTCATGGCGGTGCAGTCGGGTTCATTTCAGGGTTACAACTGTGGAACAAAAGAGGAAAAAGAAAAGACGTGTGGTAGTATTATTATGTTGGACATTCAGTCCATTAGCCTGGTTGAGTGTCAGCGCTGTTGGGTAGTGAGGGGAAACCGGCCCTGCTATGCCATGCAGAGCCTGAGCTCTATGTCCCTGTTCTGAACCCATGCAGGCACAAACCCAGCAGAGGAAAGGCATTTAGGAGCCTTGGCAGTTGTTGGCAGAGATCTCCTGCTTAACCCTTTAAGACCTGAGAAGATTCTAGAAATGTCTTCTAAATCCTAAAAAAAATTTGGAAAAAAAACCCTTTTTTTTTCTCCTCGATTTTTCAAAAATAGCAGATCTACAAGCTCATAGCGCGGCACTCGGTGCCGCGCTATGAGCTTGTATATCTGCTATTTTTGAATAGCCTAAAGAAATCTAAAGTGACACAGATGCGTTCCAGGTATCAATCCTGAGAGACTTCTTTATTTTTTTTTGCATCTGATAATCTGTTTACTCCTGGTATGCCCAGAGAGACCAACTTGATATCACTGCTCCCAGCACTCTGACCTGACTGAAGTGTGACTTCTGTGATTATAATAACCATCACAATTTCCTTAAATCACTGTGTTACGAACGCACAAGAAAGTGCAAATGAATTAAAAGTATACTGTTTGTGGAGCAATCTGGATGAGCCAGATGTACCAGCTATGCAACACATCTGGAATTGAACCGTCTCAACATTGGAAAACTTTGAATCTGGAAGGGTAAAGAGAAAAAAAAAGAAGAACGTCCATGTGCGACCCAGCAGATCATTCGTTTGTACAATTGGAGTTAAAATAATAACCGTGCACCGGGTCAGCTATAGTACGATTTGTCCTTATCTTCTTTTGTACTGTGGATTGTTTTGGTGGCTAGCTAGACTCATTTGTCTCACAGAGGAATTGTAGGTAAGGAAACACAAATACATGTTATAACAAATGGCCCAGCTTCTCATCCTTCATGGGAGCTTTTTGTGTATGGATTTTTTCCCGCCATACGCAATCTCAGACAGTAGCTGGTTCTCCTGGTTGACGAGATTAGGAGTGTTCAGGAGCGATTGACTTGTGTAAGAATTATGCCTCCCGGCATTGTGCGGTAGGCTATACTGGAGCTATACGGCGTTATTGATACATTATGTACAACGCCTATATGTTGAATTGGATGGAAAGAGTCTGCCCCTTTAAGCGAGTATATAAGGTAGACATTCCTGCTGGCTTAGTCACTGCAGTTGTGAGGGGATAGAGAGGGGAAAATACACAGTGCAAGCTGTATGTGCAGACACTTCGTGCCGGGACATACGGAGACTGTTTGTATGGAATGAATAGGAGTGAGACTGTTGACAGCAGTGAGGATATGAACGTGGGCGTGGTGTATTTGTGTGTGTGTGTGTGTGTGTGTGTGTGTGCGTGTGTGCGTGCGTGTGTGCGTGTGCGTGCGCGTGTGCGTGTGGCATCATCTGTCTGTATGGCTGTCAGAGCCAAGGTACAGGGATGTATCTTCTCTTCTGTGATTTGTTTGTCATTAGATTTGTTTCTGTTTTTTTGTGTTGAACCAACACAATCGCGCGGCCGTTCTCCAGGACATGCAAGGGGCTGCGTTTCAATATTGAAAGGCATTTTCTCTGAGGTTTATCAAAGGGCTGTGGTGAGGGACAGGATGCAGGCAGGCAGGCTTGGAGAGCTCGGTGCTTTCCTGGGAGAGAAGGGGGGTGGGGACGGGGTGGGCGGCTATGGTACAGTGACTCAATGCCCATGCATCCTTCTCTTCCACCCGGCCCCACACTCCGTGTGCCGCTCAGTTGTGTGTGTGTGTGTGTGAAGGCTCGGGGGGGGGGGGGGGATTTGCTAAGCACCCGTGTGCCCCTCACGATGCCACTCACGCCATTGATCAGGCCCGTTCACGTACCGTACGCCTTCCCACAAGCCCTCACCGCACTAAACGGCGGCCTAATCAGATCCATCATCTTCTGCTCCGCAGCCTCTCTTAGCACCGGCTGCTCATTCCGTGGGTCACCACAGCTCCTTGGGAGCAGGAGAAAATGAGTCTGGGAAAGAGAGAGAGAAAGAAAGAAAGAAAGAAAGAGAGAGAGAGAGAGAGAAAACAACAGAGAAAACAACGTGGCTAGTGCTGTACTCTGCTCTAGCTTACCGCCATGTCAAAGCCTTGCTGCACGCCCAGGTTTGGCTAACTCCTCGGCTAAAGAGCGGAAGAGCGCAGCGCCGCCACACATTACAGGAGATGGTGTCCGACGTCCGTATGGGATCGATCTGGGGGGGGGGGAGCGGAGGGGGGGATGTAATCAACATACAGAGACGCACTCGTCCCATTCAGTTAACCCCAGCCTTGCTGGCACGATGTGTGTACGCTTGCTAGCGCGCCCTTGTCTTTATTATTTCCCCGGAGGACTGGAGAGACTATCGATTCTCTGTGTGGCTACTCCGTGGTGCCATTGAAAATAAATAAATTAGAGAAGGCAGGCACAGAGCTCCCTTCATGGCAGCCTTGTGCGTGAAGACCCCCCCCAGCCCCCCTTCCCCAACTCGCTCTCTCTCTGTCTTTGTTTTCTCAGACGCTTATGTCTTTTTAAAGAGCGGTCGGGGGCATGCAAACTGACAGGCCGTAAATAGGGTTCTGTGTGAGCTGAGAGAGAGAGAGAGAGAGAGATAGATAGAGAGAGGTTGGGGAGATAAAGAGAGAGACGAGGAGAGAGAAAGAAAGAGACAGAGAGACATGGAGAAGATGGCTAGAGGACAACGGATTCCCCCCTGCACCTCACTAAGAAAAGTTTTATCTGCTAACAGAAAACATTGATCAGGCACAATACTTCAGTCTGCTGTTCTTATGACATGGGAATAATGAAGTGGTACTAATGGCAGCGGCATCCATTTCATTGTCCAACTTTTCAGTTATTCGCTTGCATAAGAGTGCTTCTTAACTTAAACCCTTGCCTCTCCATTAACAAAAAAGATTAATATCGCGTTTAATTACCGTTAATCACCCAACAACACATTGCTACACAGTTGCGCATCAATAACAAAAGTTTGGGGGTCTGCATTCCTGAGTGCTGACAGTAGTTCCTAGTGTACATGTGTGGGCGCGCGTGCGAGTGAATGCGTGCAAGTATACATTTGTGTGCCTGTACGTTATGTGTGTATTTCGGTCTGTCTCACTACATTCCATGTACACCCCCCCCCCCCACCCCCTCCTTTGCGTTCCCTCTGCTGGCCTCTGCCACATTTCCTCCCATCTAGGTCACATTCATAAATGTCATTCTTGAGGACTTTTAGCAGGAGATCTTAATACGTTGGCCCATAATAGAGGCCTTCTTCACTGAACTACCTCAGAACCTGAGCTCTCTCTCGGAGTGAGGGAGGGGAGGGTGTCTGTTTGCTTACAAATAGTTTTTCTGCTCAATTGGTTTTATTGGTTGCCTTTGGACTTTTGCGAGTCACGGGGGCGCGAGTGGCGAGCGCGATTGGTCAGAATTGGAATTCCGCGTTACCTCGCGCGTTGATTCGTTTTGAGTTCCTCCCAAAAGCTAAATTGTAACATATTCTGTTTCCTTCACAGCATGAGCAGAGTGCAGTGAGACTCATGAAAAAAGCCACACGTGTCGACAACTGCTATTGCTGAGTTTGAAACGTCGACGACAACCGTGTCTTTTCTTGGCGTGATTTCAATTTGATTGTGGCGTTGGAAAAGTTCATTCATGATGATATGCTTATACAGTGTGTTATTGTCCATGTATGAACAGCAGGGCCTATTGTCCATTGATGGCTGACCCTGAGAGTTTATCCGACTCCTGTCCTCTGTGGCCTACAAAGGACTCCTCTCAAAGTGCTGACAGATTGGCCCCTTTTCCAAGGTTTTCCTCTCATAGCCTTGATTGACCAAAATAGGACCTGTGTCAAGCTGCTTGCCTCCTAAGAGACACGATGGCACACGCATGCGTGCGCACACACACACACACACACACACACACACACACACACACACACACACACACACACACACACACACACACACACACACACACACACACACACACACACACACACACACACACACACACACACACACACACACACACACACACACACACATCCATCACCTCTCACGTGCCATCTCTCAGTCTCTCCGTTGACACATTTTCCCAAATATGTGCCCAGTTGTGTGCCCACTGTGTGTGTGTGTGTGTGTGTATGAATGGCTGCCCAGAGCGTGTCTAGTGTAGTAGTGTAGACGTAGAGCTAGCCAGCCAGCTTGATGTCTTTTTGAGCCACTCAGTTCCTCTGGTGATAGGGCTGCCTGCTGCCTTCTGGCCGTGCAGCACGGAAGCCGTGACTCATCCTTTTGCTCTCAACGCTCATTCATAAATCTGTGTGAATACTATGACTTCCTCTCGCAGCGCCGCCCGTGGGGCCCCCGGCTCTGTGGTAGGTTCCGCTCAGCCCTGCCGTAAAATGGCAGGAAGGATGAGGGCTATCTCCGCCTGTTAGTGACGCTCCCGTGTCCTGTGCCTGTTTAGTGATGTTCCTCACGGAGGTGAGAGGGAGGAGTGCCCCCCCGCTGCCTCTCAGCCTGACCCTGGAGGTGCCATTTCTCAGGCTGGACAGTAACTAAGTACATTTACTTTGAGTACTGTACTTAAGTACATGTTTGAAGTGTTTGCTTTTTTGTTTTTGTTTTTTTTGCAAGCTGACGACTTTCACTCCGCATCAACTTAGATAGAACTATTGTACTTTTGCCTCCACTACATTTCTATGTAGGGACTCTTGGGACCAAAACGTGCAAAGAAATAGCTATATTATTACATGGAGGCACACTGTTCCTTTGATGAAAACATTTAGAGAAAAGGTGCGGGTATCAAAAACGATTTGAATATTGAAGTTTTGGTCCATCAGTGTCAAGATGTCATTTTTAACCACTCATGCCCTGTTTTGAAAATTGTGAAAATAGCCGATTTACAAGCTCACAACACATTGCACACAATGTGATGTGAGCCTGTTAGATCAGCTATTTTCCCAATTTCATTTTTTAAAAATTATTATTATTATTATATTTTAAACTCTTTGATCATGTTTTCCCATAATGATAGGCCTAAAATAGGGAAGCCTGGGAGAAAGTGTGTCCGAGGGTCTGTTCTGCTCTGTGTAGTGCAGACCTGTCCATGCTGTTGGGCTAGGCTTGGACATAGCCAGGCAGGTAATGCACCGTGCTCCCACGTAAGGCTCTCAAAGCGCGAGTTTATTCGAATGTAGACAAAAACAAAGAAAATGTCCTGCTGAGGCGATGGTGCGTGTGCGTGGTTTATAGGTGGATATATAATACTACAGAGGAGAAAACATAGTGTCCTCACTTGGGCTGTGGAAGTTTGTCAGGTTTACTGTGGTCGCAGAAACACTCCTCTCAAGGTTTTTCCCCCTGTATGTTGTTTGTGTGTGTGCGCACGCGCAAGTGTTTGTGTGGATGTGGTGGTGGTAGTAATGATGCTGAGTGGGGTTATGTGTGTGCGTGCGTGCGTGCGTCTGTGCGAGTGTTTGTGTGGATGTGGTGGTGGTAGTAATGATGGTGGGTGGGGTGGGGGCTATCTCCTGTCTGCATCTTGCTCTCCTCTCCACACATGGCTGAAATGTGTGTGAGATTGTTTCTTTGAAGGCAGATCCTCTTCCTCGGGGCATGTCAGAGTGTGTGTGTGTGTGTGTGTGTGTGTGATTTGTCCTGTTTGAAAGCAGGGAATTTCGGTGCTGAAATGCCCTGCATAGAGACGTGGATGGGGGGGGATGTGACCCAGCCAGGGGTTTGGGCACTGGGGAGGTGACTGCTGGGCACACAGCCTCATTATCATTGTATACTAAAGCAACGCTCCACATGAGTCATGGGCCTATGCCTGTGTGTGTGTGTGCGTGTGCGTGCGTGCGTGCGTGTGAGTGCGAGCACGTGCACTGGATGCTTTTATATATCAATAAAAAGAGATATCAAGCAGGCCACATAGTGATATAGCAGTGTTTTATCATCTGTTCTTTTTGCGAGCTTGTGCATGCTGAGGAGATGAAAGAGCGCCATAAAATTACAAAGGAAATCTTACGGCGTTACTCAGCTAATTGCAATGCCTCCAATAACCACATACTTCCCCCTTTTTTTCCCGAGCGTCACCCATCCTCCAGTGTGAGGATCTACGGTTACCTCGCTCCAAACCCAAGTTAACCCATTAAGACCTGAAAAATGATATGTATTTGGCCGCCGACCCCCATCTCAAAATGCTTTGTTCCAGGGACCCCCAGAAGCAAAGATTTGAGTTAAAATTTTTCGCTTTAAAACAATATATATTCAAAGATTTGCACACATTTTCAAGATTTTTCAAAAATAGCAGATCTACAAGCTCATAGCGCGGCACTCGGTGCCGCGCTATGAGCTTGTATATCTGCTATTTTTGAATAGCCAAAGTGTAAAATAATGCTTTTTTTTTAGCTCAAATGAAAAAGTGACACAGATGCGTTCCAGCCTTCCGGGTCTTAATGGGTTAATCTTCACTTATTTCATCCGAACATTCTCTCACATTGAACCGCTATCTTTCGACAAGCATCGCCGATAGCACAGCCTGGGCCCTCATCTAATGACCGTCTGGCATCGGTCTGCTGTCTGTCAGTGAGGGGAAAGAATGACCTTGACCCCTGTCTGTCTGGGGGGCCTCCTCTTCCTCTCCTCTCTCTTTCTACCCCAGCTTGTTTGGGTGCGATCCCCCAGGGCCCAGTAGCAGTTGTCATCGCCCCGGCCTAATGGGCACAGGTGGCTGTGGGGCTCCTCTTGCTCTCTATCAGCCCTCTTTGGCCCCGGCTCTCTTTGGCAGAGAGCAGGCGGCTGCTTTGGCAGGCCGCCGCAATGTAGCCGCTCCAGCAGCCCTGACTGTTTGTTGCCACCAGTTGCCTGCTTTGTTAGCGTTGGGGGGGTGGCCCGCGCGTGAAATATGGCCCTCGGCGGCCTCGCTGGGACGCAGGTCTGCTCCTGCAGAGAATGTGATTTTAAGTGGAAGTGTGACTGCGCTGTGATGAGCTTTTTTTTTTTAAAGATTTGAGTGCTTATGGTGTTATTACTCATCCTGTTTGAAGAGAAAGAGAGACGTGCCTCATAATAAGTGGCATCGCTCACAATGACTAATCATGGATGAATCTGGGTTCCTGAGTCATCCATGCTGCTTCCCCCGCCCCTCCCCAGGACACACACACACGCGCACACACATGCACACGCACACACACACACACACACACACACACACACACACACACACACACACACACACACACACACATGTATGTGTGTGTGTGTGTGTGTGTGTGTGTGTGTGTGGGGGGCAGTGGTGGAAAGTAACTAAGTACATGTACTCAAGTACTGCACTTAAGTCAAATGTTTTGGTATTTGTACTTTACTTGAGTATTTCCAATTTCCAATACTTTTAGTTCTACTCCACAAATATTGCATTTTTACTCCACTACAATTATTTGAAAGCTTTAGTTACTAGTTACTTTGTGAAACTTATATTAACCACTTCAGCCATAGCTATTTGAAAATAGCCGATCTACAAGCTCACAGCTTTGCGACGCGTTGTGAGCTTGTAGATCTGCTATTTTCAAAGGAGTCTTATACATGTGAAATGGGATATTGTGCATAATGAGTACTTTTACTTTTAGTACTTAAGGATATTTTGATGCCAATACGTTTGTACTGGTACTCAAGTACATTTTGAATTCCGGACTTTTACTTGTATCGGAGTATTTATACATTGCAGTATTGATACTTTTACTTAAGTAAAACATGTGAGTACTTTTTCCAACACTGGTGGGGGTGATGGTATGTCTTCAAGTGTTAAGGTAATTACACGCCGGCGATTATGCGAATATACGCAAAATTCGGACTCGTTCCGAATAATTAAAAGACGCTTTTTCGCTTCGCTTTTTCGCTCCATGGAAGCTTGCATTGACTTTATAAGGTTTTAAAAAAAAACATATTATTCGCATGAAAAAATCGGCCCCGGTGTGTAAGGAGCTTTAGGATGGAGAGGATACATACATGCTGATCCTGCTATACTCCCATGCAGCAGTAAGACAGCAGGTTGTTATGGTGTCAGACTAATATAGAGGTCTCTGGAGGCCTGGAGGCCCCGGGCCTGCAGCTCTCTGTCTCTGTCTCAAGGCCACGTCGTCACCTGGGAGCCTGCTGGCTGCTGTCCTCATTCAGCCCCTGTAAACTGGCTTATGGGACCCTCTTTGGACGCTGATTCTCAGCTCTGCAAGATCGGTCTTAAGTGCACTGTGTGTGTGTGTGTGTTCATGTTTCTGTGTGTGTGTGTGCGTGTGTGTGTGTGCGCGCGTGTGTGTGTGTGTGTGTGTGTTTCTGTGTTTCTGCGTTGTGTCTGTGTCTGTCTAAATCTCTTTCTCTTGTGTAGTCTGGCTATTTAGGCTTACCACTGATAGAGTAGAGTGGACGGTTGAAAATAGAGTGTGTGTACTGTGTGTGTGTGTGTGTGTGTGTGTGTGTGTGTGTGTGTGTGTGCGGTGCATTAGCGGTCCTTTCATCTGCTCCGTCCTCTTGTGGCTGATGAAAGCACGTTATAGTTGATAAGCATCCAGAAGGTCCTTTGAAGTCCCCAGTCTGGGCCCCCCCCCCCCCCCCCCAGCCCCCCCTCCTACTATTAAGTGCGTCAGCTCTGGAGACTAGGGCTACCTGGGCTTGTTTGCACTTGAGCGACGTGCTTCAGGAGTTGCCTCTCTCTGTCTGGTAAACATGACAGGCGCTATAGCCCACAGCCCGCATGTAAACACCCACGCCCAATTCTTCATTCATCTTTTATTAGGTGACATTACTCACTCGCACGTATCGGACGTGGCACTCTCCCTGCCGAGGCCGGCCTTGCAAATATGTCCGTCGGCTCGTCGGAGTTTCTACTCTACCCCGACTCTCTGATTCGCTGTAGCTCGTGAGTGGAGAAATACGTTTAAATAACTCCTCGCGACACGGCGGGGAGGTCTTCCGTAACGGAAGACCCTCTTTTCACTGAGTTTTGACCAAGCTATTTTAAGAGCAACTATGCAAATTATACTTTAACATGGGGTTTAATATTCTGTGTGCCTTCATACTTGATATGCATCAAATAAACCGATCTCATATTGTTTGATGCATATCAAGTATGAAGGCATACAGACTACTATCCATGTTTTACTGTAATTTGGATCTTAAAGGAATAGTTCACCCAAAACATTACTTTTTTTCTAGTATCGAATCGATTAGTCACCCCATGGAGACCTGAATTCATGGATATTTTTTTTGTTTTTATCGCATTCCTAAGCCAATCATTTGATGACTCTTACCGGAACCGCTGCCAGTCATCAAATAATTGGCTTAGGAATGCGACGAAAACAAAAAAAATATCCATGAATTGAAGTCTCCATGGGGTGACTAATCGATTCGATACTAGAAAAAAAGTAATGTTTTGGGGGTGAACTATCCCTTAAAATTGCGTGGGCGAAATGTGGTTGAAAAAGGGTCTTTCCGGGGAACAACACAAGGCCATGCATGGCACCGTGTCACACAGTGCCCCCCCCAGGCCTTCAGACAGCGTTCCTTCCCATATGTTTTTTTGTTTCCACTTCTCCCAGGTCAGACATGCACTAACTTGTAAAAAAAAAAGAAGCTTGTTTTTGCATTCCACCCACCTTCCTGCATGATATATGGTTTACCTTCTCGCTGCTTTGTTTTCTCCCTACCCCCCTCCTCCTCCTCCTCCCTCTCCCCCTCCCCCTCCTCCTCCACCTGTGGGTGTTGTGATGACATGGATGCTTCTGTTTTTAACCCATTAAGACCGGGAACGTGTCGGTGTCATTTTTTTATTTCTTTGGCTATTCAAAAATAGCAGTTATACAAGCTCATAGCGTGGCGCCGAGTGCTTGAAGATCTGCTATTTTTTGAAAAATCTTGGAAATGTGTTCTATGAATATATATTCTACTAAATGTCTTCTAAATCCTAACCGTTTTTTAAAAAAGCATATGTTTCTATATCAGTGGTGCTCAAACCTTTTCATGTCAAGGACCCCCAAAATGATATGTATTTAGCCGCGGACCCCCATCTCAAAGTTTTTTGTTCCAGGAAGCAAAGATTTGAGTTAAAAATGTTTGCTTTAAAAAATATAATGTATAAAATATACTACTAATAATATTATATAAGATTTGCAAAAAGTTCCTAGCGCGGCACTCGGTGCCACGCTATGAATTTGAATATCTGCTATTTATGAACAGCCTAAAGTATAAAATATGGCTAAAGTGGTTACGCAGATGCGTTTCCCGGTCCTAACGGGTTAAGGAAAGCCCCTCAGAGGCCTCACCCTGCTCCCGTTCTACTCGGTTCAGGCGTTCTTACTGTCTGCTGCAGTTGACGGCAAGAGAGAGACTGAAGCTATCTGTTTATTATCATCTGTTTATACTTGTCGCTGTGGTGTGTGTGGGCACACACATATCTCAATCCTTTTTTGGATGTAGATTGTTCACTGAGATGCGTTGCTTCATATGCGGCCTGGTGGTGTATTAACAAGTAGTCTGGCCTGCTGGATTTGCATGCAGGCAAAAATCACAGGAGTCGTCCAATCAAGCCTTGCCTTTGTGTACGCTAAAGTCATTGTGTGTTTGTTTTTTTCAAACCCTCACGCTCTGCGGATAAGACGAGCTCCAAGGGTCATCTTAAGTGCCAAACTCGGCGCACAGCGCTGCGGTATCTGGACAATCTTAAAGCGCAAAGCAGTTGAGCGTGGGGGAAGATATGTTATGCTAAAATTAGTTCTTGTGCATCGCGCTGGTCACTGAAAATAGGGCCCCTGGGTGTTCATTTAACTCTTGAGAGAGTATACAAATGGACTTGAAAGGGTCCATTTGGTTCCATTTGTACACTCTCGGAGTGTACAAGCAGATTGTTTCCTTATACCCGAGGTTGAGAGACCCTGTCTGTCTGTCTGTCTGTCTGTCTGTCTGTCTGTCTGTCTGTCTGTGAATTAGTCCTACCTCCACCTGCACTCCACCCTGATCCCAGAGAGTCCAATAGAACACGATAGGATTGAATCTATTTCTCCCTCTAAAAAATTTACACCAATATTTTATCCACCAATCCGTGTTAATTTAACTCTGGAAATGTTCAAATTTGGAGTTACAAATGGATGAATTAACTGAGGAGTTTTACTGTGTAATTGTTTTAATTAATCCATTAAGACCTGGAACGCATCTGTGTCACTTTTTGATTTGAGCTAAAAAAGCATTGTTTTACACTTTGGCTATTCAAAAATAGCAGATCTACAAGCTCGTAGCGCGGCACAGAGTGCAAATCTGTGTGTGTGCAAAATGTGTGCAAATCTTTGAATATAAAAACAATTATAAAACAATTTTTTTTTACTCAAATCTTTGCTTCTTGGGGGTCCCTGGAACAAAATATTTTGAGATGGGGGTCGGCGGCCAAATACATATAATTCTGGGGGTCTGAGCACCACTGATATAGAAACCTACGTTTTTTCAGAATACTGTTGGAATTTAGAAGACATTTGTAGAATCGGCTTCAGGTCTTAATGCGTTAAAACCTTGTGTGTAAGCATGTCCCTTCAACTTTGATATCTCTGCCTGCTTTCTATGCTGGATTTTTCCCTGTATGATTGTTGACCGCCGGCGCAAAAACATTGAGTTTGGAAAGAAGCCCCTTTGTCTTTTATTTTTTAGGGTTTGACACCTAAACCTGACCTTTAAAATCGTTGTTTTAGCTCATTTCATATCTTTCTCCTATTAAACGGCTTTGCAGCTGTGCTGGAAATATCATGACCTGACATCACGTTGTCTATGTTTGTCTATGTTTGATACCAACGGGGGGATAGGAAAAATACCATCAAACAACAAAACAACACCATGGCATATTGTCATTATCTGTTTTCAATCAGTGTTAAAGTGTTCCAGGGTGGACTTTTCCTTAAAGGCAGCACTTAATGGTGATCACTTTATTTTGCATGCGGTTTGCTAGCTTACATTTTTGTTGTTGTTGTTGCTCTTGTTTCATGCATTGTGCATTGTGTACTTTTGGCTTTTCCATTTTGCGTTTTCCTTTTTTTGTCTAACTCTGCGAATCAAGATACTTCTGAAATATTTTAGATACATGCCAATCATGCTTGAACCATTGTTTGGTTTTCAGTTTTTTTACAGAGTTGTATTGCAGTCTGTAGCTCAAGTTTGAGAGCTCAACTCAGCTCAAATTGCCAGTTCTTTGCCCTCAGATAGGACACTCTTTTGTCTGTTGCAAGTTTCTGAAGAGCCTGCGATTAACTCTCCACGCCGAGTGCATGTGTTTAAACAAATATGCCCTTAAACGTCCAAGCCCAACTCCAGATGTGCGTCCCTCCTCGGACATGGGACCAGGGCTGGGAGGCGGGGCGCGATAGGGAGGGGTGTGTGTGTGTGTTTCTGTGTGCGCTAGTGCTTATGTGTTCATGTATGCCTATTTGTATGTTTCTGTGTGTGTGTGTGTGTGTGCTAGCGCTAGACACACAGTGGCCTTTGTTCAGAGGCGTTGCAAGCATTGTTGTACACTTGCGTGTTTTTTCACTCTGCACATGCGGGTCATTCATCCGCGTCGTAGAATGCCGTTTCCTCTGGCTCAAATGTATGCGTGTGGAGGATTTCCACACACCCCCTCCCCCACCTTCCTTTCGCTCCATGGCATTTTTCAAATGAGTGGCTAATTTTGTTTACACCAGAGTCATTAAGTGAACGTGATTAGCTTGCCAGCCTGCCAGCCAGCCAGTGGCCCCGGCATCGGAGACGCGTCGGCATTGTCCTGCACAAATGGACGATTGTAGTCAATGATGATCGTTATTTTATAAGCACGTAAATGAACGACTGTCCACACCTCACTCTCTCACACACACAACACACACACACTCATACTGTAGTGTAGATGTCTCGGGTCAGAGTGTGGTTCGTGGACCAGTGGTAGATGTCCTGCCTCCTCTCTCTCTCTACCCTTTGGTTTCCTGTCATTCTTCACTGTACTATGAAATTGAAAAGCTGAGACGACCAAAAGAACGACAACCTTGAAGTCCTGTAGGGACAGTGTGAACATCTCTCAGCTTTGTGAAAAGGGCCACCCAACACCTGAAGGGGCTGTACTGTACATTATTGCTCTGTATGGAGTTATCACATGCCTGCATGCATGAACACACACGCGCATGAATGCATGTTCTCATATTCACACACACATACCCACACTATATGTCTAACCCATTAAGACCTGAAGACGATTCTACAAATGTCTTCTAAATCCTAACAGTTTTCTGAAAAAACTTATGTTTCTATATCAGTGGTGCTCATGTCAAGGACCCTAAAAAATGTATTTGGCCGCCGACCCAATCTCAAAATATTTTGTTCCAGGGACCCCCCAGAAGCAAAGAATAGAGTTAAAAATGTTCGCTTTAAACAATATATATTCAAAGATCACACATTTTCACGATTTTTCAAAAATAGTAGATCTACAACCTCGTAGCTACGAGCTTGTAGATCTGCTATTTTTGAACAGCCAAAGTGTAAAATAATGCTTTTTTGCTCAAATGAAAAAGTGACACAGATGCGTTCCAGGTCTTATTGGGCTAATATGCCCACATGTACTGTATGCACGGGCGCGCACACGCACACACACACACACACTCACACACTCACACTCACACTCACACGAGGCTGGCCTATCAGACAGTACAACTGTCTTGGTGGCCGGTGCCTTCAGATGTGTGTCTCTTTATCTGTCCTGCAGCAGGGTGAAAGTTGATGGGAGATGATATGGTGACAGTTGGGTAGACAGAGGGGCTTATAGCCTGAGGCTGAGCAGAGAGAGAGGAGAGGGAGGACATATCATCCCAGCCTGACATTTTCACTGTGTGGCCGTGGGAGAGGTGTCCTGGCCTGGCCCGAGCGCAGTATCACAGGACGTTCTGTTCACACACAGAGCTCAGGCAAAAGTTAAAAGGGAGCGCAAAGGGGTTCCAGGGTCAGCCAAAGCTTTATAGCTGAATGGTTAGACTCTTAACACGTTCGATTCCAGAGCTCAGCAATGTGTCGAGGTGTCCCCGAGCACTGCCCTGCCGTAGCGCCCACCGCTCCTGTTATTTAGGACTGGTTCAATGGAGATACCTCATTTCACTGTATATGAAATATACAGTGACAAATACCTTACCTTTTTTAAGTTAAACCCAGTCCCCCATGCATCTCATGCTGATACGTTTGAATATGGAAAATATCTTTTTTTTAAACCCATTTAGACCTGGGACGCATCTGTGTCACTTTTTGATTTGAGCTAAAAAGCATTATTTTACACTTTGGGCTATTAAAAAATAACAGATATACAAGCTCATAGCGCGGCACCGAGTGCCGCGCTATGAGCTTGTAGATCTGCTATTTTTGAAAATCGTGAAAATGTCTGCAAATCTTTGAATATATATTGTTTAAAGCGAACATTTTTAACTCTATTCTTTGCTTCTGGGGGGTCCCTGGAACAAAATGTTTTGAGATGGGGTCGGCGGCCAAATACATATCATTTTGGGGGTTCTTGACATGAAAAAGTTTGAGCACCACTGATATAGAAACATACGTTTTTTAGAAAACTCTTGGGATTTAGAAGACATTTGTAGAATCGGAACCTCAGGTCTTAATGGGTTAATCCTTGTGATTTTGCCTTCTGTTCTTGGCAGGACTCGGTTACTTCTAACTTTTTATCTCTGCTTGTGTCTGCATATATGACCCACTGGAACAACCAAACGTCCCCTCAGAGATGACAAAAAATATTTTATCTTGTTTACAAATTGTAGTCATTGTAATATTTTTTCCAGATGTGTTTTTTTTACTGCATTAAGTTGATGCATAGCCTTCTTCCAGGTTTCTGTCCAGCATCAGATGCTATCCGTCATTGGTTACAGTAAATCTTGGCAGTGATTGGGGGGCTCTATCAATCTGTCTTGAGTGTGGCCAATTGCGAGGAGGTTCCCATGTTGTTGCTGCTCATCTAACAGTCCTCACTGAAAGCTTATTCTGCCACTGACAGAACTCTCAACCAGCCAATGCTTCCTTCTTCCTTCCTCCTCCTCTCACACTGTGTGTGTGTGTACGTTTTGAAAGAAACTGGAAGAGAGAGAGACAGAGATAGAGAGACAAGCAGAAAGAGAGAGAGAGAAATGAGAAAAGAGAGACTGAGAGAGACTTCATTTAACCCATTAAGACCGGGAACGCATATCTGTGTAACCACTTTAACCATTATTTTATACTTTGGGCTATTAAAAAAATAGCAGATCTACAAGCTCATAGCACGGCATGAGCTCATAGCCGGCACGCGCTATGAGCTTGTAGATCTGCTATTTTCTGTAAAAATCGTGAAAATGTGTGTAAATCTTTGAATATCTATATTTCTTTTTTAAAGGGATTTGTTGTTGCCGAAATCTTTGCTCCTGGGGGGGGTCCCTGAAACAACATATTTTGAGATGGGGGTCCACGGCCAAATACATATAATTGTGTGGGTCCTTGCCATAACAAAAGTTTTGTTCCAGGGACCCCCAAAAGCAAAGATTTGACTTAAAAACGTAGTTAAAAAATATATATATATTCAAAGATTAGCACAAATTTTCACGTTACATTTTCTTTTTTAGCAGATCTACAAGCTCATAGCGCGGCACTCGGTGCCGCGCTATGAGCTTGTAGATACTGCTATTTTTTAATAGCCAAAAAAGTGCCACAGATGCGTTCCCGGTCTTAATGGGTTAATCACAGAGGCGCAGACAGGACTGTGAATAGCGGCATTAGTGTGGGAGAATCCATAACTCACGGTGAGGTATGGCGATGAGCGGCACGGGTTCAATGGGAGCGCTTCTTTGGGTCATTATGGATTACGGCTTTAAAACGTGAACTCTGCCTGGCTGGCTGGCTGGCAGACAGATTGCTGTTTTGACGACGTCAGGAGAACGGGGGAGAACTCCATCCTATATCTGTAGTAGTAGAGACCAGTTGTTTCCCAAACAATGGGTTCGGGGGAGTCGGGACCCACTTTTGGGTCATGGAGCCATTTTTATGGGTTGCTAGTAAACATCCCAGTTTTCCTTCCTATGTATTTGTTTCATTATTATTTCAAAAGATTACTTTTTTTTTTTTTTTTACACACAAAAATCTAGAAATTCAAGAAATGTGGTGAGCTTGTAGATCGGCTATTTTCACAATTAACTCATTCACTGCTAGACTTATTTCTGTCTGTGTTTGCCCACTGCCAGAGATTTTTCATAGTAAAAATAAAATTACACAGGAGCCGAGATACAGAATTTTAAAGTAATAAGTTAACAAGGAAGTGGATAGGATCTTCAAAAAAATGATATCTCCTGGGTCTTTGGGTCAAATTTTTGGAAAAATTAGAATTACGTTTTTTACGTTCTTGGCAGTATTGGTAATAATTCATTTTTTTACGTTTTTGGCAGGGAATGAGTTACAAAGGGCTTACGTGCTCAATTCATAATGTATTTTTATATGTTTGGGTCTTGGAGAGACACCAAATTTTTGGGTCTCGAGCCGAAAAGTTTGGGAACTCTTGGCCTGTAGCAGATACTACGGGAACCAGTCTGAATTTCAAGCCACTTGAGGGGGGCTGGCTGGCTGGCACGGTGGGCAAATAGAGGAGTTGTTGGACGTTTTACTGGAATCCAGCCCACTCCTTGGTGTGTTATAGTTGTTGCAGACATGGTATTATTAGCTCGCTGTCCCCCCGGAGGCCTCCCGGCCATAAAAAAGACTTAGCTAGTACCTCACACTGGGGGGTGAGAGAGCCTAGGCATTATATGGAGTCGCCGGCATGGAATGCTCTTGAAGTTTTTTTTTCTCTCTCTTCACACCTTGACTGACTGGCGTAGGCTTTTAATTAAGCCAGAAAACATGAAGTGTAATGGCGTAATTGCGTGAGCATGTTGGTCCTAAAGTGAAGGAAATTATTCCCAGGGACCAGGGGATGCTTTTTGAGACCATGACATTTTGAAAAACGTATGTTGCTATAATATCAGTGGGTGCTCAAACTTGTTCATGTCAAGGACCCCCACAATTAATATGGATTTGGCCACGGACCCCCCCATCTCAAACTATTTAGTCCCAGGGACCCCCAGAAGCAAAGATTTGAGTTACATGTTCGCTTTAAAAATATATATATTCAAAGATTTGCACAGATTTTCACAATTAAAAAAAATAGCAGATCTACAAGCTCATAGCGCGGCACTCGGTGCCGCGCTATGAGCTTGTAGATCTGCTATTTTTGAATAGCCAAAGTGTAAAATAATGCTTTTTTAGCTCAAATCAAAAAGTTACACAGATGCGTTCCAGGTCTTAAAGGGTTAATTGGACCAGCATGTCCCACTGAGCAAAAAAAAAAATCACTTTTTCAAGAGAGACGTGGTCAAGGTAGCAGAAGTAGTATACACACGTCTCGACGCGTTGCGAAATGTGGTGCAGAGAGGAGAAAACGGTCTAAAGTACAGTTGCAACTCGTTTTTTTACTAAAAAGTTAAAAGAAAACATCAATGGATATGAATGAATGTGTCTAATTTTAGATCTTATTCCATGCCCACGGTGCATTGTAAGAAGAACATGCCGTTTTCCCCAGATCTGTCAAAACTGTGTAAAAATCAACCACTTGGGAGGAGCGTAGATGTTAGATGTTAACTAGCAGCGCTGAGACAGAGAAGGTTACAGAGGTAAGCTGGAAGTTTACCAGCATCGTTTTATAGATAAAAATAAACCTGCGCCGTTGTCTGTGAGTGTGTAATTATGGTCAACCCACCAAATCATAAAGGGCGCAACGGTGAGTTAGGGGACTTCGCATTTGTGTGTGTGTGTGTGTGTGTTGGCGGGGGGGGAGGTAGCGTTGTCGAAGTGTGTCCTCTCCGGGGGGGTGTTTATGTACACTTTTGGGTGCTGCCGTGGAGATAACGTCACTCGGTGCCTGCGGGACGGGTGTCAGAAAAAAAGTGCAGCACACATGAGCGTGTGCGTTTTTGACTGTTGGCTCCGTTCACAGTGGGAGGAGGCGGCCTCTCGGGGCACTACAGTGAAAGAAAGGCTGTGCACCGACCGCAGCCTCTTTTCAAGTGTGCGCAGCACAGACGCAGACCCTCATTTACAGAGAGTGTGTGTGAGCTGTGTTGCCAGATTCGGTGAGAGAAACAAGCAACCAGGTCTAGGAAAACCAGCCCAAAAGAAGCGACTATGGGCCACATGAGCACTTTAACATATAAATCAGCTATTTGAAAAGAGAGAGAGAGAGAGAGAGAGAGAGAGAGAGAGAGAGAGAGAGAGAGAGAGAGAGAGAGAGAGAGAGAGAGAGAGAGAGAGAGAGAGAGAGAGAGAGAGAGAGAGAGAGAGAGAGAGAGAGAGAGAGAGAGAGAATTTACTGGAGGAGGAGGGAGGTTCACTCATCTACCACCCTGGTGGCGATGAGGTCTCTTGGCAAGGTCTGGCACAACCGGTGACATCTATATACTGAGCAAGATCAAACTACATCCCAGTGGTTTGATGTCCCTATGGACCCCAGACCCTTAGACCTACAGTGACCAGACAGTGACCCAGATCCAGATCAAACCTATATCCACTAAAGAGTTACTGACTGAGATGGAACAGAGTAGCAATAATAAAATGGCAAGATCTGTCTCCGTGTGTGGGTGTGTGTGTGCGCACACGTGTGTGTGCGCACGCACGTAACTGCGGAAAAAGAGATGTGTCTTAACGAGAGAGAGAGAAAGAAGAAGGAGAAAAGCATCTCTGCCGCCTCTCTGTTGTGCTGCCTGTAATTGCAGCGGAGGCATTGTGCTGGGAAGTGCATTTGTCTGTGACATTCTCTCTCTCTCTCTCTCTCTCTCTCTCTCTCTCTCTCTCTCTCTCGCTCTCTCTCTCTCTCTCTCATGTTTTTTGGTAAACTAACTTGACACACCCATTCCAGGAATCTCTAGTGGTTTTTACTGACTTTAACTTTCTCATGTAATTACTTCCCCCTTTGACTGGGGCCAAATTAGGGCTATCATAGGCAGATTCATTATGGCAACGGGCCACTTGAGGGGATGATCTGCTGTGTGGCATTTTTCTAACGGGGCTCGTTGGTGGAGGTCTTGCATTTCTGTTGCGTTTTGAGGTTCTCTCCCTCTTTTCTCTGTCACTCGTTCCCTCTCTCTCTCTCTCTCCTCTCTCTCTCTCTGTGTTTGTGTGTGTGTGTGTGTGTGTGTGAGGTGGAGTGGGGGGGGGGGTCTAAAAGAAACAACAGGCGACCGCTTTTGGGTCTGTCGCCTGTTCCCTGCCTCTTGCCAGCAAACTTGATCAGAGAAGAAAAAAAAATACACGGCCTGCCTTTACAATGCGGGCCTTTGTCTCCCGGCCGGCATCGGAACCGTCAACCATTTTGGAAATAGTTTCCAGCTTATTAAAATGCTTCCAGACCGTGACTGTTGAACCAGTGAGTTTCCCAGTTAATTGCTTGGCATCCCGCCTCATCTCTGTTTTTTTTTTGCGGCGGGCATCCTCGGAAGAGCAAAAGGCTCTCTGATCGGGACTGCGCCGTTTGAAGTCGTCTCCCCGTCTCCCCCCCCCCCCTCCTTTCCTTTTGTTTTGCACCTCCCTCTGTGTTTCCATGCACTCCTGATTTTGATTGAACTTCGATGATTGTGAGTTAGTTCAAGTCTGGACCTCGGTGCTCTCGAGCACGTCAGTCGGTGTGTTGCAAGTTGTCTGTATTAATGAACTGGCATCTTTGTGCCCAGTGGTCTCTTATAAGCGGCGGATTAATGGTCTTGTTTGTTTAGTTTGGACTCTTTATCTCGTTCAGTTAAATCACTGAATGAGACTCTGAGAATTGACTTAGGGAATTCAACGATTCTGGTGTTAAAACTGTGCTTCTGTCAGTGTTTGGAAGCTCGCCGTCATGACACCGGGGTCTTCAGCAGATTAACGCCTCGGTTCCTGATGACTTCTCATCGTTCTGTACATCGAAGGAGGTTACATTGGAAAAGTAATTAGATTGCTGTTCTCTCGTGCCTTGCTGGATCAGTTGATTGGCACGGCAGGGTTTTTTATTCATTTAATCTGTGCATTGATCATCATTGCTGCCATCACTTCTGAATTGATCCCTGCGAGGTGGCCTAATAGGTGCACGACTGCACGGCCTCTCTGTTATTGGATCCAATGCTTCTCATTGTTCATCTGGGCAGCCCCTTGCTCTCTGCTCAACGGCTCAACTCCCCCTGCACGTGTGTGTGTGTGTGTGCATGTGTATATGTGTGCATTTGTGTGTGTGTGTGTGTGTGTGTGTGTGTGTGTGTGTGTGTGGCCACAGGCTGAAGCACCATAAATCTGCTAATTGAGTTTTCTAGAGTGTGCTGCTCCGCTAAATCCGTGGAAGAGAATGTCATGACCAGGAATAAACAAGTGTGTGTGGACGTTATTGAAAAGAAAAGCCTCTCTGGTGATTTCATTTGGCTCGGCGCTGTGTCTCTCCTCTCTCTCCCTGGGGAGGTATTCGGAGCCTTGTATGGATACACAAGGCTACTGATGATGGGTCTACTCTGCAATATGGGAAACTGCTGTGGCATCTCCTGGCGACTGGGAATCCGTTAGACCAGTGGTTCTCAAACTTGTTCATGTCAAGGACCCCCAAATTAATGTGGATTTGGCCGCGGACCCCCATCTGAAAATATGTTGTGCCAGGGACCCCCCCATACAAGATTTGTGTTCAAATGTTTCAAAAATATTCCACATTTTTGCAAGATTGTTTTTTGAAAATAGCAGATCTGCTATTTTCAAATAGCCAATGTATATCGGACTTAAGCGGTTAAACTGAATTGAATGCAAAATTAACTCCCTGGTACCCCCCCCCCAAGGACCCCTGGGGTCCCCGGACCCCATTTTGAGAACCAATGCGCTAGACCTACATTCTACACAATCCATTGACAGCCTTCAAATATCAAAAAAGCAGGAAACAAAACTTGAAAGGTGCGCTCCCCTGAGTGCAGATCTCCACCAGGCCTATACCCTGTGTCAGTCATCGGGTTGTAGCCGTCAGGAGAAAGAAAAAAAACCCATCACATTCTTGAAAATGTTCACTGGATCAGTGTGATTAAACAATGTAAGGCATACTTAGAGGGTGCTTTTCCTTGTGTCATTTCACTCGGTACACCTATGCCCGAAATAGGGACGCCAGGTTGAGAGTAGTGGTGAAGGATTCTGTTACGTGACCATATTCTGGTGTACGTGACCATCTTGCGGATCTTACGGATTCTGGTACGTGACCATCTGCCTGTGGCCATATTTGCCTACTGACCCCTGTTTGAGCCGGAGCTTGTGATCTGATCTCCTGATCACCTCAGAGGTCAGTTGATTTGGGGGCTGGCCGGCCATTCCTCCTCCTGGCACACATACTGAGGATTCCTCCGTCTATTAAGACAGATAAGGAGAGGAGACACACAATGACGATGAGGGATGGGAGATGCCAAACAGGGCCTGTCTGTCTGTCTAAAACCCAGCGGTCTGACAATGGGCAGATTCTATGACAGGAGCCAACCGGCTGTGTGTGTGTGTATTGACTTAGGACTTGCAGCAACTTACATGTGACGTGGTCAGGGTTGCCAGATCTGCTTAGTATAATTTCCCCGCAAGATTTTATTTAAGCTCACGACGCGTTGTGAGCTTGTAGATCTGCTATTTACAAATAGCTGATGTACATGTTAAAGTGCTCATGTGGCCCATAGTCGCTTCTTTTGGGCTGGTTTTCTTAGACCTGGTTGCTTGTTTCTCTCACAGAATCTGGCAACACTGCTCAGGACTTGCAGCAACTTACATGTGACGTGGTCATATCGCCTTGATATTTCTCACTGAATGATGACGTCATGTCTGTCTCGTTAAATTGTTGGTGGGTAAATTGTTAATGATGCTTATAGTTAAAGCTTTGGTAACACACAAGCCTGTGTTATTGCTTTTGCCAGGCACGGCTTTTGGGTGGGGGTGGGCATTGGTGGTGGTGGGCAGTGTTGCCATGACGGCTTATTATAATTGACTTAGGGCTACTTTTTCTGTAAAGTTGCTTGTAAAAATTGGTAGTTTTTTGGGGCTTGTTTCTAAAGTGTACTTGCTTATTTAGGCTTGTTTATAATTTTTTAAACCAGTGGTTCTCACATATTTTCATAAATGTTTTGTACCACTAGAGAGCATTTGTGTTGTCAAAAACATCCCAAATATTCCACATTTTATTGCAAAAGTTTTTGAAAATAGCAGATAGATAGCAGTAGATCGGCTATTTTCAAATAGCCAATGCATATATAATAGGTTTAAAGTGCTCATGTATATGTTGCTTCTTTTGGGCTTGTTTTCCTAGACATGTTTGCTTATTTCTCTCACAGAATATGGCAACACCACTAGTGGTGGGGCTCATCTCGTTGGCTGTCTTTCCACTTGGAATTCCAAGAATGTTTATTGTTTATCACTTGTCTCGTGTGAGGAACTCTGGGTCTGAAAGCTGATAGCATTCACTCACCTACCTCAGTCCCCCCCCCCCCTCACTCCGCCACCCTGCCTCACTTCCTCCTCATCATCATCATCACCTCATCGCCCTCGTCTTCCTCATGTCCTCCTCCACCTCCCCTGTCCTTCTCCTCCTCTTCCTCCCTCCTTCTGCCTGACTTGATTTTGCTCGTCTTGGACCAGAACAGCTGCTATAAGCAGGGATGGCCTCCTCTCAGCCTTTGGGCACCGTTGGCCTGCTTATACCCAGGATGATAAAAAAAAAAAGAAGCCTCTATCTGGGTAGGCATTATGTAAAAGACTATACTGTCGTTTGTTGTCTGCACTGTTAATTTCTTGCCGTTTACAAAACTCCCATTTGTGTAGTTTTAGCAGACAGACAAAGGACACGACTGAACTGAAACCCCCCCCCAATCCTCCATCCACCACCTCTCAGCTTGTTGTTGGGCCTGTGGTGGCTCATCTGCCCTCATTTTCCCCACCCTCCATTCACTGGATCAGTGCGATTAAACAATGTAAGGCATACTTAGAGGGTGACTCATTGCTTATCCTTGTGTCATTTCACTCAGTACACCGGCAAAGTGGAAAAATGTGGATGAGAGCTCTGAGGGGTATCATCTTCTTGAGCTTCCTTTTGTAGACACAGTTTAATATTAAACCGTACACTTTCGCCACCCACAGTTCAATACGCACTTATGAAATGCAGATTTCCGGTTTCGCTTTGAAATTTCACATCATTACCTTTTACAAAAATGACTTACTGCTGAAATAGAAACTGTGTCCGTGTCTTGGAGAAAACCCCTCCCTCATCGCTAGTATAGACACCAGAGCTTTGGGAGAGAAAGAGGGAAGTTTTTTAGCGAAATTTGACGCTTCGTCAAGGGGGGGGGGGGGGGGCGCACACAGACCTTACATTCAGGTCTTACGTTCAGCCCTGTAATCCCCATTAAAAAAGGTCACTTCCACTCTAACCCTATGTTCCTTTAGCATGCCATGCATCAGAGAGGCTATAGCCGAGGGAGTCGCAGTCGACACGGCTCAAACAAAAGAATGCGTGACGGGAAGCGATCCGCTGAAACGTCATTTCCATTCAGCTCAGCTACTCCAGAATGCGGCATTTTAGCCTCTTTAAGGCCCCAGCAAATCGGGGGTATTTTTAGAAAATTCCACTTCGTCTTATTATTCCCTTTTCAACTCTTAACACTCATTAGCCGATGATGAATGCTAACTGGGATTTCTCATTGTTTTCCCTCTACTCGGGTGATTATTGAGCGGGTGGCGTGAAGGGACAACGCAGCCCCCGTGTGCATGCTGCTCGGTGGTCTCCCATTGGCGTTCTATGATCATCTTCCTCAGAGCACGTCCGTGGCTGAAAAAACTCTTCATTTTTCATAGACTCACATGTTGTCTCACTAACCCATTAAAGGGATATTTCACTTTCAAAAAAACTTTTGGTCATTTTATCATCTACTCAGGCCTTTGTGAGCCCCCCAGACAGTTTTTAAGTTGCTTGATTCATTATTTAGTTATTTGATATTCATTTTATCAGACACGCCCCCTTCCTATACAAACCCATTGTAACTTCAAACTCCATTTTAACCATGTTAGATTCATCAAAAACACCCGTCCTTGGTTCTGGTGACTCACCATGCCCTCCTAATGCGTGATGGGGCCGTGTTTTTCCGATTACTTTTTTAATTTATTTTATATAAAATTGTTATTGTATTTAAAAAAAATTCATTTTCCAAAAAAAACATTAAAAATAAATGAAAAAAGTATTTGAAAAAACACAGCCCCCTCACGCATTAGGAGGGCAGGATGAGTCACCAGAACCAAGGACGGGTGTTTTTGATGAATCTAACATGGTTAAAATGAAGTTTGAAGTTACAATGGGTTTGTATAGGAAGGGGGCGTGTCTGATAAAATGAATATCAAATATCTAAATAATGAATCAAGCAACTTAAAAACTGTCTGGGGGGCTCACAAAGGCCTGAGTAGATGATAAAATGAAAAAAAAAAATGTTGAAAGTGAAATATCCCTTTAAGACCTGAGGCCCGATTCTTAGCTAATGTCTTCCAAATCCCAACAGTTTTCCGAAAAACGTATGTTTCTATATGTGGTTCTCAAACGTTTTCATGTCAAGGACCCCCAAAATGATATGTATTTGGCCGCGGACCCCCATCTCAAAATATTCTGTTCCAGGGACCCCCCAGAAGCAAAGATTTGAGTAAAAAAGTTGGCTTTAAAAGAATATAAATATATTAATTTGCACACATTTTCTCGATTTTTCAAAAATAGCAGATCTATAAGCTCGTAGCGCGGCACTGAGTGCCGTGCTACGAGCTTGTACTGTAGATCTGCTATTTTTGAATCGTGAAAAATATGTGCAAATCTTTGAATATATATATTTTTTAAAGCGATTTTTTTACTCAAATCTTTGCTTCTGGGGGGTCCCTGGAAGTTGGAACAACATATTTAGAGATGGGGGTCCGCGGTCAAATATATAATTTTTATAATTTAGAAGACATTTGTAGAATCCCCAAAGCAAAGATTTGAGTTAAAAAATGTTTGCTTTAAAAATTGCTTTAAAAAAAATCCATGATTTTTCAAAAAGAAAATAGCAGATCTACAACCTCGTAGCGCGGCATATATGTATATCTTCTATTTTTGAATAGCCAAAGAAATCTAAAATGACACCGATGCGTCCAAGGTCTCAATGGGTTAAATCTTCTTAGAATGAGCATTCTGAGAATGAAATGAGTGTGTGATTGCTGGATGAGTAGATGTGAACGTGGAGCTGAGGGCTGCCCAATGGTCGCGGCCGCCAAACAACAACTGCACCGAGTTCCCTGACCGAACTTTGCTCTGCGCATCACGTCTGTGCCAAGCGCCACGCTCATATTTTTGCACTCTCACAGTTACATAAATGTGTAAATGAACACTGAGAATTGTACTGTGTAGTGGTGGGGGGGAGGGTGGGTGGGGGGGTGGGGGGCTTTGGCTCGAACCCCTATAGACTGCACCGGGTGCTTCCATACAAAGCGGCGGCGTAGCGGGAATGGGCCCCAGCTGTACCGCCGGCCGCTGTTGCTCTTGGCCCGGTCACCTGCATTCTTTTCTAACCCTGGAGATATACGACAGGACGTTCGCTGGCGGCTGGACGTCATGCCATTACGGCTACTACTACTACTACTACTACTACTACAGCTACAGCGCTCGTTGGATCGCCGCCACGGTGCCCGCCTCTTCGCCAATCTCTTAGGATCAGCACAGCAGCTGACCCTTCCAATGTAAATAGTGAATAAATATAGATTCCCCTCACTTTCATGTGTCCACTTAGTCCAATCAGCCGAGCTCAAGTGTCTATTTCAGCAGGGGCTTTTGACTAATGGGTTGGAATGCACCCCCTTGGACGGGCCGGGCGCAACTAACTATGTTGAATTCCGCAAATTTCGACAAATGTTTAGACTGTTGAACCCTCTTTGAAGTGCCCCTGTCGAGTTTGACAATAATAAGCTGTGCTGTTCTGCTTGTGATCTGACGATAAGTGGAACGGATGCCTTGGAACCATTTCCCTTGTTTAACCCTTTGAGACCTGGAACGCAGCTGTGTAACTTTTTTCGATTTGAGCTAAAAAAAACATTATTTTACACTTTGTGTTTACACTTTGAGTGCCGCGCTACGAGCTAGATCTGCTATTTTTGAAAAATCGTGAAAATGTGTGCAAATCTTTTAATATATATTGTTTTAAAGCAAAAAAAAATTACTCAAATCTTTGCTTCTGGGGGGTCCCTGGAACAACATATTTTGAGATGGGGGTCCACCGCCAAATACATATAATTTTAGGGGTCCTTGTCATGAAAAAGTTTGAGCACCACTGATATAGAAACGTACATTTTTTTCAGAAAACTGTTAGGATTTAGAAGACATTTTGCAGAATCGGAACCTCAGGCCTCAATGGGTTAAATGCGTAACTGGATTAGAGGTACCCTCCGGAGAGAGGTGCCATAATGATACGGCGCTCCGCCACACAACAACAGCACGGAGGAGCAGACACCACCGGGGCTAACCCTCCCGTATAGCTCTCCTGCGTGTTTTGTACCACCCCACGCTCGTTAGCGTTGACGGGGATGCTTCATGGGGCAAAGCTAGCTAGAGAGTATAGCGCGGCCGCGCATGGCACGGTGGGCACCTTACCTGCAGCGACCTCGACCACCGGAAAAAAAATCTGAAGAAAATTCCACCCCGCTGTGAATGTGTATCTGCTATCACGAACACTTCACAGCCTATCCCCCCCCCCCCCCCCATGGAGAGGTGTGTGTGTGTGTGTGTGTGTGTGTGTGTGTGTGTGTGTGTGCGTGCGCGTGCGCGTGCGCACACGTGTATGTCATCCTTTTAGCGAGAAGCCTAACCCATTAAGACCTGAAGCCGATTCTACAAATGTCTTCTAAATCCCAACAGTATTCTGAAAAAAACGTATGTTTCTATATCAGTGGTGCTCAAACTTTTTCATGTCAAGGACCCCCAAAATGACATGTATTTGGCCGCCGACCCCCATCTCAAAATATGTTGAGTGCCGCGCTACGAGCTTGTAGATCTGCTATTTTTGAATAGCCCAAAGTGTAAAATAATGCTTTTTTAGCTCAAATCAAAAAGTGACACAGATGCGTTCCAGGTCTTAAATAATGGGCTAAACAGGCCCGTCCTGACAGCTGTGCAGTGATCTAAAGAGGTGGAGAGACGAATGCTCCTCAGTGTGGACCGGGCCAGGGAGGGAGCTCACCTCCGAGAAGAGGAGGAGGAGGCGGGGAGGAGGAGGAGGACACGGCCATGTGGCCGTCTCACAAAGTGGGGTTAAGTGCCCCGCTGCCATGTTCCATTATGAGCTTCATTTAGAGCATGGAGACAGAAGCAGCGGCACAGGGGACATTTTGGCCCTCGTCGGGGGCGCCGCTAGGAAAGTTGTTTGGCGTGAATATGTATGTGTGTGTGTGTGTGCGCGCGTCGTGTGCGAAGACAGTTACACACACACACACACACACAGACAGGTACATATACACAGACGCGCTCGCGCGCATGTCCCTCCCGTGCACAATGCAGAGATCCCTGAGCTATCACGGCCAATTAATGCGGCCATTCATCTCCCAGCTCTACCTGGTTAACAGCAGAGGAAATGTAGGCTGTGCGAGGGCAGGGTGCAGCGTGATGAGAGAGGCCTGACAGACTCCATCCCAGCGAGTGAACCTGCTCTCTGCGCTAACCGCTAATGAGATGAGTGTGGAGGGAAGCACGTTGCCAAAGCGCACGTATACGCACACACACACTCACACTCACACACGCACACGCACACGCACACACACACACACACACACACACACACACACACACACACACACACACACACACACACACACACACACACACACACACACACACACACACACACACACACACACACACACACACACACACACACACACGAGCGCTCGCTCACACACTCGGCAAGAAGCATTCACACACAGCCTCTCATGCTGACGGCTCCTGTCTATGACACCACAGAGGTCCGGTGGTAGAACAGACATGACTGACAGGGGAATAGCAATACGTCAGTGTGTCTGTGTAATGAACTTTGACGGGCGTGTATGTACGCACGCAAGCTCGTGCGCACGTTGTTGTTGTATCCCTGGAACTTTGGCTGTATCTCTTGGTCGCAAATGAAAACGTTTGGTTTGTGAGTTAAACGAATGCTGAGGATTTGACTGTGTGTATGATGACCCTCTGAGGTCTCTTTCTTAATGAGGGCGGACGCCAAAAAAGACACAACATTTTCTTGGCCGTTGGGAGGACCAGATGGGAGGGGTGGTGATAGGAGGAGGTGCCGGTGTAGGCGGTAACTGGAGCATGTTTAGCCCCCCTCCCTCCCTCCCTCCCCTCCCCTTCCTGAGTTGGGTTGCGCGGCGCGTGAGCGCGGCGCTCTCTACTAGCCCGTCTTTGGGCAGACAGACAGCTGGTCAAACAGGGCTTAGGAGAGCAGTGGGCAGTCTGGGCTCTGACTTAAGCCCATTAGACCCTCTGCACTCTGCCTGTTGTTGTTGGTCACCCAAAGCCCAAGTTCAAAACTGTTCTGATATAGCACAGCACAGCAGCCTCTCTCCGTGGCTACGCCAGTGGGCCCTCGGTGCTGCTGTCTTGACCATATGGTGGTCACGTCAGACAGTGTTAAGCAACAAGTGTGACCAATTTCAAAACAAACCGAAGGAAGCAACAACTCTCGGAAGGAATTAATCAAGTGATTTCACAGTGAAAAATGTCCAATGTTGGAATCAAGGTTTCCGCTAGAACATTTTTGGGCCGGTCAACTTGGCCGACAGGATTATATTTTACCGGCCAAAGAATAAATTTATCGGCCATAGAAGTATGATTAACGTCACTTGCGTGTTTGCAGATGCACGCACCCTACTAATCATTACACCTCATTGTTAGCGCTGCGCTTCTTTCCACTTTGTCACAGACGCGATCTGTTCCTGTTGTTATAGTTAACTAAATAATATCTATCTATTTATATATAAATATATATATATATATATATATATATATATATATATATATATATATATATATATAAATACCTGCTAACGGAAACACTGGTTGGAATCATATCTTTGTTTTGTGTGTGTCACACCCCATGAAGCATTGAATACATGGAGTTTTTTTTTTGTTTTTGTCGCATTCCTAATCCAATAATTTGATGACCGGCGGTTTCTCCGGTAGGAGACTCAAAGGAGGCTCTTTGAGTCTCCTACCGGATACATTAGAGCATCTTTCCGCCGGTCATCAAATTTTATATTGGCTCAGGAATGCGACAAAAACAAAAGAATCTCCATGAATTCAATGCTTCCTGTAATTGATAGAAAAGTCTGATCTGTCTTAACCCTTTAAGACCAGGAACGCATCTGTGTAATTTTTTGATTTGAGCTAAAAAGCATGATTTTACACTTTGGCTATTCAAAAATAGCAGATATACAAGCTCATAGCGCGGCACCGAGTGCCGCGCTATGAGCTTGTAGATCTGCTATTTTTGAAAAATCGCGAAAATGTGTGCAAATCTTTGAATATATATATATTTTTAAGCGAACATTTTTAACTCAAATCTATGCTTCTGGGGGGTCCCTGGAACAAAATATTTTCAGATGGGGGTCCGCGGCCAAATACATATAATTTTGGGGGTCCTTGACATGAAAAAGTTTGAGAACCACTGATATAGCAATATGAGTTTTTTCAAAAAACTGTTAAGATTTAGAAGACATTTTGTAGAATCGGAACCTCAGGCCTTAATGGGTTAAAGTGTCTTATTCTCGTTTTGACGTTCAGATACATTTAAACATGATGATTCTATCAGAAGTCTGGTCTTGTTCGCATGTTCATGTGAAGTTCAATGACATGAACATTGTCAACATCCTATAGGTTGGCCCGGTACTAGTTAAGCACTACTTTACTCAGCAGAAGCATGTGCAGAGTAAACAAGGAAGTGTCTTGGCAGAAACAAGTTTTACAAGGATTACCCCTGCTGGAATTTTGAGTGATAATTGTTTATCTTTGGCTAAGATAAATGTTTAAATGCTCTGGGAGTGACTGAGCGTTATTGTGTTCACTCTGAATTCTTGAAAAGGTTAGGATGGACTGTTTTGGAGCTATTGAATTGTATCAGACAGCATACTGAGTCAGTTACAGTATCAGAAACAGTTATAGGAACTAGGAAAACAGGGTCATTAAGGGGAAAAAGGTTACTACAAGTCTAGTTAGTGTACTGTATATTAGACCCTCCAGAAAAATGCGATTATGAGATGGCCGAATTTACCGCATAATCATCAAAATGGCGCATAATTATGCAGGGGTAACGTTTTTTCAAAAAGGGCGTATCGCATCACATAATATGCGCATCGCATATTTCGCATATTGCCGCATATTTCACAACTTTTCGCATATTTCGCAACTTCCCTCAATTTCACCGCATAAAATTGCAAAGAAAAACGCATATTTCATCGCAAAATCAAGGATTTTAGCCCGCATAATCAAGGATTTTAGCCCGCATAATCAAGAGTTTTAGCCCGCATAATCAAGAGTTTTAGCCCGCATAATCAAGAGTTTTAGCCCGCATAATCAAGAGTTTTAGCCCGCAAAATCAAGGATTTTAGCCCGCATAATCAAGAGTTTTAGCCCGCATAATCAAGAGTTTTAGCCCGCAAAATCAAGAGTTTTAGCCCGCATAATCAAGAGTTTTAGCCCGCATAATCAAGAGTTTTAGCCCGCATAATCAAGAGTTTTAGCCCGCATAATCAAGAGTTTTAGCCCGCATAATCAAGAGTTTTAGCCCGCATAATCAAGAGTTTTAGCCCGCATAATCAAGAGTTTTAGCCCGCATAATCAAGGATTTTTGCCCGCGTTTTTCTGGAGGGTCTAGTATATAGTAGGGCGGGCAGGGGCGATATGACTTCAAATCAATAACTCAATTACTTCAAACTTTTACCTCGATTAGGATTAATGAAAAAGAAAACAAATTAAATGATGAAAATAGCAGATCTACAAGCTCACAACACGTCGCATCACGACAGGTTGTGAGCTTGTAGATGGGCTATTGTCACTAGTTTGGTACGCCACCATTGTAGAACGAAGTATAACACAGGGTTAAGTGGTTCATCAGACTAATCGATGTAGTCGATTATAAAAGATCTATTCTAATTTGTTCGTGTCGATTCGTTGATATATTAGAGATACATTTTTTTTACCCATTAAGACCTGAAGCCGATTCTACAAATGTCTTCTGAATCCCAACAGTATTCTGAAAAAACATATGTTTCTATATCTGTGGTGCACTAACTTTTCCATTTCAAGGACCCACGAACTTATATGTATTTGGCCCGTGGACCCCCATCTCAAAATATGTTGTTCCAGGGACCCCCCAGAAGCAAAGATTTGAGTACAAAATGTTTGCTTTTAAACAATATATATATTCAAAGATTTGCACACATTTTCACGATTTTTCAAAAATAGCAGATCTACAAGCTCGTAGCGCGGCACTCGGTGCCGCGCTACGAGCTTGTAGATCTGCTATTTTTGAATAGCCCAAAGTGTAAAATAACGTTTTTTTTTAGCTCAAATCAAAAAGTGACACAGATGCGTTCCAGGTCTTAATGGGTTAAAAACACCCTCCTAAAAACATGCTTCTCGATTATTCGGTTATAAGTCATTGGTTATTGGTTCTAAACATCCGTTTTCATTGTATTTCTGGGTTAATTGCCCCAGCCCTACTGCATGGCATTGTGATTGAGTGTGACGGAGTATGCTGTTAGAGGGTAGTAGGGGCCCCGCTTTGCCCTTCTTCCTCTCTGCTGCCTCTCTCTGTGTAGTGCTGCACGTAGGCCTGTGGAATGCGAGGCCCTGCTCCCACCCCACCTCCCTCGTGGCGGGTGGCCCTGCAGGGGGGAGGGGAGGGGGGACGGAACCGGTAGAGAAAAGGGGTACCAGGAGGAGGGCGCAGAGGGGCAACAGAGGGGACTGATGGAATGCTCTCTGGAGTCACGACATGTCTGTGTGTGTGTATGTGTTAGAGCAAGAGTTTCCCAAAACATGGGGTCATGGACCCGTTTTTATGCATTTCCCCCCGTTTTAACGTTTTCAAAACGTTTTTTAGAAAATAGCCAAACTACAAGCTCACAATGCGTGGCATCTTGTGAGCTTGTAGATTGGCTATTTTCACTCTTCTTGAAACAGGGCTTGTGTTGTTAATAATTCATAATGTATTTTTGTACGTTTGGGTACCTGCAGGGAGCAGGGTTGCCAGATCTGCTTATTATAATTTCCCCGCAAGATTTTATTTGAAAATAGCCGATCTACAAGCTCACAACGCGTCGCATCGCGACGCGTTGTGAGCTTGTAGATCTGCTTTTTTCAAATAGCTGATGTATATGTTAAAGTGCTCATGTGGCCCTTAGTCGCTTCTTTTGGGCTGGTTTTCCTAGACCTGGTTGCTTGTTTCTCTCACGGAATCTGGCAACACTGGCAGGGAGACACTTTTCTGTTTTTGGGTCTCGAGCTGAAAAGGTTTGGGAACCCCTGTGTGAGAGAGACGGAGAGAAAGAGAGAGAGAATGACAGAGAGAGACACTAACCCTTCTTCCTGTTACTTCTCACCCCCAGTACAATTCAAGTGAATGCAGCCAACGACACGACAGGATGTCATTTATTAGCTAACGTAATCCAACACTGGCCCCATGTCTATCTTTGTTACCACGGCCACGGGGCAAGAACCACAGCGCACAAAACAGTTTGTTCATGAAAAGGAGAGCCAGAGGTGGGGGAATATTGACTTAAAGAAACGTTATGATTTCGTTCCAAGAAACCTGTTTATCCAATCCGGAGCTGTGACGTTGATGTATCTCTCTGACTGGTGAAAAGATTTACTTTTATTACTGTCCCCTCTTACCATCCATATCACTTCTCTGCAAACACAAGCCAGCAGCCACAGGTCAACCAGACTAGAGCTATTTTATTTGAACACTGGCCCTACTGTGGGCACCAGGAATGCCTCAAGAGTTATTTGAGAGACGAAGGAGACACATAATTATACCATTACACTGACAGCGATGCTCGCTGTGAAATACTGGTGTTTCATTTTGCCCGCTCTAATCAAAAGCTGATCTCACCCGGGTGTTTCGGTGCAGGCCGCAAGTTTGTGACGTCTCCGGGCCGTGCGTTTTTCTCCTCCACTTCCTAGCCGCCCCCTCCTCCTCCTCCTCCTCCGTTTGAAACCAACAAGTCATTCAGGGCGCCTGGTCAAAGCACACATGTGCTTACGTCACGCTGCATGGCTGCTTGCGGGCTGACGCCGCTGTTCAGACACGGGCTATATCATATCAAAGGGACGAGTCCAGTCAGTCGGTGTGTAGTCTGGGAGGCTTCGGCTCAAAGCCTGGACAGCAGGGGCGCGGCCACTGATTTCTGATTCAAATCAACAGCCAATAAAGAAAAGGGGGCGGGATCCACATGCAGTGGGTCTTACATGTAAATAGGAGCGACGGGAAGCAATTTCCCCTTGAGAAATTGCGGCCGCCATTGTTGTGTACTGCTGTTTGCCTCTCGTCGGACTTTTTAGACGAGTAGACCGGTAAGAGGCGTGTCCGCTCAGATTCTGAGCGCAACGCACATCCGGCCCACAGATAGCAGGGCTTTGGCCCAGAAGTTCCTTCGCCCCTCCCGTTTGTATGAGAGCGGGCGAAAACTTCTGGGAACTCAGATTAGTCGGTGTGTGGCTGCCTGGCAGCGCAGCGCAGCGCAGCGCGCCACACAATGGCTCCCGTTCAGACCTCACGCTCAACGTCCCACAACCTCATGCAAGCGGTCGCATGTGTTTGGGCATGCGTGTTTCTACGTGCACGCGTGTTTGAGTGTGTGTGTGTGTGTGTGTGTGCAGTGGTGGAAAAAGTACTCAAATTCTTTACTTAAGTAAAAGTACCAATACTGCAAAATAAAAATACTCTGTTACAAGTAAAAGTCCAGAATTAAAAATTTACTTGAGTAAAAGTACAAAAGTATTGGCATCAAAATGTACTTAAAGTACCAAAAGTAAAAGTACAAAAATGTTTGAAAATAGCCGATCTACAAGCTCACAACGCGTCGCTTCGCGACGTGTTGTGAGCTTGTAGATCGGCTATTTTCAAATAGCCTATGTATAAAACAGGGCTAAAGTGGTTAATGTATGTTTCATAATATCATAATTTATATCTGAAAAGTAACTAGTAACTAATGTTCTCAAATAATTGTAGTGGAGTTAAAGTACAATATTTGCCTCTGAGATGTAGTGGAGTAGAAGTAAAAGTATTGGAAATACTCAAGTAAAGTACAAATACCTAAAAAAATTACTTAAGTACAGTACTTGAGTACAGTAAATGTACTTAGTTACTTTACACCACTGTTTCTACGTGCACGCGTGTTGTGTGTGTGTGTGTGTGTGTGTGTGTGTGTGTGTGTGTGTGTGTGTGTGTGTGTGTGTGTGTGTGTGTGTGTGTGTGTGTGTGTGTGTGTGTGTGTGTGTGTGTGTGTGTGTGTGTGTGTGTGTGTGTGTGTGTGTGTGTGTGTGTGTGTGTGTGTGTGTGTATCAAGGGATCAGTGGATCAAGGGATTAGAGGGTGTCATTTTGGAGAAGTGAGACATCCATTCAGTTAGGAAGAGGAGACACTATAGAGACATGGGTTTTCAACTGATTATGAACCAGGAACCACCTAGCCTGGCGTAGCCAGACTATATCACTGTGTGGATATGAGTCTGGTGCTTCCATGAGGACGTTTTTTTCCCCAAGGGGCGGATCAAAACAATGGCCCTCGACGCAATTGGTTAGACCTACAACCAACTACCAATTACAGTCTCCCATATTCGAATACTGGGCCCTGATTGGTCACCCACGTCTTCTGGAGCAGGAAATGGATTCTCTATGGAGCGGTGCCAGACCCAAATCGCAGAGTGCCATTTTTTGTTTTGCACTCGCAGATTCGTCCGGTCCCAGGCTAGGGACCACCACCCTGACTGAGAATCAACCTGGGGACCACTGTTGTGTTGGGAGGGGGGGATATGGGCGTGGTGTGGGCGAAAAAGCTTGAAATTAAATAATGACTGTTAAGGCTTTAATTTAATGTGTTAATTTGAGGTGAATTAAATCAAGCCCATAACAGTCATTATTTAACTGAGATATGCTAGTGGTCCAGAGCTCAGAAAAGATTGAGAACCACTGATCCATATTCCTTTCCCCCTTATTCTGTTCTCTTAACCTTCCATATTAAACTCATGTTAACTGATTCATTGCAACATATGTATGAGCAAGCACATGCGGTTGATATGGGCACATTTCCTACTAATGATGGCTCAATCCGGTACAGTTTCCCTTGAAATTCTCCCATTTCAACAGAAAAACTCCCATTTCTGTTGAAGTTCTTGACATCCGACTTCCCAGTAACTGACGACATTGATGCGTCATCATACTGTACATCACACTGTTTCTCAACTAGCGGTCGATAAAATAAAATATAATACAAATCTTCACTTTCCTACATTACTAAATGCATGGTCAGGGACCACATGCAATACCCTCACGGACCACCAGTGGTCCACGGACCACCAGTTGAAAACCCATGCTATAGAGTAAGATGATGATGATGGTGATGGTGATGATGATGATATTGGAGTCGGAGGGAGAGATTTGCAGCTCCTCCTCGCAAACCTCTGCTGTTGTCTGGAAAAGAGGCTCCTGTCAGGTTGTCCTGACCCTGAGAGAGACGGAACAACCGCAGTAGATCAGCAAGTAGACTTGGACAGAAAGAGAGAGAGAGAAGAGGGTGTGTGTGTGTGTGTGTGCGTGTGCGTGTGCGTGTGCGTGTGCGTGTGTGCGTAGAATTATGGACTTTTGCTTGTAACAGAGTACTTCTATATTGCAGTATTGGTACTTTTTCTTTTACATGGTACTTTTGACAGACTGACAGACCACACACACTGAGGGCAGACAGACAGGCAGGCAGACAGACAGGTCTTCCCTTAACGTTTCATCAGAGGGCGGTTTCATTGAGGTTCTTCAATGAGGGACCTCCTGCCCGATCTCAGCCACCCCAGCCTCCACCCACCCCTCCATGACAAGGAGCCGCGCCCCGGGGATTGATGATGTGTCATTGGATCCCCTCCCTGGCGGATCAATGCCCCCCCCCAGCCCCATCCCCGCCCCCTGGTGGATGGCCCCCGACTACTGGCTAATCCATCATCTGGGGTCACAACACATTTAGCCCTGTCTCACAAGAACTCATTGTCATTCAAGTGTGCCACATGATGGTTATGCAGCCCAAGAGGTGGAGTGGGAGCTCTGCTCATCAGCACCGCTATAGCAGGCCAGGGCCGAGAGAGACTGGTGGTGGGCAGTAGTGGAAGATTCTTTACTTAAGTAAAAGTATCAATACCACAATGTAGAAACACTCTGTTACAAGTATAAATACTCGAGTTCTACTCGAGTATGAGAACAAAAGTATCGTCATGAAAATCCGATATTAAAATTGGCGGGGAGGCAGGCCGGCCTGCAGACCTCTGACGTCACACTCTTGTCACTATGACTCAGCCATAACCATATAAGGAGTTCCCAAATGTTTCAACATTTGTGAAAATCTTTGGAAAATATCAGATCTACAGTACAAGCTCACAACGCGTCGCACCACGACGGGTTGTGAGCTTGTAGATCTGAGATTTTCCAAAGAGTTTGACAAATTTGTTGATGTGCTATTTTCGAGTATAGCCAAATAGGGCTCAATAGGTTAATTTATGTTTTGTAATAATCTAAATGAACTCAAATTAATTTCAAATAAATGTAGCGGAGTAGAAGTATAAATTATTGAAAAATGGAAATACTCAAGTAGTAGTAAAAAGTACCTCAAGTAGTAGTAAAAGTACCTCAAAATTGTACTTCAGTACAGAACTTGAGTAAATGTACTTAGTTACTTTCCCCCACTACTGCTGGTGAGATTCCATCTTGGAGAGAGGGCCAAGAAGACCAAAGCTCATCAGAAGAATGCTTGGTTTCTGCCCTAACTATTTCATTTCATCACCATCACCACCCCGTGCATCTTGACCAGGGGCCAATGAAATATTTAGGCGCACAGATAGACCCGGAAATTGCCTCAGAGTCGACACCACAATCCTTTTATTTGACCTACATTCATTCACACTCACTCAGTGTGAGTCGAGTGTGTGTGTGTTTTTGCCCTGCTTGGCCGTAGTATTCCTTTGACCAGTGCCATCGTAATTGTGTCGAGGTAGAACTATTGAACATGCAGCAGTGGTGGGAAAAAGTACTCAAGTGTTTAACTTTAAGTAAAAGTATCAATACTGCAATGTAGAAGTACTCTGTTACAAGTGAAAGTCCGGAATTCAAAATGTACTTGAGTAAAAGTACGAAAGTATTGGTATCAAAATGTACTTGAAAGTAACAAGAGTAAAAGTACAAAAATGTTTGAAAATAGCAGATCTACAATCTCACAACGCGTCGCGATGCGTACTATTTAGTACTAATAATCCTTATTAGTACTAAATAGTATCCCTTCCCTTCACTCTTGAGCACGGCGGTCAGTCATGCTGTATACAGAAGCATGTTCTGCAATCTTATCTTGGCCCTCTGTCGAGAAACGGAGTATACCTGTCTCTGACACACAGCCTGGGACACATGGCGGCTGTGTTTTTCAAGCTGTCTCACAGAGAACAGACATTTACAGATCTCGGGTCCAGGCTGCCACCTTCCTCCTCTTGTCGGGGCTGCCTTGTCTGTCCTGTCCTTCCTCTCACATCTGGATCCAATGGGGAGTGGCTTCCTTCTCCGCTGAAGGAGGGACACATTATAAATAGCCGGGGCTGCAGTAAACCACACTATGCAGCAAGCAGCTACACAGCGTGTATGTTTATTCGCCATGCCGCCCCCCCCACCCCACCCCCCCTCTCTCTATTTCTCTCTCTCTCTCTCTTGTGTTCGATCTCTCTCTATCTCATAACCCATTGAGGCCTGAGAGGTTCAGATTCTGCAAAATGTCTCCTAAATCCTAAACGGTTTTCTGAAAAACGTATGTTTCTATATCAGTGGTTTTCAAACTTTTTCATGTCAACGACCCCCCTAAAAATGATATGAATTTGGCCGCGGACCCCCATCTTAAAATATTTTGTTCCAGGGACCCCCAGAAGCAAAGATTGGAGTTAATGTTCGCTTTAAAAGAATATATATATATTCAAAGATTTGCACACATTTTCACGATTTTTCAAAAATAGCAGATCTACAAGCTCGTAGCGCGGCACTCGGTGCCGCGCTACGAGCTTGTAGATCTGCTAGAGCTTGTAGATCTGCTAGAGCTTGTAGACCCAAAGTGTAAAATAATGCTTTTTTTTAGCTCAGATGAAAAAGTGACACAGATGCGTTCCAGGTCTTAATGGGATAATGATGAGTGACTGATGTCCCCCAGCACCCTTGCAATGTCAAGGCTTTGCCACCCTAACCTCCAATCCCCCCCGTCCCCGTTCCCCCCGCCCCAGACTCCACCCCTCTGGTATAGAGGGGACGGCCTCTGGCCCCCAACGGTCCCTGGGGCCTGCGGTGTGGTGTGGTGTGGTTGACGTGCGCTGTGCATGTACGCTGCCTGCACGCCGCATGCATGCACACACACAGCTCACACACACTATGCGGCTCTCTTTTACGCTCCCATCTGGGGAAGGGTTTGAGTGTGTGAGTGGAAGCTGAGACACAGGGTGGGCTATAGAGGTGGTGGGGGGGGGGGGGGGGGAATGCAATATCCTGATTATAGCCCGAACAACTAGAATGTGCTTCCTTTATATATATATTTTTTTACGAGACACAAATGTACGGTAATGTCTGCCACACTAGTGCCAGCCCCCCCGGATCGTATAACCTGACCGTACCGTATCTATATGGGTTTTAAGGGGGGACGTCTCTCACGTCCACATTTAGACGCTGGTCTTTTTTTTTTTTAGAGGAGAGGAGGGGGAGGAGAGTGCCGAAAAACAGGGCTCGTTTTCTCTCCACTCGAGATCAATGTGTGAACGTGCGAGGCGAGCCGCGCGCGCTCAACGCGTACGTACGCTATAAGCACGCACGTGCTCCTGCTCATGCTGTGCGCGAGTGTATGCGTATGTCCGTGTCACGTAAACACACATGTCCCTTTTGTGTGGCACACGTGCATGTCCTGTACCACAGAGGCCCTGCCCCTGCCTGCCGCACCCCTCCCAAATTAAAAACCACTCAAGCAAGAGGTGGGTCTGTTGGGCTCTGTTACCCCCCTGCACCCCCCCTCTCCCGCCCCCCCCCCCCCGCCTCCCCAGTATACTCCTGTCTGCTCGAGGCTGCAGCAAGGAGAGAGGAGAAAAGAGAGGGATAGATAGATGGATGGATGGAGTGATGGAGGGATGGACGGATGGAGGGATAAAGGGAGGGGGGGCGGGGTTGGCGGTGAGCAGCCAAGCCTCTTGCTTGAGTGAGTTTTAATTTGTCTGCTTACAGCAGAAGACGCCGCAGCGTGGCGGAGAGGGGGTGGGATGGGATGGAGGGGGGAGAGAGAGAGAGAGGCCAGACGTAGTAGTGCTCATGCACTCGTTCACCTCAGACTACAGACGCTACACACACACACACACACACACACATGGACAATGTCACTTATTACCGAGCCCTGTGGCTTTTGTCTGAACGATTCTGGCGCTGATGCCTCCTGTTTTCTCCCCCAGAACCGAACTTAAGCAACACCCTCTCTCTCTCTCTCTCTCTCTCTCTCTCTCTCTCTCTCTCTCTCTCTCTCTCTCTCTCTCTCTCATGTTTTTTTGGTAAACTCTCTCTCTCATGTTTTTTTGGTAAACTAACTCCCCCCCCGCTCAGGGACGCTGCCTATGTTCTCTGCCAGCTCCTTTAACAGAGATCGTTTGACCTACTCGAACAACCGAATCGCGAAAATGTTTGCGTACGTACAGCGACGAATAGAGAGAGAGAGAGAGAGAGAAAAAACTTTGCTCCCTATTTTTGGAGCAGCGAAGAAGAAGAAGAAGAAGAAGAAGAAAAACATTGAGGAGGAGAAGAAGAAAAAAAAAACATTTTAGCAATGAATCTCGGGTTGCTTTGAAAGCGTGCCCTGAGAGTCTGTTAGCGTGTGTGTGATGTGGTGAAATGGCAGAGAAACATGGAGGTTGTGTTCCGGGGATGGAACGTGAGAATGTCCCCGCTCTCTCCCCCCTCTCTCGCTGCCTGGGCCTCTGAGGAGGAGCCACCACCACCAGCGCTCTCTTGCTCCTGCTCCTGCCCCCGCTCCTCCTCCTGCTCCTTCCCCTTATACCAGACACACAGCTTCAGTTTCCCCTCCCAGGCCATGAGGGTATCAGGTTTGTTTTGGACGGGAGGGGGAGGGGGAGGGGGAGGAGGGGGAGGGGACGGCTGGCATGTACGGAGAGAGAGAGAGAGGAGCCTCCGGGACGGAGGACAAAATCTTGTGCATGGTGCAGGAGTGGAATAAAACCGCTAAGAGAGAGAGAGACGGACAAGAGGCGAGATAGCGGGAAAAGGAGTTGACGTGGGGAGGGGAAAAATAGAACAAACAAGCCCTCCTCTTCCTCCTCCTCATCCTCCTCCTCCTCCTCCGACCTCCCTCTCCCCCCCTCCTCCTCTCCTCTCCTGCCTCCTGTCCCGTAACTGCCCCTGACCCCTCGTCCATAAATTCCATGCCAGCAGCTGGAGTTGTGAAGCGGCCATTTTATGAATGAGGGCGGGAATGAGAGAGGGAGAGACACAGAGAGAGAGAGAGAGGGAGAGAGGGGGGGGAGGCTTCAGGTTGTGTTGTGTCGTTTGTGTGTTTTTGTCCGCGTATGTGTCCGTGTCTGTGTGTGTGTCTGTGTGTGTGTGGTTAAGACGCGGCTCAGAGGTGCACTCTGTGTGTGTGTGTGTGTGTGTGCGTGTGTGTTTGCGTGTTCAGACTGAGGAGGAGCCTGGGGTGGGCCCACACACACACATACAACTCTGCCTCTTCGCTGGCGTTGTGTGTGTGTGTGTGTGTGTGTGTGTGTGTGTGTGTGCTTTGTTCGTGCCTGTACTGCCTGAGGCACCAAGCAGCCCGGGAACAAAAGGCCCAATTTAGGCCGCGCTTCCGCACGCTGCAGCTCACTTAGCAGCCAGAGAGGTCGATAGATAGATGGCTCCCCGGTGTCGTAGGTGCCGTGTAGGATGTGTTTTTTTTTTATAATATGAAAGATGAACCTCAGAGATTCACAAAGCCTCACATGGCAAACTAGCTTAACCCTTAAGACATGGAACGCATCTGTGTCACTTTTTCATTTGAGCTAAAAAGCATTATTTTACACTTTGGCTATTCAAAAATAGCAGATCTACAAGCTCGTAGCGCGGCACTCGGTGCCGCGCTACGAGCTTGTAGATCTGCTATTTTTGAAAAATCGTGAAAATGTGTGCAAATCTTTGAATATATATTGTTTAAAGCGAACACTTTTAACTCTATTCTTTGCTTCTGGGGGTCCCTGGAACAAAGCATTTTGAGATGGGGGTCGGCGGCCAAATACATATCATTTTGGGGGTCCTTGACATGAAAGAGTCTGAGCACCACTGATATAGAAACATACGTTTTTTCAGAATACTGTTGGGATTTAGAAGACATTTGTAGAATCGGCTTCAGGTCTTAATGGGTTAAGGGAGAAGGGAGAGATGTCCTGCATCTGATTTGTGTGTGTGTGTGCGTGTGTGTGTGTGTGCATGCATGCGTGCGTTATGTGTGTGTGTGAGATGTTGACTGTCTGCCACAGATTCCGAGCACTGTGTTTTGTTTTTCCTCCTATGTTGTGTGAGTTCCAATATGTCCTCGATCCTCCCCAGTGGTATTCAGAGCAGGGTCCCAGGAGGAACCAGCCAAATGCACAATTGTTTAATTTGACCATTATTTCATTTAGGCAGTGCTTGTAAACACAAGCCTCTCTTTTTTTTTCTCCTATGGGGATTTCCTTTCCCGTCCTTCAAAGAAGGAGGTTCTCGGTGTAAACATGTTTGTTGGAGTTATTTTGGGACCGTATAGTTTTTTTTTGTTGAATGTCATATCACAATATTTATTTTTATATTATATCTTTTTTATACTATAACTTATTATTTAGAATGTGTTAATTTGTTATTACTTAAATTTACCAAATTTGTTAGGCTGAATTCAACACCGAAGATATTAGAGAAACTCTAAGCTTCTCAAATAAATAATATCCTTATCATTGCGAGCGTTTTTTTTTTTATTGCATTTTTATAGTGATAGTGAGGTAGTTGTATCACAGACCTCTGAGATTCTTTTTTTTGTTTAAATATAAAATCCCTATGGTAGGTGAAAACGATTATAACTTATTATTAATCACAAAATGCGTTTCCGCTGCCAAAGAACACATCGGTATCTGAACATCTTGAATACAATTGAGGCAAGTCCTGACACACTGTGTAGGAAGAAGAGACATTAACCATGCGCTCCGGAGGTTAGTCTTTATTGGCTTGTTTTTGTGCGCATTCGGCTTGGGTTGAGTGCAACCGCATTCTTTTCATATTGGGAGTTCAGGGTCACAGGGAGTTGAGCCTCTGTTCATCCTTTTGTCGTGGCAGTATATTACATGGAGGTCCCTGACATGCTGTGTTGAGCTGCCAGGCCATATTGATCCGTCGCTCCCCATTGCTAGTTGACTCGCATCCATCCTCGAACCCACCAAACAACGCCACCGCAGAGCCATTCCCCCAGGTCTCTGAGGAGAAAGCTGGAGATCCGTTTGATGCGCGATGGGACTTGGGGGGGGGGGGGTTGTTGGTTGCGTTGTCGAGCCTCAGTTATACTTAGTTGCGTGCCGGTGTAATGCTCAGTAAATAGCGGATCTACGAGCTCGTTGTGAGCTTGTATGTCTGCTATTTACGGCATGCAACACCAGCGTGCAACTAAGTATAAATCAGGCTTTAGGGGGAGGAAAGGGTGTGAATGTTTCAGGGAGCCTCCTTCAACCTTTCTGTTGGTATTTATGCTATGTGAAAGCTAACTGAAATGACTCGCGGGCCATTGTTTGAACGAGAAGACAGGACCTCTTATTGAAGACAGTTTGGGGGGCTGGGGGGAGATAAACAGAAGGTCCAGGGGAGGTTTCATTTAGCCCTGTCCCATGTCAACGGCTCTTAACGTCTTCATTTTATTTTCCTTCTTGTCACATATTCAAACCATTTCCTGTACACTGTATAGCCCGGTGAGTCCCCCCTACATGAGCGAGGTCACGGAGAGTGTGGCCTCTGTTGTTGTCATGGTGACCCCCCCCCCCCCCCACCTACCCACCCACCCCACCATCCCTCTCTCTCTCTCTCCTTCCCCAGGGACAGACAGACAGACAGACGGGCATAACAGCAATAGGCATAGCGTGTGCCATTAGCTGTCCGTCCGTCAGTCAGTCAGTCAGTATACCGGGGTTGTTGTGTTAGCGGGCGTACGGTAATGAGACCTGACACTGAGTGACAGTGCAGACGAGAGGACACGCTGTCACCCAGGGAACACAACACAGGGACGTCCTCGGGTGTTGTTTACTCCTCTCTCTCACCGGCGCGTTCATCATGAACTCTGCCGAACCTTTCCCCGGGAGCCGCCCCGCCCCGGTTCCTATGCCGGGGGGGGGGGGGTGTGTGGAGAGAGAGAGAGACGGAACGACCGAAGCCCCGAGACAGTTTGGAACTCGTCTCGTTTAAGACCTGAGGCCGATTCTGCCAATGCCTTCTAAATCAGTAGTTATCAGACTTTTTTCCTGCCAAGGAGGACCCCCAAATTGATATACAGTATATATGGCCGCGGACCCACATCTGAAAATGTTATGTTCCAGAGACCCCCTCCCCCCTCCCCCCATTAGAAAATGCAATTTTTCAAACACTTCAAAGAGTTTTCAAAAATGTTCAAAAATAGCAGATGTACAAGCTTGTGAGCTTGTAGAACGCTAAAATCTAAAAGGACACAGACACATTATCTAGAAGCTTGCAATGCATCGCAAAACACGGCGCCTTGTAAGCTTGTTGTTTGGCTATTTTGGGTGCGCGACACCCCGCACGCAACTACTGTAAGTATAACTCAGGTTTTAGATTAACTGGGAATGTGTGTGTGTGTGTGTGTGTGTGTGTGTGTGTGTGTGTGTGTGTGTGTGTGTGTGTGTGTGTGTGTGTGTGTGTGTGTGTGTGTGTGTGTGTGTGTGTGTGTGTGTGTGTGTGTGTGTGTGTGTGTGTGTGTGTGTATTACTATAGTTGTGAGGACCAAACGTTCTCACAAGTATAGTAGAATTCGAGGAATAGACGTTGTGAGGACCGTTGTCCTTGTCCTCACAAGAGAAATGGTCGTTTTATGGTTAAAATATCATTAGAAAAGATTCAGGTATGGGTTAGGGTCAGGATTGACATTTCGAGGTTAGATGTAGAGGTTGGAATTAGAGTTAAACATGATTTGTACGTATTATATACTTGTTATTTGCCAGTGTCATGCACCAAAAAATTGCTGATCTATAAGCTCACAACATGTCGCAGCGCGACGCGTTGTGAGCTTGTAGATCTGCTATTTTTTGGCTTTAGGCTTAACGGCTAAAATGCCCCAACATTTTTCCTCACAAGTACAGTAATACAAACGTGTGTGTGTGTGTGTGTGTGTGTGTGTGTGTGTGTGTGTGATGTGTCGGTCGCCTCCAGGAAGAGGCAAGGCGGTAATAAAATGCTTCAGGTGTGCCTGATATTACCTACATGTAGCAGGAATGTGCCCCTGCAGGCGGAATGGGGGCCGTGAGAGGAATCGTGGAATTTGCCTTTGATCCTGAGAGAGAGAGAGAGAGAGAGAGAGAGAGACAGAGAGAGAGAGAGAGAGAGCTGTCTGGTGCAGGCTGCTGACAGACTGGTGTTTTGCATTCTCTCTCTCCTTCCATCACCCTATCATTCCTCCAGGTATCTGAATAGAGAGAACAGACGTGTGAGCAGCATGTTTACGCCCATGATTACACACCCATTCCTCTCCCAGTCCCTGTTGACTTGTCACTGCAGTCTGAAAAACACAAGAAAGTTACAGCCAGGCTAACTGAGCTGGCTGGCTAGTTTAGGGTAGTAGCTAGTTTAGGGTAGTAGCTAGTTTAGGGTAGTAGCTAGTTTAGGGTAGTAGCTAGTTTAGGGTAGTAGCTAGTTTAGGGTAGTAGCTAGTTTAGGGTAGTAGCTAGCCCGGGATTGTGTGTAGTAGTGGGACACACAGGGAGGGGGGGGGGGGGGGGGCTGGCAGTGGTGGAAAAAGTACTCAAATGTTTTACTTAAGTAAAAGTATCAATACTTCAATGTAGAACGACTCTGTTACAAGTAAAAATTGTTACAAGGTAAAAATTCTAAATTGACTTGAGTAAAAGTACAAAAGTTTTGGTATCAAAATGCACTTAAAGTACCAAAAGTAAAAGTACTAAAATGTTTGAAAATAGCAGATCTACAATCTTGTAGATCTGCTATTTTAAATAGCCTAGGTATAAAATAGGGCTGAAGTGGTTAATGTATGTTTTATAATGTGATAATTTAGATCTGAAAAGTAACTAGTTACTATAAAGTTTTCAAATAATTGTAGTGGAGTAAAAGTACAATATTTTGGCCTTTGAGATGTATCGGAGTAGAAGTAGAAGTATAGACAATTGGGAAATGCTCCAGTAAAGTAAAAGTACCTCAAAATTGTACTTCAAGTACAGTACTTGAGTAAATGTACTTAGTTACTTTTCCACCACTGGTAGTGGGACACACAGGGGGTAGGGGGTGGGGGGGGGGGGGGGTTGGGTGGCTGGGCACTAGCACACTCCCGGTAGCCCTAATCAAATCACCACAAGCCGTGGAGCGCGGTGCTCGGAAAATTTGGCCCTGGAAAAAGGCCTGAAGTCAGAGCCAAGCTCCTTTGATGGCTTTCTTTTGAGTGGTAGTTAAAAGGATATGGTCTCCTGTTTCCTGTGTTTGCTCTCTCTCTCCCCGTGTGTGTGATTGATGGCCCATTGATTGAGCAGCGTGCTCCCTCTCTCCCTCTACCAAGCCAGCTATCTGTCCCCCTGCTTGGCTGGCTTGTCTGCTAGCATGGCCCAGCCCAGAGCCCAGGCCCAGGGCCCAGCCCAGTGCCAGAGCACAAGGCCATTATATAGGACCAGTGTGGTGGGTTTATACAACCCAGTGTGTGTTTTTGGGGTGTGCGTGCATACTATAGGCCAATTGTTACATAATCGTCTATTCGCAATTGTTTTATATAATCGCTTTTTTTTTTGCATAATCGTCATAATCGTCATAATCAATTCCATGTTAAAAAATGTCATATATAAAAAAATAAATAGTGGAAATAGCAGATCTATAAGCTCAAAACGCGTCGCGATGCGACACGTTTTGAGCTTATAGATCGTCAATTTCCACTATTAATGTTTATTTTTAAGTATAAAGTAATTAAATATGTGTTATTTCTTTGTCATATCTGCCCTGTGCAACTTTTGTTTACGAAAGCTAAAAGCCAAACAGAAATGTAATTTTTATTCATAATGTTCCATTAATTTTCAACGACACACGACACAATTAAATCATTAATCGATAACATTATTTGAGTGATAATTAATCGTTAACTTAAAATTTGTAGTCGTGACAGCCCCTATGCGTGCAAAGGAATCAACCATTACTAGCAGGTGGGAATCCCTCCTGCCTGTCTTTATGGTCCCATTGTTCAGCGGTGGATAATGTGTAACTCCACAGCAATGCCTCAGGAGGACAATATTTAACAGTTCAAGCCACTTGGTTAAGATAGCATTGTGTGTGTGTGTTGCACTTTGGATTTGAAACGGACAAAGGGCCCTTTTGTCACCACTATGGTATTTGTGTGCAGATATAGAAACACACTAATGCTTAAATCCAGCTGCCGTAATGCTTTCTGAACCAGTTCCAGCGCTGTAGCAGCAGCAGCAGGGTGGGGAATGGTAAATATCGCCCTGGGGCCCTTCCATTTGTTACAGTTTATGATGCACAATTTGGTGCCTTTCAACAGCATTTTATTTTAATTTTAAGATTTATTTTGAGGCATTTCTAATGCTTTACTTCAGAAAAGGAAACCAAGGGCAGAGAGAGAGAGAGGTGAGACATGCAAGGCCAGGAACAGGGTTCCATTTCAAAGCCGGGGGCCTCGTGCTCACAAGGAGGAGGATAGGGGGCTGTGCACTAACTAACTGGCTGGGACACCAAGGCACCCCAACAAGACATGAAATAAGCCAGTGTTTTTTCAACCCCTTTTCATATCAAGGTACATTATTTATTCGGCATTTGATTCACGGACCACCGTTTGATGAGATTTAGACCCCAAGCTAATATTTTGTTGTCGTTGGATACGTTTTTGTCCATAATTCCATGCTGTATTGATGTGGTACCATAGGAGAGATAACAGGCAAACGTTGATCAAAATAACAATTTTTTTACATTCTCTAATTGTGTAGACTTAAGTAATGGAGATGTTTAACAATAATTTAACTCTTGAGAGCGTAAAAATGAAAGCGTAAAATGAAAAATGAGTTAAAGAGTTAAAGATCTATAATGGTCCATTTGGTTACCAACTATCCATCATTTAGCTGGGGACCACCTGGAACCCCCTCAAGGACCACTGGTAGTCCCCGGACCACTGGTTGAGAACCACGAAAATAAGCAGAAAAATATCAACTCCTCTTGTGCGCGTGGAGGAGGAGAGCGCACGGGCTGGTTGGCGGTGCCCTCTCTCTTCTCTCCGGTTCACGAGTGCACGTTAGTGGAATGAAACGCTGTCTTGGAATTTAAGCAGATTTGAAGTATGGCAAAGTAAGTCTGTTTGGGCAAGCCCTCAGGCCGAATACGACAGAGTGTGTGGAATGATAATAAATAAAGTCGAATTACTGTTCGACTGAGAGAGCTGTTGTTGTTGTTGTGTGGGTTCGACTTGAGAGAGAGAGGGGGGGGGGTGGTTGATTTATGCCTCATGTACTGCATACATATACTGTAGCCAGATATGTGTTTTGTGTGCGTTCACACTCTACTGGTTGGAGAATTATTGAATATAAAGAGCCACTGTCCTAACTGGTGAAAAGAATGCTCTGTCAAGTAATGAGTAATGTGCTAATGTGCTTTTACTATGCGCTACTATACCTTATACCAGGGGTCTTTTCAGGCTAAGGACCCCCTAGCTGAGAGCGAGATGAAGCAGGGACCCCCTCTATACTGTATAAAATTGAATTTCAGATAAAACAAATGTTTTTAACTTGGTCTGCTCTTTTTTTCCCTCTACACCAAGCCACTTTGCCAAAAATAGCCGCGTGTAGATCGGCTATTTTTGGCTAAAGTTCTCCTCAGAATAAGGATGCTAGGGTTCAAGTGGTTAATGTGAAACATAAATCATATCACACAAAGATTTGGTGGCCCCCCTGTAGTCACTCTAAGGACCCCCTAGGCTCCCTAGACCCCCTGTTGAAGACCCCTGCCTTATACAGTATGTCTTGATCCATGTTCACGCTAACCGTGCTCACTTTTGTCAGGAATCAGTCACAGGAGATATGCCACCGAATTTAAAAGGACCAAAAGATTCCGTCTCAGTGAGCATTGAGACTGTTGTTTACATTCTCTTGAGTCTTTGTGGATGCGTGTCTGCACAGTGCAGCCTAACCAGTGTTGCCAGATTGTGTGAGAGAATAAGCAACCAGGTCTATGATAACAAGCCCCCCCCCAAAAAGCGTCTATAGGCCACATGAGCACTTCAAACTTATATACCTTGGCTGTTTGAAAATAGCCTACAATATCTACAAGCTGACAACGCGTAACGATGCGTTGTCAGCTGGTAGATCTGCTATTTTCAAAACAAATCTTTGTTGGAATTGTTGGAATGTTTTCTAAACATTTTAAATACGCAAATCTTGTATGGGGATCCCAGGAACTAAAACATTTTCAGATGGGGGTCCACGCCTCCACGGACAATTACATGTTAATTTGGGGGTCTTTACATGAAATCGTTTGAAAACCACTGGTTTAAACAACATTAGGAAGCAAGCCCAAATAAACAACTACACTTTAGAAACAAGCCCAAAAAACCACAACCCGCAAATACCAATATTTGCAAGCAACTTTACACAAAAACAAGCCCAAAGTCGCTTATAATAAGCGGACATGACAACATTGAGTTCAGCCTTAGAACCTCTCTGCTGCTGCTGCTGATGCTGCCCCTGTGGCCGAGGCCCCCTGTTGGACGAACGGCAGCGGTGCAGCCCTTGGGTCCGCGGAACTGTGTGAGGTCTGTGACGACAGGGAGACAAAGGGCATATTTTTCAGAGCAGCCTGGGCTCCAGAGAGTGGGCCGCGGTGTTGCCTGGCCTGGCTGTAAAATGTCCCAACTGAGAGGGAGAGAGGGGGTCCGGTCTGCCAGGCGGGGAGAGGCGAGCAGAGGAGGCGAAAGGGGGGGTCGGGGGGACGAACGGACGGACGGACGGACGTGGCCCAGCGTTTTCAAACTGTGTCTTTATGTGTCCCCTGGCTGCGAGTGTGCCACAACATTCCACAATGAAGGCCATTGTTTGTTTGGGGGCGAAAGCGTGGGTATTTTGTTTCAATCATTTCTGGAAGTCTTATGTTTGACATGGTGGGGGCTTAGCACTTCCTGTGGCTGGGAGAGCGGACTTGTTCTCCGTGCGCTCGACCACTGCGCTCGTTTCTCAGCCTTCTTCTCTCCTCTCTGGCATCTGCCCTCTCTCTCTCTCTGCTCCCTGGCTGCCTGCCACACTGTGTAATCTACTGAAACGCTTTCTCCGTAACCGCGCTCATGTGTCGCACACACACACACCTGCGGAGCGTTATTGTGATGTGCCGCTGACACACAAGCGCTGGCATGTTGGATTATCTACATGATGGCAGGATGAGCTACAGGGATGGGACGGAGTGGCGTGTGTGTGTGTGTGTGTGTGTGTGTGTGTATGTTTTAGGGCTGCAACTATTGATTATTGTCTTAGCTATTATAATATATATATTATTAACCCATTAAAGTAATACTAGGTAACGTTTTCAACAAAACTAAAGTTAAATTGTATATCTTTTGCGAGTGGCAAAAGTTTCACAACACCCACTCCGTGAATTTCACCCCCGGAAGCCTTTTATTTATATATTTTCTATTGAACGTGTACGGGGGGGACTTTCCCGGGAAAATGACGTTCCTGGCCGACGTCGTGGCCGACGTCCTCAGGAACTACCGCAACGGTTTCCTGTTTGGCCAGGAACTACCGCGCTATTAACAAAAAGGAACCTCACGCTGATTTTAAGATAATGTAGGATTGGAAGATCGAAAAAGAACAGAAAAAGAAAGCACAGCTCATGGTAACTAATGCTCCACTGGCTAAGAGAAACGATCCGTAGATAGTATAAAACAATTAAAAGATCGCTTTTTGAAACGCTTCCGGCTTCCGGTGAAAACGAATGGAATTCTGGGTAATCGAGGACTAGGGAAATTGTATGCAGTGACGGTAGTGACCAGCAGAGGTTGCTAAAAATCGTTATTTGTGATTCTGCATTGTACAACTTTAAGACCTGAGGCCGGTTCTACAAATGTCTTCTAACTGTTTTTCTGAAACACTTATGTTGCTCTAATATATCAGTGGTTCTCAAACTTGTTCATGTCAAGGATAGTGGTATAAGATAGTGGTTAATATTAAAGCCGCGCAACAGTTTCGTGCAAAAATAGTTGAAACAGCCGATCTACACACTCACAGCGCGTTAGATGGGTTACTTGAACTCTTTTAGAATAAATATAGGGATCGATTATGAATAGATTATTCTATTGAATTATTGATATATTTTTTATAATGGATGGAATGGACTTCCATCCATAGAGTGTTGATGATGTGAGGGCTGTGGATGCTGTGGTGCTGAGCCCATGCAGAGAGGAGAGGAACCACCTGCCCCGTCCGTCCAGGATGCTGCTCCGTCAGCCCTAAAAATCGTTATTTGTGATTCTGCATTGTACAACTTTAAGACCTGAGGCCGGTTCTACAAATGTCTTCTAACTGTTTTTCTGAAACACTTATGTTGCTCTAATATATCAGTGGTTCTCAAACTTGTTCATGTCAAGGACCCTCAAAATTATATGTATTTGGCCGCGAACCCCCATCTCAAAATATTTAGTTCCAAGGACCCACAGAAGCAAATATTTGAGTTACAAATGTTCGCTTTAAAAAAAAAATATATATATATATATATATATTTGCAAAAGTAAGATTTTTCAAAAATAGCAGATCTACAAGCTCATAGCGCGGCACTCGGTGCCGCGCTATGAGCTTGTATATCTGCTATTTTTGAATAGCCAAAGTATAAGATAGTGGTTAATATTAAAGCCGCGCAACAGTTTCGTGCAAAAATAGTTGAAACAGCCGATCTACACACTCACAGCGCGTTAGATGGGTTACTTGAACTCTTTTAGAATAAATATAGGGATCGATTATGAATAGATTATTCTATTGAATTATTGATATATTTTTTATAATGGATGGAATGGACTTCCATCCATAGAGTGTTGATGATGTGAGGGCTGTGGATGCTGTGGTGCTGAGCCCATGCAGAGAGGAGAGGAACCACCTGCCCCGTCCGTCCAGGATGGCTGCTCCGTCAGCCCACACTCCTCCTCCTGCAGCACCCCGATATGACACTTCACCTCCCCTACATGGAGCAGAGCTGACTCCTCCTTTAATCCGACCTAAAGGGGCTAATCTGTCATGAGGGAGGAGGAGGGTGGGCTGTGTGTGTGTGTGTGTGTGTGTGTGTGTGTGTGTGTGTGTGTGTGTGTGTGTGTGTGTGTGTGTGTGTGTGTGTGTGTGTGTGTGTGTGTGTGTGTGTGTGTGTGTGTGTGTGTGTGTGTGTGTGTGTGTGTGTGTGTGTCTGAAGATCCTCCGTGATGATGCAGAAGATCGTTGGCTGACTTGTCTGTCTGACTCATGGAAATAAAAAATACACACACGCACACGCACACACACACACACACACACACACACACACGCACACATGCACACACACACACACACACACACACACACGCCCCCTCGTCAGACAACAAGACACACCTGTCTGCTGCAGAGATCAGTCTTCGTGATTCATAGCTCCCAAAACAACACATCAGTGTGTGGGCTCACTGGATGAATGAATGAATGAATGGCCTGATTGATCTGTTCTTCAGCTCATCTTGTTTTTTAGTTGTTTTTTTTAATAGACAGTTTTTCAATTATTTCTCAAAATGAGTCATTTATTCTATATATCTGTCTGTCTGTCTGTCTGTGCATTCATCATCAATCAATCTGTCTGTCCGTCCGTCCCTTTAGGTTTCCTGTTCCATCTTCACAGTGTGTCGGATAAGGAATCAGAAAAAAATTCGGTCTCAGTCTGCAAAGCAATATACAATACCATGTACATTTTGTGTGTGTGTGCAATGCATGGTGATAGTCTGTGCGTCAATCTATCTACCTGTTTGCCTGCACGTGGGCACACACACATTCACGTTGCACATCACGTCTCGCACTGAAAATAGCCGATCTACAAACTCACTGCGCTGCGAGGCGTTGTGAGCTTGTAGATCGGCTATTTTCGGTGAGAGACGCTGGCGCACAACTAAGCATAAATCAGGCGTAACGGTAACTAAATGTGATGCGGCGGCTGTGTGTGTGTGTGTGTGTGTGTGTGTGTGTGTGTGTGTTGGGGTGGCCTCTGCAGCCCTGCGTACATGCCACGTCCTGTGAGTGTCACACGCGCAGCATGCACCACTTTCCACACTTGACAGGATGAGCCAGCTCGCACGCAGCACTTCACCAAGAGACACCATATCAACACAGGACAAACCACAAGAGAGAGGGAGAGACACAGAGAGACAGAGAGACAGACAGACAGACAGACAGACAGTATATCTATCTGCTCGCAGCTGAATAAGATTTCAACAGATGCAATCAAAAGTCTGTGGTCGTAACAAGTAATTCGATTTTTGTCAATAATGTAAAATGCAAATAAAAATGTGTATTCAGCAGTTCAGTCAGTGTGTGACTGACAGAGAGACAGACAGAGAGACAGACAAAGACGGAGAAAGACAGAGAAAGACAGAGAAAGACGGACGGAGAGAGACGGAGAGAGACGGAGAGAGACAGAGAGAGACAGAGAGAGACAGAGAGAGACAGAGAGAGACAGAGAGAGACAGAGAGAGACAGAGAGAGACAGAGAGAGACAGAGAGATCGAGCCTTAGCTAAGCCTCTCTGTTACATGCGTTTCACACAGTAAAATCCTGAGTGCTAATTTAACTCGGTGTACAAATGGAACCAAATGGACCCGTTCCATGATTTGTACACACACACACACACACACACACACGGGGAGTTAAATGAACACTCAGGATCGTACAGTGTAGAGTTCTGGTTCCCATAATGGTGAAGTTACAGTGCCTGTAGTTTCTTTATGTCTTTGTTTTGTTTTTTCATCTTCTTATGGTTTCCTTCCCTCTCGCTTTCTTTCTCTCCACCTCCTATACAGGGAGGGTGGCCATGTGAGTGGTTGAGGTCCCTAAAAGGGGGGAAGAGAGAGAGAGAGAGAGAGAGAGAAGAGAAGAGAGTGTGTTCGTTTGTGCATGTGTGTGTGTGTGTGTGTGTGTGTGTGTGTGTGTGTGTGTGTGTGTGTGTGTGTGTGTGTGTGTGTGTGTGTGTGTGTGTGTGTATGCGTGCATGTGTGTGGGAAGACAGGGAGAGCAAGAGAAACAGTACAGTAGGGTGAGAGAGGGAGAGAGAGGGGGAGAGTGAGAGAAACAGAGTAGAGTGGGGTGAGAAAGAGAGAGGAGGAGGAGGGAAAGGAGAAACATCTCCTCCCACACTGTGAAAAAAGAGGAGGTGAAAACGTGGAGGGAATAGAAGCATGATGTCACCGGCAGCCAATAGGAAGTGTGGGCTGGGGACTGTTTAAGGTCTGTCAGCTGTCCTGCTCCATCCACACTGCTCAGTCAGTGAGAGCCAGGCCACTGAGGCCAGGGCCAGACCAGACCAGGCCATGTTTTTATCCAGGCTCTAACCCTGCTCCTGGCCTCTCTAGCTCCTGGCTCCTGGCCTGGTTCCTGAACCCATCCAGGGTCCCTTAGTGTACACATACAGTACACTACAGCAGTGGTCTTCAACGTTTTTCAGGCCAAGGAGCCCTTAGCTGAGAGAGAGCTGAAGCAGGGACCCCCACTACATATTGTATATAAATGTCATAGATTTCATAGATTTATTGACTATCAGTGTTGTGTGAATGAATGTTTTTTTGTTTATTTCAGACATTTAACCACTTAAACCCTACATTTGGCCTTGACTCCGTACTTGGTTTTCTCCTTTTTTTCCCCCTCCACACCAAACCACTTTGCCGAAAATAGCCCATCTACAAGCTCACAACTGTGAACAACATTGTGAGCTTGTAGATCTGCTATTTTCGGCTCACGTTCCCCTCGGAATATAGGGGTGATAGGGTCCAAGTGGTTAATGTAAAAAGAAAGTTCCTATCACGCAAAGATTTGGCGGACCCCCTGTAGTAACTCTGAGGACCCCCTAGGGGTCCCGGACCCCCTGTTGAAGACCCCTGCACTACTAACACTATATGCTCTCAAAGACTTACAATTAATCACTGCGTTTTGATTTATCTCTGACATAATCTCATTTGCCATGTCCATAATAAACTAACTATGGAGGAGATTAGCTCAGGGAATCAAGGACTTGCCAGAGTCTCTCCCTCTCTCTCTCTCTCTCTGTCTGTCATGACTCATTGAAAAGTTGTTTCCTGCAGACCAGGAGCGAACAGGGGATACAGGGTTTATTGTAAGCGAAGATTGACTTGCACTGAAGCGGCATTGTGAGTGTTATCGTACCGCACGTGCACACACACATGCATGTGCCTGCATGTGCTGTCGAGCCCAAGAGTGAAACTTAAGGTGACGACGTAATACCAAATCTGTTGAGAGACTTGTAAACAGTGACGTGTTTCACACTCTGCGTTGGTGAAACTGCAAGAGCCTTATTTGGTGTTGTTGTTGCCCAATCGCTAATGAGGACAAGCCATTATGAGTTCATTGTTTACCGCAGCATAATGGCTCCTTATTGTAATCAAAGCCCTTTAAATCCACACGGTAACCCACACCGGCTGTTTTGATTGTCCTCGTCCACAATGGGAGAAATAAAAAGGCAGGCTCGAGGTGATATCGCCTCCACTTTTAATACGTGTTTGTAGGCACGCCCTTTGATGTAAGGGGATCAAATGAAAAATCCTGTGGCGGGGGCTGTTTGAGCGCTGCCAAACACTTCCAGGTATAAACCCGAACAGACGAGTGGGTTTCCCGTTGCTGGTCCCCCTTGAGCCTTATCAATGCCCAAACACAAAGTCAAAAATAAGTGGCTTTATTCTCCTCTTGTTTTGCTGCTCGGGCTGTCCATAAACTATACCTGTGAGCCGGAAGCTTTACACAAGATGAGCCGATAGTGCCAAAGTATTTTTGTGTGTTTATGAGGGATGAAATAAAACTTTGGTCAGGCCTCCTTCATGCTAAGTGAAGCTTTACTAGACGGGCAGATAGCGGATCAATGCCGCCGCGTCCCCGTTGCGCGTGATACCATCTGAGAGAGCTAGAATCTTATCACGCCATTACACTTGAAAAGGCCAAAAACATGAGCCTCGGCGCAGCCTGTGCGGTTTCGAGGGGAGAATGCTCCCAGTGTCCTTGTCTGAACAGATGTTAACACAACTGCCCCGGTTGAACCCGCAAGCCTGTCCTTTTTAAAGAACAAGTGTAGCCACACAAAAACGGATGCTGTGTGCGTGCCGTGCGTGCCCTCGAGAAACACACTGCGAAAATGAAATTAAGAGGAGGAAAAAGGAAACCCCGGTGCCAGATGTCATATTTGAAGTGGCTTAGCGGTGGCTGCGCCAGCCTTAGCTCGATGAGGTGGCAGACACGCCGGGCTCGCGTCCCAAAGAGGAGAGGAGAGGAGAGAGATGCGCCGGAGGAAAAAAAATGGGCAGAGCAACAAAATGTCTCTCACCCACCACAGGCTGTCTGGGCATGCCAGCATCCTGGCCACACTGTCGTCTGTTTGAGAGAGAGAGAGAGAGACTGCAGTCACATAACTTAAGAGACTGCGCAGACATGCATAGCTGAGTACTAATCAGGGGGTTTCTAGCATTGTTTGATGCTAAGCTTATCCCCTATAGTGGAAGAAAACTTTCAGAATTCCACCCGTTCGATACATAAATCTGAAGCACTCTGGGAGTAATTAAAGGAGATAATCATGCCTACATTTTGTGGAGGAAATCTATTATCGCATTGTAAAGTTATTTTCTGGTAAATGGGATTAACGGGAATTCTTCATTATTTATTTGATATCATAGGGGTGGGGCGCATTGGCGAAAATCTGGCTTGAGGCTGGGGGGGGGGTCGGGCGAAACATTTCGTTTTTTTGGCGGATTTTGTTAGTTTCTTTTCGGTTTTTGGTTACTTTATTTTTCGGTTTTAGGGTTAGGGTTATGTTATTTAATTCTTATTTTTGCCTGATTTTAGTGATTTATTATCAAAACATTTATTATTTTTTTATTATTCTAAATTACTTAGGGAGGTCCAATCTGAAGCTAGGGGGGGGACGAAACCCCCCCGTTCCCCCCGGGATTTGCGCGCCCGCGGGGGGGCATAATCCCCAGCCAATAAATTAACTTGCTCATTTGGGGTGAGGTGGTGTCTGGGAAGTCAAAAGAACAACTCCTAAATAGAGGTACAGGCTGTGTGGCTCAGTCAGGAGGTAGAATTGCCATCTGGAAATCGGAAGTTCCCACCGTTTGATCTCCCTTCAGGCTTATCGTCAAAGTGTCCTTGAGAAAGACTGTCAAAAAGATCTACAAGCTCTCAACGCGTCGCAATGTGACTCTTCAAAGAACAGCTTTGGTGTAGAGGACAAAAAGAGTGGACCATGTACAGAGCTGACCTCGAGCAGTGGTTAATAGCTCCCACTGACAGGGTTGCCAGATCTGCTTATTATAATTTCCCCTCAAGATTTTATTTGAAAATAGCCGATCTACAAGCGATCTGAGCTTGTAGATCTGCTATTTTCAAATAGCTGATGTACATGTTAAAGTGCTCATGTGGCCCATAGTCGCGTCTTTTGGGCTGGTTTTCCTAGACCTGGTTGCTTGTTTCTCTCTCATAATCTGGCAACACTGCCCACTGATCCTTATAGTTAGGATGGTTAACGGTTGTGTAAGTGATATTTTTTGGGGTTAAAACAAAAAACTATTGTGAATTGGTTAAAGCTGTATTTTCTCATAGGTATCATTACTATAGAGAGTTTGTACAGTAACAGGGGTCTCCCTGTCTCTCCAGCTCATTAATTAACTGAAAATAGGTTTTCAGGTATATAGCTTTCCAATTTCATCCAATCAGGAGAGAGTATCTATTATCACCTTCAATTTGATAGCGTAGTTCCATGAGTTCTCTCTCTTGACTGGATTCAAATTGGTATCTCGACCTGAAAATGCATTTTCTGTTTACTAAAGAGCTTGAAAGACAGGGAGAACCCTGTTACTGAGCAAACAAAATAAATATCACTTACTGCACCTTTAAATCCTCATGATAAATTCCAGTTATGTGCAAATGCACTTTATTGATTTAATGATTATTATTAAAATAAACATTCACCAGCTATATTTAGCACACACTTATTTGAACAAAACTCATATTCCTGTCGTACAATGACCATGTGAAGTTTGCGATGGATCATTGGTCACATTGGTATCAAACGAGAGCGCATGCTTGTGTCTTCAGACTGAATTAATACCATATAATGGTCATCATTTTGTTTCACTCCTTGCTGAATAATATCTAGGAAAACTTTAGATTATTAATTTTTTTATGAATAACAAATAAACAGTAATAGGAAGAGATCAGGGGCTTGACGTAATATATCCATAGCTTAAAGGGGAATATCACTCATTTTCAACATTGAACTATGCCTTTAATACACCTTAGAGCTGTTGTGTGGAAATAAGAAAAAAGTCCCCCCCCCCCTTCTATGCTGCCTAGAACTGGATAATTGATTGTGGTAATGTGATCAGTGACATACTCAGGGTGTACTGGCTGAGGCGGCGGAGCCAAAAGTACACCCTGCATACCCGACATAGTTCAATGTTGAAAATGAGTGGTATTACCCTTTAAGTCTCTTAAGTCTCCCTGCCACGTTCTCCCCTCCTGATGCCATTGGTGCTAATGATGTCCCATTCATACAGTGGCCTTGACTTACATACATAAGACGGTGGTAGAGGAACACACACACACACACACACACACACACACACACACACACACACACACACACACACACACACACACACACACACACACACACACACACACACACACACACACACACACACACACACACACACACACACACACACCACCACAGCAAAGCACACGCACGTGCGCACGCACAACCACACATTGTATAATTTTAGGACTTGTAGTCAACCAGCTGTTAGCGCAGCGATCGACTAATGACCTTATCAGTTCTTGTGAAGCGTTTCTGTTTTTAACCACCGATGGCGAAGGCTCTCGTTTTCATCACACGTCGAGCTCAGCCTCATCCGCTTTTTAACTCAAGTTAAAAAAATGTTTCTCTGCTCAATCAGAGTTAACCCATTTAGACCCGGGAAGGGAACGCATCTGTGTCATTTTAGGATGTCTTTGGGCTATTCAAAAATAGCAGATATACAAGCTCATAGCGGAGTGCCGCGCTATGAGCTTGTAGATCTGCTATTTTAGAAAAATCGTGATCTTTTTGGCAAATTTTTGAATATATATATTTTTAAAGCAAACATTTGTAAAATATTTAGTTCCAGGGACCCCCAGAAGCAAAGATTTGAGTTACAAATGTCCGCTTAAAAGAGAAAAAAATTCATGCTTTTTCAAAAATAGCAGATCTATAAGCTCATAGCGCCAGCTTGTAGCGCTACTCTGCTCGTAGCACGTAGCGCTACGAGCTTGTAGCGCTACTCTGCTCGTAGCACGTAGCGCTACGAGCTTGTAGATCTGCTATTTTTGAATAGCCAAAAGAAATCTAAAAATGACACACGGATGCGTTCCCGGTCTTAATTGGTTAAGGCATCCTTGAAGTCAATGTGAAACGCAGATGCGTCTTTTTCGGATCCAGATGTCAATGCCAGCACAGAGAGAACCGAACGTGTGCTGGACGGCATGCCAGGATGAAATGCAGCCTCTGCGTGTGCCAACGCTACAGCGTGCCACCACCAGGCTGCAGATGGCTCGTCTACAGAAATAGTCGTGCGGCCCCCCAGGCTCTGATAGGCTCAAAAACTAAAGCTAGGGTGTCACCACTGCATGCAAACAGCATTGTTATACAGGTCATTTGGTCAATCCTATTCAAAGAAGCAAGATTTCTTTTTTCTCTTGTTTTTTCTTTTTTTCCCCCTTGCTCAGTGGTGGAAAAAGTACTAATTTATTTTTTACTAAAGTAAAAGTATCAATACTGCAATGTAGAAATACTCTTGTTACAAGTAAAAAGGCCTGTGTTCAAAAATGTTACTTGAGTAAAAGTACAAAAGTATTGGCATCAAAATGTACCAAAAGTAAAAGTAGTCAAATGTTTGAAAATAGCAGATCTACAAGCTCACAACGCGTTGTGAGCTTGTAGATCGGCTATTTTCAAATAGCCGATGTATAAAACAGGGCTAAAGCGGTTAACGTATGTTTTATAATGTAATAATGTATATCTACAAAGTAATTAGTAACTAAAGTTTTCAAATAATTGTAGAGCAGTAAAAGTACAATATTTGCCTCTGAGATGTAGTGGAGTAGAAGTAAAAGTATTGAAAAATTGGATATACTCCAGTAAAGTACAAATGCCTAATTTTTTTTAAACTTAAGTACAGTACTTGAGTAAATGTACTTAGTTACTTTCCACCACTGCCCTTGCTGTACCGCTCTGGGGATGAGACATGTTGTGATGTAATGCTCGACCATGTGGCCATGGCAGCCTTCTCTGGTTAGCAGCCAATCTAGGGACAGGGAGAAGAGTAGGAGGTACGCGCTAACACAGCCACATGTTAGCCTGCACGTCACTCACAATATTCCACAACCCGGGCCGACGGATGGGCTAAGCTATTTATTTTACACATATATATATATATATATATATATAGACTGGTATGGCTCTCTGTAATCTCTGACATACCGCGGTCAACTTTAGCGGCCGTGACTGTTGATTTCCTGTCAGTACTGCGATTGTTAAATACTGCATTTAGTGATAGTAAATTATGCAGTTTTTCCTCGGCAAGTAGGTACCAGAATGCCGATGCGTAGGAGGGAGGGAGACGAATCGAGGGCTGGACACACAATGCTCGCTCTAACCCCCGTGCAGTTAGTACAGTACAGTAAGTCAGTCAAACCAGCCAGCCAGCCAGCCAGCTGGTGAGCCAGCCAAACAGCCATCCAGCGCAGCCAGCGCAGTGCTGCCAGGAAACACACTGTATTTAATGAAGCAAATCTGGGAACTCAGGTATTTTTAGAAGCCACTTATAGTGAGAGGAAACACCTCAGAAGGGGCTAAAAAAGGAGGGGAAAAAAAGTGAAAACATTGCCGGAGTTCTCCCCGAGCCTGCCTCTCTCTCGTACTAATGCCTATCTCAGCTGGTTGACTTGAATGCTGTAGCAAGTTGTAAACTCGGGGCAGACCGACACAGATCGTTGACGGTCTCTCCCGTGAATGTCATTATCAAGCATAACCGGAACAAAACTGCCAGTAATTCGATTTGTCACCCGCTAACGGTGTTAGCACATCACATTCCATTTGTTCAATGGGCAGATTAGCCTTATAAAATGCTAAGGGTGTGTGTGATGCATGCACCCTCTCGCTTATTCATTGGGATAGTAAGTCACAGGAAAGGCATGTGTAATAATGCTGCATTTCGCTTGCTTTTTTTTCTTTTTAACACAATGCATGCTGTGGACCTGTGGAAAATAGATAAGTGATATGGGTTGGTCGACAGGTGACTGTGTGACTGCAAACACATGAGGTGAGGGAATGAGAAAAATACAGAAAGAGTGTGTGTGTGCACGATACAAAGAGGGGAGGAAGATGCCTGCAGTCCTTGCCAGTGAACATAACCTGTTTTTTTCACAAACACGCCAATTCGTGACAGTCAGCCACACACAGGGTGCAATGAGTGAATCTCTCTGTTGAGTTTTTCCTGAGCTAACCCAGTCGATCCGGGAACGCGTCTCTGTCATTTTCTTTGGGCTATTCAAAAATAGCAGATCTACAAGCTCATAGCGCGCTATGAGCTTGTAGATCTGCTATTTATTTTATTTTTTTAAATCGTGATAATGTGTGCAAATCTTTGAATATATATGCATTTTAACTCAAATCTTTGCTTCTGGGGGTCCTTGGAACAAAATGTTTGTCCGCGGACAAATACATATCATTTTGGGGGTCCTTGAAAAAAGTTTGAGAACCACTGATATTATAGTGACTTAAGTTTTTTTTCAAAAAACTGTTAGAATTTAGAAGACATTTGTAGAATCCCCAGAAGCAAAGATTTGAGTTGCAAATGTTCGCTTTAAAAAACATACTGTATATATAAAAATATTTTCAAAAATGTTCGTAGCCGCGCTATGAGCTTGACGGCAACGATATCCTAATCAAGGTGTTATTCCAGATTCACTTTTTCTATGCATTTCATATCCCAGTGAAAATACAAATGTCCCTTTTATACATGAATTAGCAGGAAATCTGAATGTTACCATGGAAACAGTGCTGGAACTTAGGCCGACTGCTCAGATCAACAGTAAATGCGAGAAGATGTACAGTTCATGCTGCAGTATCATGGCTAAATATCAATATAATATCCCAGCTATCATACATACTCCGGTTTCTAATAACAGGACGTGAGCTTTTCCCAGCCATCATATTATGTACATGTACCAAATCATCCATACATAGATAAGTACTTAAACCAAATAATATCAGAATATTATTTACATGCTATGAGAATAGTGTGCAGCGAACATAGCGTTGTGTTTTGAAAACGCCACCTGAGGCAGATATCGTAATTTATTGTGGTTTTCTCTGTTGACTTAAATGCACCCTTCGATACCATATTTATAGACCGAATCATCATGACATCGACCACAATCAAAAATGTATTTCCGGGTAGATAAACGCCGGCTGCGTGGCATTGGCGCAGTATAATTCATTAACCTTATTCCCGGAAGAACAGGACACTTGATATTGTTATGACTATCAGTAATATATTATTTTGTTATAAATATCCACAGGTTGACAACTAAGACATATAGCTATGTTCTGGACACTTTTATTTCATATTGTGAAAACATCCATAGACAATTCTCTACCCGGAAATACCTGTTTGTTTACAAACATTCAAAGATTCTGAACTGTACCGTACTTAGTTTCGATACCGGCGTCTCGCACTGAAAATAGCAGATCTACAAGCTCACAACTTTTTTGCTTGTAGATCTGCCGTTTTTCTCGGCGTGAGACACAGCGTTCAACCGAGTATAACTCCGGCGTAATGGCGTACTTCACTCTCTCACTGCCAGACTTATTTCTGGTTGCGTTTGCCCATTGCCAGCGATTTTTTTCAATTTTCGTACCTTTTTCAAGTAGTCACAGAATATTTATCTCCAGTATGATCTATACCCTGATGGTTGCTAACCACTGAGGGTTTCACTGTGTGGTTTCACAAAGGTCAACGAGGTCATCGCGACCTCGTTGACATTAATTGTCTGCCTTTGAAATTATGTCTGGGTCAAAAATACATAGTAAAAAAATAAGGTACACAGGAGCCGAGATACAGCCTTTTTAAGTAATAGGTTAAACAAGAAGTGAATGGAGCAGCAAATCTTCAGATCATGATATCTTGGGTTCTGAAAGTTTTTTTCCAAAAAAAAAGAGAGAGTTAAGGGGAAATAATACAGTCTTTCCGCCCATATCATTTGTTGTTAGGCGGTGCTGCATACCTGTGTGTGTACAGTTAGTAGATACAAATAACAACACCACCAAAACAACAACAACAGCAGCAGCAGTGGCAGCAGCTGCATAGTGGGCTGAGGCCTGAGGGGAGAAGGAAGGGGTGTGTGTGTGTGTGTGTGTGTGTGTGTGTGTGGGTGTGTGTATGTTGTTGTGACTGAACGCGGGTGAGGGGAAATGCCACGCATGCCTGAACACACAGACCAGCACATAGTTTGTGTGAAAAACACAGCGCTGGTCTTTAGTGGGCACGGGAGTGGAAGATACCCAGAAACACTGGCGTTCGGGAGGAACGGGTTCATCCGCACGCACACACCTTTGTGTGGACGAGTTTTAAGCCCAAGCTCTCCTGAGCCAGCTGTCTGACGCGAGAGAAAATCACCAACGCCGCCGCGAGACATGCCATGCCAATGTTTCTCCTTTCCAAAACACTCAGCAAAACAGCTACCCTAGTACGCACGCACACACAGACAGACAAAACACACACGTTATTGCGCTACACAGGGCCAGACACGCTTTGTCTAAAAAGGTGAAAAACAGCCGATTAGATCAGCAGTCAGAGAGCTCCGTTCCAGCAGCAGCACGAGACTCTCTCTCTACTACAGTCTCACTGACTGCCGCAGCACTTATATACTAGGACCAGTATTGGATTCTCTTGTGCGGTGCGGTTTGCCTTTGGCCGTGAGTGGAGGAAGCATCCTCTTCTCTTGGCCGTCTAGGGCTGATGTGGTTTAACCCAATAAGACCGGGAACGCGTCGGTGTCGTTTTTGGGGCTATTAAAAAAAATGGCAGATCTACAAGCTCATAGCGCGGCACCGAGTGCCGCGCTATGAGCTTGTAGATCTGCTATTTTTGGGGGGAAATCTTGAACATTTTGTGCAAATTATTTGTTTTTTTTTGTTTTTTAAGTGAACATTTGTAACTCAAATATTTGCTTCTGGGGGATTCTACAAATGTCTTCTAAGTCCTAACAGTATTTTTGAAAAAAAAAACGTATGTTGTTATAATCAGTGGTTCTTAAACTTTTTCATGTCAAGGACCACCCAAAATGATATGTATTTGGCCGTGGACCCCCCATTTAAAAATATTTTGTTACAGGGACCCCCCAGAAGTTGTAACAAAGTTAAAAAATGTTCGCTTAAAAAAATAAATATATATATATTCAAAGATTTGCACAATTTTTTACTATTTTTCAAAAAGAATAGCAGATCTACAAGCTCGTAGCGCGGCACTCGGTGCCACGCAACGAGCTTGTAGATCTGCTATTTTTTTTAATAGCCCCAAAGAAATCTAAAAAAAAGGGACACACATACAGTATGCGTTCCCGGTCTTAACGGGTTAAACAAGTGTCTGGAGTGATCAGCTGTGGGGGCTCCTGGGGACGATCGGGTTTCACCGGAAGAGGATGTGGCCTGATAGAACCCCCGGGAGCCTAGGGGGGGCGGGGGGGGGTTCGTCGGCCCCCGCGATTGTGGGGCTGCGGTTGTTCCCTAGCCAGGAACCCCCCCCTTCCCCCCCTTGTTGCCACGCCAGTGGCGTCTGCTACTGTACTCCTGTTTGGCTATTACCTGGGCTCTGTGGAACCTGAGCTCCTCCACGGCTATAGCAGCTCCCCCCAGTCCTCTCTCTGCATATCGGCCACAGAAACCTTGTATGTCCAAATACTGTTACTTTTCTGGGGATGTAAAACAAAAACAAAACCTGCTGTGTTGCAATGTAGTTATTTATTATCTACAGAAAAACGAATAACATCCTCCGTTCTTTTGGTGCTGAGCTTTAACTGTAAGAACTAGTGATAATGAAACAAAGATAGGGGCTCGCAACTCACTTTTATGCTCCCAAGGTTTTATTCAAACAAACAGCAGATACGACGCTTCGACCCTTTCGCTCTTCAAGTATAAACGATACTTGAAAATACTTGAAAAAGGGTCGAAACGTCGTATATCTGCTGTTTGTTTGAATAAAACCTTGGGGCATAAAAGTGAGTTGCGAGCCCTATCTTTGTTATTTATTATCTAGTCACAAGCTCTCGTTAATACATTGGTTTAATATTTATTAAAACCCACACAGACACACTTATAACCACTTTCACTTCAAAAAAAGAAAATGCAAAAATAGCCGACAAAGTTGGCCATTAATTAAGAAAAACATAAAAAGGTGAAATACGGAGATACAAGGTTTCGATATCCAGTGCATCACACAGTGGGAGGCTGCGTATCTCATCCCTACAGTGGAGTAGATTTATTTAGGTGTACTATGGAGTGAATGATTCAGTAACTGGATCTGATGTAGGGATTAATGGAATCATTTTTGGGTCTAATGGAACAACGGCTGCGTTTAGAGAGCCAAGAGTATGGCTGGCGTCCGTTCCACTACTGCTACTGTACTGCTGTAGACTAGAGAGGCTGTAAAGAGACAGAAGAATACTATGAATGTGGCTCTGTGGTGTCTGTACAACTTTAGTGCACTCACTGTACATAACACAACACACACACACGCACACGCACACGCACACGCACACGCACACGCACACGCACGCGCACACACACACACACACACACACACACACCTAAAAAATATATATGTATTAAAAGTTTTGCTCAAATTTTCACTATTTTTCAAAAATTAGCAGATCTACAAGCTCATAGCGCGGCACTCGGTGCCGCGCTATGAGCTTGTATATCTGCTATTTTATATACATACAGTATACACAACAGTGTGTGTGTACTGTATGTGTGTATATTTATTTACTTATTTATTTATATACACACACACATTTAGCTGGTGTAGCCTACAGCTTGTAGTATAAGTTTATTATAGTTTAGTGTTAGTTATTTAGTATAGGTTTTGGTGTTTATATGAATGTGGCTCTGTAGCGTCTGTACAACTTAGTGCACTGGACATAACATAACACACACACACACACACACACACACACATACACACACACACACACACACACACACACACACACACACACACACACACACACACACACACACACACACACACACCTAAAAAAAAAAAATATATATATATATATATATATATATATATATATATATATATATATATATATATATATATACACACACACACAGTATACACAACAGTGTGTGTGTACTGTATATATGTATATTTATTTACTTATTTATTTATCTATATACACACTCATTTAGCTGGTGTAGCCTACAGCTTGTAGTATAGTTTATTATAGTTTAGTGTTAGTTAATTAGTATAGGTGGTTTTGGTGTTTTCAAATAAGCCCTGACATTTTCCACTCAACAGTAAAAGGTCACCCTTGTTATTAGCAGCAGCAGTGTTTTTTTTTTGGTTGGTTACTCTTCACATCCGTTCAGGTTTTTTCCCTTAAGGAGTTCGCTACTACGTTTTTTTTTTTCCATTTTTTTTTTAAATCCGGGAAAAAGCCATGCTTAATTGCTATGGTTACAACTCCCCCTCTCTCCTCCATGTCTCTCTCTCTCTCTCCGTCTCTCTCTCTCTCTCTGTCTCTCTCTCTCTCTCTCTATGTCTCTCTCTCTCTCTCTCTCTCCCCCCTTCCCTCCCGACGCCCTGCTCTCTCTCTCTCCACAGAGGACTTGTTTACCATCTCTACTCCAGACTCAATAACATGTCAATCATCGGGATTAAGAACCGCCCCTGCTCGCCTGCCACTGGTCCGCCCGGAAATGTCCCGGTTTATCCCCTCCCCCTGTTTACCTCCCTCTCTCTCTCTCTCTCTCCCTCCCCCTCTCCCCGCCCCCACCTCCACCACCTCCACCACCTCCAGCCCCACACTGTGAATAATGAATGATATCCGTACTGTCTGTCACGCTTCCTATTCATCCTGAATGACACAGGGGGAAAAACATGCCGTGTTATGACACAGCTGACATTAATGGAATTCAGTTTTTCCCTTTTCATTCGTCTTTTTTCGTATAAATATTGCTACGCAGTAAAATCCCATTCATTTAGCTCTGAGAGAGTTTACAACAATGTGACCAAATGGACCTGTAAGGGTCGGAGTTACAAATTAGATAAATTAACACGAGGATTTTGCAATTTTGTTTTGTTCAACAACAACAAAAATAGCAACAAATCTGCAGATCTACAAGTTGAAAATGCGGCATGTTTTGAGCTTGTAGATCGGCTATTCTTGTTACTTTCGTGTGACACTGTAGTATGGCGAAGTAGGGCGTTCATTCATTTACGAAAGAAAACCATAAAAATATGGAGAAAAGAGGCTTCTGCCCGACAGCAACGATTTACTGCGTTCCGCCAACGTCTTTGTCATCTCTGTTTGGAAAAGAGTATTTGTATATCATATGATTTATTGACATTTTCCAGTGAGTGAGAGGCAGTGTAAACGTGTCTGTCACCGTGTTCTCCCGATGTAAACAGAGTAGTAGTAGTCTCTCACTACGCAGCATGCTACTCCCTAGCTGGAGGGACACCACGCGCATTCAGATGAGGCAGCATTTGCTGCATTGCAATCCTCCTCTTCCAAAGCACTGCTGTGTGCGTGTGTGCGTGTGTGTGCGCGTGGTGTGCGTGTGCGTGTGTGTGTGTGTGTGTGTGTGTGTGTGTGTGCGTGCGTGTGTGTGCGTGCGTTTGTGTCTGTCTGTATGTCTGTTTTCTGTCTGTATGTCTGTTTTCTTTGCTCAATAATAAAATAAAATACTTTTGTTCTGACTGTAACCCCACATTTCTCACCCTTCCACACGCAGACGGTGTTGAAATCTGGCCATCCCCTTATCGGGTTGGAGCTGTCTGTCTGTGTGTGTGTGTGTGTGTGTGTGTGTGTGTGTGCGTGTGTGTGTGCGCTTTTTTTTTTCATTTCTCCATACACATACAGTAAGACAGAGGGGAGAGGCGAGGGGGCAGGGCATGGCTGACGGGCTACCGGTCACATGACCCTGACCCCCCTCACACGCCTCCTTGTAAAGGCAAAGGCCATCCACGACGGGAGGGGAGATACATTCTCCGCTGTCTAGCAGTTCTCTCCCTCCTTCTTCTCCTCTTCTTTCTTCACATCTATTTCTTCTCTCTTTTCTCGTTTTTTATCACTATCCTCCTGTCTCCTCCCAGAGAGAGCTATTGGCATCCTCGTTCTGTTGTTGTTTTGTTGCCCTGCCTCTCCAGCCTCTATTCCACCACAATCATGGTTTAGACTGGGAAATGAACCGCATTTCTCCACCATGTTTTTTCTTTTTTATGTATGTAGCAAGCTCCTAAAGTTGTTATTCTGTTGGGCGCAGGGGAATAAGGGATTAACATTCTCCTCCGCGATTCCCTCTGCTTGCCTGGAACATTCTAGAAATTCTTCACATAGTCCAGAGACCAGGGTATTACCTTTTTGACAGAAAAACGAAGCCTCGTGCAACAGCAGTGCTTTCCCTTCAGCCTGTTTACCGGCACTTTCTGTTTATCGAGCAGGAGATTCGCAGGAATGCACCTGGTGGTGTCGGGGGGGGGGGGGGGGGGCGACCATGCCACTCGGCACGTCGCAGTGATTCTGTGAAACAGCATGGGTGGATGGCTGCAGTGTCTGTGGCGTGTCTGGGCTGACCATTTGCTGAGGGAAAAGAGGGGGTGGGTTAGGTGGGGAGGGAGTGGGTGGGCGGTTGTGTAACAACAGTGTGAGAGGAATAGCACTTTAACCCCCCTACACACAGAGACTTAGTGCCTCCATTTATAGTACGTTTCCTTTTTTTCGTATTTTTTCACCATAAATGTCTTGATTGTCATTATTTCATTCACGTTCTTCATATATGCATCCTCCCTCTTCTGCGTGTTGTAGAGAAATGTAAGCGTGCTTGCTTTGCGCTCTCGGACGCAGAGTGAGTTAGACGATGAGACACATTCTCAGACGCGGCTCTTCTCGGCGGAGCCCCTTGTTACAGCGAGGTAGTCCCTCGCCCTTTGATGTAGTGGAAAGGAAACCCACGATGCCACGCATAGCTACGCGCGGAGAGCAGCGGCGTGGAAATAGGGCCTCGCATTAGGAGCATCTATAAATAGAGAGGACTGTATCCTTGATACCATGGGGTTGTTTGGCCACACAGGGAAAAAACCGGGTCGACTTATATGGATTGTGAGGCAGCATGCAGGCACCCCTCCTCCTCCTCCTCCTCCTCCTCTTCCCTTCTCCTCCCTCTTTCTCTTTTCTCTTCCTTCCTCGCGGCGGAAGGTATGCATGTTTGGAATTTCTCTTCATTGAGGAATCTGCTAAAATGATGCGGAACGACGGCCGCATTCCTCCCAACGTGGCTCGTTAGAGTTTGCTTTGGCTGCCCCCTTTTGGTGGACATCCAAGCTATTGATGCCTTACTGATTTCTTTTAAATATATATATATATATATATATATATATATATATATATATATATATATATATATATATATATATATGTATAATTTACTCACCCCCTGTTAATGTATTTTTTTTAATGAACGTTCTTGAAATCACAGCTGTGGTATGAGGAGATGTAAGAGTTGGCATGCTATTATCTTGTTTATAGAATGAAATAAAATGACCCGCACACCGTCTACACTGCACAACCGGGACAAATGTATTTAAGTCTGCCTACGCACCCGTCTCTGAGCTGATCAGGTGTGCATAAGACTCTGTCGTTTCCCATGTATCTAGTAGTTTAGGAAAATGAAGCTGTTCGTTTTGAACCGGCTCCAGAATAACAATTTGTGGAGCCATAGAGCCAGCCAGCCAGTTCCCTGTGAGGTAGGAATTGGAACGAGGAACCAGTGTATAATCTATACATAGCCCAGGAAAGGGCCATACAACTATTTATGGAAGTACAGCTCTCATTACTAATGTTACTCGTTTCCTAATATACATTAGGATTGCGTTGTGAGCTTTAACCCATTAAGACCTGGAACGCATCTGTGTCACTTACATTTTTTTTGGCTATTCAAAAATAGCAGATATACAAGCTCATAGCGCGGCACCGCTATGAGCTTGTAGATCTGCTATTTCTTTTTTTTTTTATATTTTTTTAATTTTTAATTTTTTTAAACTGTTAGGACTAGAAAACATTTTTAAGAATCGCCTCTGAAGGGCCATACAACTATTTATGGAAGTACAGCTCTCATTACTAATGTTACTCGTTTCCTAATATACATTAGGATTGCGTTGTGAGCTTTAAAAAATAGAAATAAAGTGTGTCTGGGTTTTTATAAATATTGAACCAAGGAAAACTATTAACAAGAGCTTGTGACTAAATAACTACATTGGATCAATTTGGAACACAGTTTCTTGTTTCCAGTTCCTGATAAGTAACAGTTTTGGACTTTTTTCACCCGGCGATAAACTTTATATATCACATATATATCTTTATATATCACAGGGGGAACATCTGTGGTGTTGAACTTGCTCTTCTGTCTCTGCTGTGTGTCTGTCTGTCCGCCTAGTCTGGATGTTTTCAAATCCAGACACTGCGGTAAACAAAAAAACTTTTGACAATTGACTGTGTGTGTATCAGATCAATTGAATGGGATTATACCTTTTTTATTTATTTTTTGTTTTGTTTTGTCTGGAGAGTGTCGTAGCATTGACAAGAGTATAGCGGGAGATGTTCCATTGATGATGATTTTTCATTATATAAAAAAAGATTTATTTTTCAGTCGATCCACTTCACCTCTCATGGTTCATGAGAGGTGAAGTGGATCGACTGAAAAAAAATCTTTGAGTTTGATTTGACAGAATGCGGGGAAATAAGAGGCAAGTAATTTCAAAACTGTCAGGAGAGAGAAAGATCAGTCTCCTCTTCTCCTTTGAGCTGACACTGTGTGAGAGAGGGAGGGAGAGTGTGTGTGTGTGTGTTGGGAAGGACCCCTTGAACCACTGTGTGGTTAGTCTGGTTACTGGTTAGGTGGGTTGTGTTCGCCCTTGTGCATTTATTAGACACAGATGACAATGGTGGAGAGCGAGGTCCATTTATTTTCCTTATGAACAGGTGATAGTACACAGCAGGGTTGTGTGTGGTTTCTGTAATAAGCAGAATATAACAGGGAAAGGATGCCCTTGTAAGTTGTGCGTCATAACAGTCACATGTACAGTATAGACAGGTCTCATTTAACATCTTAGACCAAATGCATAATGGCCTCTCTCTGAAAAGGGCCTCTAAACTTCACAGTTTAGCTTAGCTGCTCAAATAACATTCATACAGTATATATGGCACCTGTATCTGCCCAACTGGGGTTAGAAGCACAAATGCAGCTTATATTATAAGTAGTAGTTACCCAAACGTATCACACTGATCATTCTAAGAAACAAGTGCAGTGACATTACTCTTCCTCATCAACATAGGGAATGTGTAAGTGCATACAGTAACAGTACAATTATACAAACGAACCATCGATAGCATTTCTCTGACCGTCGGTCACTATTACAGAGTGACGAGGCAGTTAGCTGCTAGTTAGCATTAGCAGGTATTTAGCTTGGTTACAAGACCCGTAACGGGACAACAGGTTATATATCGACTTCATGACAACTTACGTTTATCATACACGCACACAGGCACTCTGGTGTGTAGCAGACATGTAAACTAGACTTAATATGTCTAAATAGTGCAAACGTTGTCTTTACAAACGGAGCGTCTCTTGCTTCGGACGTTCAGCTCTTTGTTCTTTAGTTCTCGCGAGATGAGGGCCAGTCTTACTAGCCGGGCTCGCTGTAGTCTCGCGAGGGGCGGAACGGTCTCTCGGGCAGAAAGGGGGGGGGGGGGGGGGAGGGAGGGAGAGAGAGAGAGAGAGAGGGCGCAGTCTTTCTAACAGCCGCCCCCAAATTGCTTAGTGCAATTTGCTCCCCTGAAAGGCTGCGGCATCTTCTTCACTGGAGTCTGGGATGGCGGGGAGGACGACCAGTCTAGCCACTGGTCTGGTGTAGGTGCGGCCCTGGATGTTGACCTCTGCTGACCTCACACGTCCATCGGCGCTCTGGTTGGTCTTGACGATTCTCCCGATGGACCAAAGGGCTCGTGGCAGTTGTGGTTCGACCAGCATGACTATGGCGCCCTCTTCGACGTTGGCAGGTGAGGCGTGCCACTTCTGGCGGGACTGCAGGCTAGGGAGGTAGTGTCGAACAAACCGAGACCAGAAGTGGTCTGCCAGGATCTGGGAATGCTTCCAGCGGCGACGGCTCATCAGCTCCTCTTTGGGGTAGACGACTTGAGGCAGTGATGTGTCTGGCCGCCCCGTCAGCAAGGTGTAAGGGGTGATGGGGTCGGGGTCGTCGACGCTAGATGACACGTAGCCGAGGGGTTTGGAGTTTAGGATGCCCTCGACTTCAATAAGGACGGTTCGTAGAACTTCCTCTGTAACGGGCTGTGCGCCGACGGTGGTGTAGAGGGCTGTCTTCACAGAACGTATTTCCCTCTCCCAGCACCCGCCAAAGTGTGGAGCAGCCGGCGGGTTGAAGAGGAAGGCAATCTTGCGTCTAGCAAGCTGCTGCTGTAGGTCAGAGGACATAGCAGCGAAGGCCTCGCATAGCTCCCTTTCTGCGCCCCGGAAGTTTGTTCCTCGGTCTGACACCAGCTCCGCTGGGGTCCCTCTTCGGGCCGTGAATCTTCTTAGTGCCATTAAGAACGAGTCTGTGTCGATGCTTGTGAGGAGGTCTAGGTGCACAGCTCTCGTCGTCAAGCACTTAAAGATGATACCCCATCTTTTCTCTGTGCGTCTACCCATCTTGACCAGGAAAGGCCCGAAACAATCCATCCCTGTAGAATGGAATGCTGGCTTGTAGAGGCGTAAACGGCTGACGGGAAGGTCGGCCATTCTTGGCACTGTAGGTTTGCCCTTCCATCGGCGGCACTCTGGGCAGCTTGTTTGGTAACGGCGGACAGCTTCCCTGCCTCTCAGGATCCAGATGTTTCGTCGGATCTCTGCGAATACTCTTTCGGGTCCGGGATGACACAGCCGGTTGTCGTAGTCTTTTATCAAGAGTGTGGTGAAGGGGTGTTTAGGGTCTAGTACGGTTGGGTGCACTGTGGCCTGGTCCAGGCCCTCCACCCTGCGTAACCTCCCGCCTACACGGATAAGTCCACTTGTATCGTCGAGCTCCGGGGAGAGGGTGAGCAGACGGCTTGTGGATAACACCGGCTTCCCTGACCTCAGCAAGCGCAGCTCTTCTGAGAAGCTCTCCTGTTGAATTCTCTTGAAGATAGCGGTCTCTGCATGCTCGTAGTCGGCCGCAGTTGGTGGTGTGCCCTCGCTGGCCGCCCCATGTTGCTCTTGGACTGTAGTCTCCACGAGCTCTCTCCAGGTGGTGTGGGGATTTGTGTCGGGTTCAGGTTGAGTGGACGCTGTCGACAGGACCCCGCAGAAGGTGGGCTTCCTGACCTCTGACTCGTCCTCTTCGGGCACGGTGTCTGGCTTCACTGGCCAGTGCTGCGGGCTTTGGAGGAGGAACTTTGGGCCCTGGCTCCACCGATTGGGCTTGATGAGGTCTTGTAGAGCCTTGCCTCTTGTGACGTCGTCTGCAGGGTTATTGGTCGTATCCACGTATCGCCATGCTCTGGGGTCGGTGAGGTCATGGATTTCGGCCACCCGTGTGCCGACGAAAACTTTGAAGCGACAGGATTCAGATTTGAGCCACGTCAACACTGTAGTAGAGTCACTCCACAGTGTAGTCTGGTCAATCTTCAGAGTCAGCTCCCTTTCCACCATCTTTGCCAGCTGTGCCCCTGTGACGGCTGCAGAGAGCTCCAGCCGTGGCATGGAAAGGACTCTCTTGGGGGCCACTCTTGATCTGGCCATGACAAAGGCCAGATGAACGTTGCCGGTCTCGTCTTCAGTCCGCAGGTATGCGACCGAACCATAGGCTTGTTCGGAAGCGTCACAGAACACGTGCAGGGACCTGTTGACACGAGACTGGTCAGTATCCGATGGTGCGTATGACCTAGGCAGGCACACGCTGGGCAGGAACTTCAGCTCCTCTTCCCAGTCCTTCCAGGCTTTGACTAGGTCTTCCGGGAGGAGGGGGTCGTCCCACTCTCGGTTCTTCTCCCAAAGGCAGCGGACGATCACCTTTGCTCTTGTCGTGTAGGGCAGGATGAAGCCCAAGGGGTCGTACTGGCTCGCTAACACTTTATAGATGTTTCTCATGGTTAGAGCTGCGTACTCGACTGCTCTGTGTTTGTACCCCAGTGTATCTATGTTGCAGTGCCATGTGAGGCCGAGCATAGGCTCTGGTGAATCTGGCTCCTCTTGAGTGAGCCACAGTTCCTGAGTGTCTGATCTGGCTTCCTGCGGCAGATGGGCGACAACTGATGGTACGTTACTGGCCCACTGTCTCAGGTCAAACCCACCGGACGCCAGTAGCTCTCTTAGTCGGTCGACTAGCTGTCTGGCGCTGTCTGGATCTGGAAGGCTCTGTAGGCAGTTGTCTACATAGAAGCAGTGCTCTACAGAGAACCGGACAATGTCTTCAGGCGTGCTGTGGGCTGTGACGTGCTGCTGGAGGGCGAATGTGGCACAGCATGGGCTGCATGTCGTGCCAAAGGGGAGCACCTGCCACTCATAGATGTCGGGCAGGTCTTCCCTCCTCATGTCTCGCCACACGAACCGGAGGAGCCGCTTGTCTTCGGGTAGCAGGTGAACCTGGTGGAACATACTTTTGATGTCACCTGAGATAGCGACGGCATGTTCCCGAAATCTCAGTAGGACACCAAGGAGAGAGGCTCCCAGCGTGGGTCCGGGCAGCAGGTACTGGTTGAGATTGAGGCCATGAAACTCAAAGGAGCAGTTGAACACGATGCGTTTTTTGTTGTTGTGTTGCACCATGTGGTGCGGGATAAACCAGGACTCTTCTTGTTCTGTCGGTGTGTCTGCACTGATCTTCTTCACTGAGCCTGCTTTGATTAGCTTGTCAATCTCTTTGCGGTAGGCGGTGGCGCACTCAGGGTCCCTAGTCAGTCGTCTTTCTGTTGCTCTTAGGTTCCACATAACTGCTTCCTTTGGGGCTCGGAAGAATGGCATGTCGCTCTTACGGAGTAGGGGAGTGGCGTAACGCTGAATACCGTCTACTTGGGTGCAGGTTGTCTTGGCGCCGAGCAGGTCCAACGCCTGCTGGTCTTGGCGTGACCTTGTGACAGCCTTTTCGTTCTTAAATGGTAAAGTGTCCACCTGCCAGAGTTTCTCCACATTTCTCATGAGCTCAGTGGTCTGGGGTTCCGCTATGGTCAGCAGACATTGCTGTGGTTGAAGGTTGGCTTCCAGTATTCTAGTGGGACCCTGCAGGGTCCATCCCAGTCTTGTGTGGACAGCTGCTGGCCCACCCGGGGGCCCCAGCCTCACTGGCTCGGTGGGTGTAATTAGGTGGGGTTGGTCAGCCCCGATCAAGATGAGGGGCTTGACCCTTTCGAACGGTTGAATCGGCAGACTGGCTAGGTGTCTATACTTCTTCTTAAGGCTAGACACGGGGTATGACTGTTCGGCTAGCCCCAGGCGGCTTGAGGTGAAGGCTCCTTCAATGCGGAAGCGTTGCTTTGGCTGTGAGGCTGGGGATACGGACAGTGAGACGGATGCCCCTTTCAGTGTCTGCACGTCTTGCCTGATGGTTCGCAGTGCCAGGTCTTCAGGTGTTCCGTCGAGGCCGAGCCTTTCGATTGCAGCAGGGAGAAGCATTGTGCGTTCTGACCCGTCGTCGAGCAGGGCATATGTGTCGAGGGAACGGTCTCCGTGGCGCAGTATGACTCTGACCACTTTGAGTAGGACTCGTTTGCAGTCTACTGGCTTGTCAAGGTAGAGCACCTCAGTAGTGGTGTTTGCCAGGCAGTTTTCCTCTCTGACTGTCTCTCTCTGAGTCCTAGCGTTCACTTCGTGCAGGACCTGAAGGTGTTTGCCTTTGCACAGGCCACATGGCTTCTTGAGATCGCACTGGGCGGCTTGGTGTGATCTGCCACAGCGCCAGCACTTCTTCTTAGTCCGGATCCATTCTGTAATCTGGTCTTTTGTGAGTCTCTTCAGGTCACTACACTGGCTAAGGAAGTGCTCTGAGTTCTCACAGAACGGACAGTAGGCCTTGGCTTTCCCTTTCTCTTCAGGTGGGGTCACAACGTCGCGCTCAGCTCCGTCTTCGGCGCCGTGCAAAACTGTGGCATATCTGCCCGTTTTCTGGGGTAGCCGCTGTTTCGGATCATTACTAGGGGGCTGCATGTCGAAGTCGTGGCACCAGGATTCGTACTTCAACCACTCAGAGAACTCCCACAGGGTGTAGGTGGCTCCTGGACCACGGAGCATTGTGCGGCGGAAGTCGGACCTCATCTCTGGTGGCAGCTTGTTGAGGAGCCGTGCAACGTGTGAGCCGCATTTCAGTTCTGTGTCTCCCTCTGGGCCTAGGGTTGTTAGCATGCCTACCAGCGACTGCACTTGAAGTGCGAACTTCTCAAAGGCCGCCCCGTCGCCTCGCCGGATGTCGGCTGCCTCCAGGACGCTGGCTATTTTCCGTAGTGCTAATTGATGGGGCTGTCCAAACTTGTCGTTCAGCGCCACCATGGTGTCGGAGTATGGCGTGTGGGAGTTCAGGTAGGCGTCTGCCACCAGGCGGGCCTCTTCGAGCTTGAGGTGGTCAACTAGGACTTGATACTTGAACAGCTGAGTGGCGTTGGATGGCAGGAGGTTTTCGAGTGATAGTTTGAGGCGGGCAAACTCACTCGGGTCTCTATTTATGAAGTCGGGGATGGTCGGTCGTGGCCCCCTGTATTGCTGCTCCACTGTATTGTCTGGTGGGGAGTACACAGGCTGGTGTTCTTGCCATGCCGGATACTGGCGACTCGGGGGCAGGGTTGGTTGGCGGTCTGGGTAGGGGTACACGGACTGGTGTTCTGGCCTTGTTGGGTAGTGGTAGCTTGGGGGGAGAGCTGGTTGGCGAGCTGGATGGGTGTCTGGTGAGGTGTACATGGCCTGGTATTCTGGCCTCGCTGGGTACTGGTGACTCATGGGCGGGGCTGGTTGGCGAGCTCGATGGGGGTCTGGTGGGGGGTACGCCAAATGATGTCCTCGGCCCACTGGATACTGGCGGCTCGGGGGGAGAGCTGGTTGGTGAGGGTCAGGTGCATAGTACGCAGGCTGATGGTTTGGCCTCAGTGCGTGCTGGTGGCCCGGTTCTGAGCGCGTGGGCTGGTGTACTGGCTTCGCTGGGTGCCGGTGGCCTGTTGAGAGGGCTGGTTGGCGGACCGGCTGGAGTCTGCTGGGCTGCTGCAGCCGGTAGGGTGTTCGGACACATGCCTGATCTGACTGGCTAGTAAGTAGGGGGTGCCTGGGCCGCTGAGGGAGTGTAATACTGGATGGTTTAGCTACATTGGGGCTCACAGACAGTACTTCCCACATCTGGTGGAGTTCACACATCACTGATTCAATGTAGTCCCTCATACCGTCTTCCTCTGTCACCTCCTCTTCTCTCTCTGGTGGCCACGTCGGGGGGCAGTACTCCTCTAGCTCCTCCTCTTCGTCATCATCTTCACAATTATCATATAGCGGAGATAGCTCCTGACTCTCCGGTGGATTCCCCCTTTCCCAGCTGTCTTTCTGGGTCCATGTGGATGGATCTGGGCGGCTGAGGGGAGTCGTCTCGGCTGCTCCCTCGTCGTTCCGGTGGTCTTCATCAGCTTGGTGACGGTTAGATGATGGAGTGGGGGCTGTATACTGCGGTTGTTTTCTGTAGCTCAGCTGATACTCTTCTAGGTGGCTTGGCAGTCTTGTCAGACGTCTGGGGCGTACATCTTCGCCCTGGGCCTTGCTGATTCTCTCCATTGTCTCAAGGGTAAACACCTCTCCGGTTTCGAAGGACCACAATGTTGGGAAGGACCCCTTGAACCACTGTGTGGTTAGTCTGGTTACTGGTTAGGTGGGTTGTGTTCGCCCTTGTGCATTTATTAGACACAGATGACAATGGTGGAGAGCGAGGTCCATTTATTTTCCTTATGAACAGGTGATAGTACACAGCAGGGTTGTGTGTGGTTTCTGTAATAAGCAGAATATAACAGGGAAAGGATGCCCTTGTAAGTTGTGCGTCATAACAGTCACATGTACAGTATAGACAGGTCTCATTTAACATCTTAGACCAAATGCATAATGGCCTCTCTCTGAAAAGGGCCTCTAAACTTCACAGTTTAGCTTAGCTGCTCAAATAACATTCATACAGTATATATGGCACCTGTATCTGCCCAACTGGGGTTAGAAGCACAAATGCAGCTTATATTATAAGTAGTAGTTACCCAAACGTATCACACTGATCATTCTAAGAAACAAGTGCAGTGACATTACTCTTCCTCATCAACATAGGGAATGTGTAAGTGCATACAGTAACAGTACAATTATACAAACGAACCATCGATAGCATTTCTCTGACCGTCGGTCACTATTACAGAGTGACGAGGCAGTTAGCTGCTAGTTAGCATTAGCAGGTATTTAGCTTGGTTACAAGACCCGTAACGGGACAACAGGTTATATATCGACTTCATGACAACTTACGTTTATCATACACGCACACAGGCACTCTGGTGTGTAGCAGACATGTAAACTAGACTTAATATGTCTAAATAGTGCAAACGTTGTCTTTACAAACGGAGCGTCTCTTGCTTCGGACGTTCAGCTCTTTGTTCTTTAGTTCTCGCGAGATGAGGGCCAGTCTTACTAGCCGGGCTCGCTGTAGTCTCGCGAGGGGCGGAACGGTCTCTCGGGCAGAAAGGGGGGGGGGGGGGGGGGAGGGAGGGAGAGAGAGAGAGAGAGAGGGCGCAGTCTTTCTAACAGTGTGTGTGTGTGTGTGTGTGTGTGTGTGTGTGTGTGTGTGTGTGTGTGTGTGTGTGTGTGTGTGTGTGTGTGTGTGTGTGTGTGTGTGTGTGTGTGTGTGTGTGTGTGTGTGCGTGCGTGCGCGTGCGTGCGTGCTTCTTCTGCAGCATTGCTGTAGTGCATTGTTACGTTCTTAACATACACAGATGTTTTGTAAAGCAGCATGAAATATTCATCCAGAGATGACCTCAGCAGCCTGCTCCCAAAGCGGGACGCCAATGCTCTGACACCCGCCTTTTATTTACAAGTCAACAAACATGTTGGATTTCTTTGCCATCTTACACAGACGTGCTGCTAACGCATGCATACTGTAGATGCGCGCACACACACACACACACACACACACACAGTTTAACAATGTATGTATGTCCACACACAGGGAAAGCATACAGGGACACAAATATTTTAGTTGCAGTAAAGGTTACATTCACAAACTCATGGATAAGTCCTCATGATACAACAACACGCATGTCACTCCATAGGCACAAGTAGGCTCCGCCCTATATGGTAGCAGAGACAGCACAATACTTTGCCAGCCTTTCTACCTCGTCTTTGGGCATCCCAAGTTGTCGAAACCCTCCAACAACCAGTCCGTGGGTATGTCCTAGGCTGGATCACCAGAGGAAACAAAAGTTCTTAGTCTTAGTCCACACACACACACACACACACACACACACACACACACACACACACACACACACACACACACACACACACACACACACACACACAGATGCATACACCATCACGTGTACTTCTCTAAAAGTGACATGCCATATTGTGCAGATTGATGCAATGGTGATATAAGACATCTGTCAGGTGTACACATTGCATATTAGAGACTTAAGAAAAGAGTGAGAAACTTTTATGTGTGTGTGTTTATTGTGATTTTTTGTTTCTGTGTGTGCTGATTTTTTTTTGCTTTGCACCAGCCAGGAGGCGGTTGCTAAGGAACCAGAGGTTCTGTTCTGTTCTGACTTTAGCTCATAAGTTTAGTTCCGTTCAGGTTTGTTGTGTTCCTCCATGAGTCCATGGTTCACATCGTGCTTCACAGCCGTTACAAACAGCAGATCTACATGAAAACACAGAACGTTCCATAACTTGAAACTTTCCAGAACCCTGTGAAGTTCTGTGATTTTTGTTTTGTTTATGTGTGTGTGTTAGTGTTTATGTTTCCATTATATAACCAGAACCAGGGAGGTACAACTTTTTTTGTTTAAAACACATGAAAGCGAAAATAGCTGATCTACAAGCTCGCAATGCGATATGCTGTGAGCTCGTAGATCAACTAATTTTGGCTATTTTTGAAAACATTTGAAAGTACCAAGTTCTGGGTTCCAAGAAATCAGGGATAGTACTACCTACTGAGCAGGGCCCAAATTAGGTTCTTTCAGGTGCTTTGTTCCAGGGACCCCCAGAAGCAAAGATTTGAGTTACAAATGTTCGCTTAAGAAATATATATATTCAAAGATTTGCAAAATAGCAGATCTTCAAGCTTGAGTGCCACGCTATGAGCTTGTATATCTGCTATTATATTTGAATAGCCAAAGAAATCTTAAAATTACACAGTTGTCGTTCCTGGTCTTAATGGGTTAATCGAAACCCAGCCTTAACGTATGGAAACAAATCCCAGAACCTGTGAAATGCGTTAGGCGGCACGGCGCGGTTCACGTCCTGTCGTTCTTGTAGTGGAAAAAATAAGCCGTATAAGAGCTCTTTGCAGGCTTTCACACAGTTTACAAGACATCCTGCTCCATGCGGTGCTTTTCACCGGAGTGGACTTTTGTAGAAAATGAGGACACCCTGACCTGCTGCATCTCAAGAGGAGCTGGCAGAGGGACAGCTCCTTCATCACCTCCTCTCTTCCTTTTACCTCTGGCGCACCCTGACGTGTTTTAGGTAATGGCCCCGATTATACAAGCTGCCTTTTCGTTAGCTGTCGGGCAGCAGAAACCTCCTATCTCCATATTCTAACTTTGTGTGTTTTTTCGTAAATTAAGCTACAGTGTCGCAAGAAAGCATCAAAAAAGTAGCTTTTTATTTTTTAGCAAAACTAAGCAATAAAAGCCTGGAGATCGAGGCTAAAAAGTAGCAGATCTACAAGCTGCTGGATGGGGGGGATCATTGGGTGATCATCAACAACCAGCCCACGCAGCCTAGTATCACATGTTGTTGTTAAGACATCCAGTGGTTTGCTGGCAAAGGTGCCTGATTTCATCAGAGATGTTGACACTGAGACGAATGGTCAGACATTTGCCATTTCATAGGACGATAATAAAATATGGACGCAGAAGGCAGGGTGAAAAGTTCAGTATTTCTCCTCTAAACAGAGCACACAGCACGTCCACTAGCCCCCCCCCCCTTGTATTGTAAGCAAAAGTGTACATATTATGTCCCAAGCGTCCGGAATGCGTTGTGTGTGTTATTGATAACACATTGCCATGTGGTCGGGGGCCCTTAAGTTTGAGGCTCAGTAAACACAGAGAGCATTCTGTTATTCATGTTCGCTTAAAACTTAATTTGAAACACCCCAGCGTTTCTCCCTCCGCACAATCGTTTCGCTGTCGATTCTCTCACGGCCCCCCTTTTTTTTTACGAACATTGATCTCTCTCTCTCTCTCTCTCTCTCTCTCTTGGAAGCTGCTAGCGGTAGTTTCGAGTCAGAGTTTCGTTAGAGTCGTCCGTTGCCCCCCCCCCCCCCTCCCCCAGTTAACCCATTGAGACCTGGAACGCATCATTTGTGTCATTTTTTGATTTGAGCAACAAAAAAAATGCCGCGCTACAAACTTGTAGATCTGCTATTTTTGAAAAATCGAGAAAATGTGCGCAAATCTTTGAATATATATATTTTTAAAGCATTTTTTACTCAAATCTTTGCTTCTGGGGGTCCCTGGAACAAAATATTTTGAGCACGTCCGCGGCCAAATACATATACATTTTGGGGGTCCTTGACATGAAAAAGTTTGAGCACCACTGACATAGCATGATAGCAACATAAGTTTTTTCAAACTTATGTTGGATTTAGAGGACATTTTGTAGAATCGTAACCTCAGGCCTTAATGGGTTAAAGCAGAATGTTGGTAAACCAATGGAAGACATTAGTGCCTCCCCCCTGCCTCCCCCCATACCCGTTCACTGAAAGCTGTCCAACCGTGGTCGATCACCACATAAATTATGTTCAGATGTTTTTAATGATGGCTTAGGCCAATAGTGTTGGTTCCAAAAGTGATAAATATTACACGGCTAGTTGCTAAGATCTTTGATTATGGGGACAAAGCCACCCCCCCCCCCCCCCTGTATAGAGTACAGAGGTGAGATAATGTGTATTATCGGTCCATGTTGGGGACACTGTAGGACCTTTGTGTTCACCTAGCAGTGCTCTAGAGGTATAGTTACACTCTTAGACATTAAACAGGACTTTCTGTCTTGTACTCGTGTCACAGTGTCACTCCTTCTCTCCCAACACCTCCTCCCCTTGGAGTCAACGGCAATCCATCTGCTCGTTTGTCATCCCTCTCTCCAAAACGAATTCCCTCAATAGTTACAAAACGGCAATAAAACACCGGATTTGTCTTTGGGTTTAATTGCGCACCAGTGCCGCGCCACGGGAAATATCAGATCTTAACAAGTTCACGACACGTCGCACTAGCGAATGCGCTGCGAGCTTGTCGATCTGCTATTTCCTGGCGAAAGCTTTCCCCACAATATGGATAGCGGGGGTTTAAGTGGTTAATATTTATTTGTAGTGTGAGGCCAGCGTTTGACGTTTTTCGAACAAAGCTGGCATAGAGCGGAGAGAGAGAGAGAGAGAGAGAGAGAGAGAGAGAGGGGCCCTTGCGCAAACATTGTGCGTCCTGCCGGAACACCAACTGGCTCCGTGAAGGAGTTATTATCCAACTCCTCGCTTGGCTCTTCAGCCCTTCCTGGCTTCCTGCATGTTTTTTACAGCTCGCTAATCCTAAAGTCTGACTCCTCTTCACCTTTGACAGACCCAAAGCCCAGACAGATGCTCCAATGTGTTCCTTGACGCTTGTAAAACACAGTGCATGTAATAGCAGGCGTCTTCAACATCCCTTTTCTGAGGGGAACTTTAGCCACGAATAGCCGATCTACAAGCTCACAACGCCTCGCGCTGCGAGGCGTTGTGAGCTTGTAGATCGGCTATTTTTGGCAAAGAGGTGTAGGTGTAGAGGGAAAAAAAGAGCAGACCAAGTAAAAAAATTATAATAATCTGAAACACTATTTTAGCCCTGCTTCATCTCTCTCTCAGCTAGATGGTCCTTGGCCTGAAAAACGTTGAAGACCCATAATGTACAGTATTTTGTCACGTCAATGCTCATCAGTGTACTCAACGTTTGCAATAAATGAATCCATGCATATAATGTTGTATAAAGAGGACACGAATGAGACCACATACACACACATGCACCTCTCAGCACACCCTGCTTATCCTCTCTGGTCTGTTGTCCAGGCCAGTGACGCGTTCACATAATCATCCGTCGCTCTTGCGTGCCTTTGCTACATTTTTGAAACGACGCCACGTCCAAACAAAAACAGGGTTTTTAATCTGTGCCACCGTGGCGTCAGTATGACCTTGTTGTGTTGTGTTGATCCGTGTTGTTGGCCAGCCGCACTGCAGACTATTGCGCTCACCCGTGCTGACCTCTGCCCTTGTCTTTTTTAACTCTTTCTCCTCCAGTTTGCCCAGACAACTGCAAGCACGCCTGCACAGACGAGGGGGAGTGTTGCCACAGCCAGTGCCTTGGAAGTTGCACCGAGCCCGGCAACGACATGGCCTGCGCCGGCTGCCTCCACCACTACCACGAGGGCCGCTGCGTGCCAGACTGTCCCCCGGACACGTACAAGTTCGAGGGCTGGCGCTGCATCACCATGGACCTCTGCGCCCGCGTGCACCTGCCCAGTGACATCGACTTTGTCATCCACGGGGGAGAGTGCATGCCTGACTGCCCCTCTGGCTTCACACGCAACGAGACCAACAGGTAAATAGAACCATACGCCACCAGTGGTTTTCAAACTGTTTCATGTGAAGGACCCCCCCAAATGTATTTGGTCGCTGGACCCCCATCTGAAAAGGTTTGTTTGTTTGTTTGTTTGTTTGTTTGTTTATTATCACTTACAAGAACATTTAAAAATGATACACAAAGATTCGGTAAAAATGTGAAGGAGAATGCCTAAAAACCCTCCAGGGGCTTGAGAAGTGGCATTCTCCGGGAATATTTGTACATTCATAGGATAAAATTAACATCAATGTGGAATATACACATCCATTACAGTTTAAACACTAACAGAACGGAAAAGACCAAAATGGACACTGTTACAAAAAAAATTAAGAATCAGCAAAAACATATTACAACAATAAAAGTCAAGGGAACCAAAACATAAACCTCTAGGGAAAATGTTATTATATTATATTAGGCAGACCATATGGAAAGTATTTGGTTGTTAAGAGAAGCGATTTTAGAAACTTCTTAAATTGGTGAGAAGATAACTTCCATAGATGTAATGGCAGAGAATTCCATATTTTTGACCCTCTGAAGCCTATATTAAACTGGGTTTGAGAGGTACGGGCCTTTGGGGGTCTGAGGTTATTTGAGCTACGTGTTGGGTAATTATGAACCTGAAAATTATACTCAAATATATGATGAAAAAAAGGAGGGAAGGGTTCTCCCCAATGAGCCATAAACAAATAAGCCAATTTGAAGATGGTTCACTTGATAAATACTGAGGACACCTAATCGGATAAATAAAGGCTGAGATGAATGTCTTGGGTGTGCACAACTTATTGTTCTTACAGCTCGTTTCTGAAGACGGTACTGTATATGGGCTCCAGTTTGGTCTGAAGGTTTTGTGCCAGGGATCCCCAGAAGAGAAGATTTATGTAATAAAATAATACAAAACTATTCAAAATGTTCCAAACATTTTTGTCAAAAATAGCAGATATACAAGTTCATAGTGACGCGCTATGAGCTTGTAGATCTGCTATTTTTGAATAGCCAAAGTATAAAATATGGTTAAAGTGGTTAAAATGATTGTGACGCTGTATTCACACATTTTGCTGGGGACCCCCTGGCTGGTAGCCCCCCCCCCCCAGGACCCCTGGTCCCACACTTTGAGAACCAATGGCCTAGGCCCTCCATCATCCATAATTGTTGTTGTCCAAATGATGCAGACATGTTGCACCAGCTCCTAAGCGTTCTGTGACAAAACATGAGGAGCATGAATCGATAGGTTCCACAATGCATGTTTCACATGGCTTAACCCATTGATACCTGGAACGCATCTGTGTCACTTTAGATTTCTTTAGGCTATTCAAAAATAGCAGATATACAAGCTCATAGCGCGGCACCGAGTGCCGCGCTATGAACTTGTAGATCTGCTATTTTTGAAAAATCGAGGAAAAAAAAATTGGGTTTTTCTTTCAAAAAATTTTTTGGATTTAGAAGACCTTTCTAGAATCTTCTCAGGTCTTAAAGGGTTAAAGTCACTTCTTCAACCAATTCCCCTCAATACACTCTGCATAACTGTAGTCTCTGGTGGCAGCAGATGTAAACTGAAAAACACAAAATGACTGTTTCCGTTTTAAATCTGCTGCCACACCGATAAAGCTATGGGAAGCTGAAGTGGAAGTGGAAGTGGAAACAGGTACAGGTATGCCTTCGGGAGACCGGGACTAACAGTTATGCACAGAGAGAGCAGAGCCTATTGCTGCAGGGGATAAGGGATGCAATCAGTAAAAGGGATCATTGCTTTCACCTGGTTTCACCCCAGATGTCTATTTCACTGAAGTAGCAGATGGTCCTAGAGTTTAGCTTCTCTTAAATATTCATAGAAAGAGTTGGTGTAACAGACTTTTTTGGGTTCAGTGTGTACTTTTTTGCATTCTGAATGAATTTGCATAAAGAATTTCCTGTACCTGGAGCTGAACTTTACCTCACCTGGCCCGTAAACCGTTCCGTTCTTAAAGAGTAGCACTCAGAGCCCGAAGCGCCAGGAGGCTAGAAGGCATAGCGAGGCTATTAATGATTGAAGGCCCGGACTTTCCAGGCTTTTTTAGAAAATAGTGGAAGATGCTGAACTTAATGCCCTGCACTGAAGACTGGCCATTGGTGGGTTTCTGGTGGATTAGCATAGCTCGGAGGCTTTCAGGAGGGATTCATCAGTGCTGCGCTTTTTTACTTATCCACCCCACCCCACCCACCCCAATTGACACTGATGTATGATAAGGGAGCGTCTTTGTTTGTTACTCGCAGCAACATACACTCCCTGTTTCTTTTTTTGTTTGTCATTTCGCCAAATTTCCCATGTTGAATCTTCTCTCTCCCATATCACTTTTGGCCACTTGTGCTCAATGTTTTTGTCTTGAGGGGTCAGCGCAATGAGTCACTCTCTCACGAAGCAGAGGGTTCAGCCGAGGCCCCCATAAAAGATTCAGGCCCTCCGTGTGAGCGCCGACCTTGTTGTATCACACTGAGAATTTATGCCTGAATCCGTTGGAATGCTAGGGGAGTTTGGAGGGGGGTGTGGACAAGGCACTCAGGGGTGACGTATGTTAGTCTGTGAAGTTTAGATTAGATTGCTAAGATTCTCTGACAGTTCCTCCTTTCTTTCCCATGAACCCCCCCCCAGTGTTGCCAGATTCTGTGAGAGAAACGAGCAACCAGGTCTAGGAAAAACCAGCCCAAAAAGAAGCGACTATGGGCCACATGAGCACTTTAACATATACATCAGCTATTTGAAAAATAGCAGATCTACAAGCTTGTGAGCTTGTAGATTGGCTATTTTCAAATAAAATCTTGCGGGGAAATTATAATAAGCAGATCTGGCAACCCTGCCCCCCACCCCTCGTGTCCTCTCGTTGTACGCAAATCACATACCCCTCCTTTCTCTCTCTCTCTCTCTCTCTCTCTCTCTCTCTCTGTTTTCAGCATGTTCTGCAGTGCATGTGACGGCCTGTGCGATAAAGTCTGCCCGACCTCCGTCATTGACTCGGTGGATGCCGCTCAGTCTTTAATGGGATGCACCATCATCAAGGGCAATCTGCACATCAACATCCGCCGTGGGAGTGAGTATACTGTAGTGTGACAGCATGCATCCCCCGGTTCTCCTCCTCTCTGTGCCACAATGTTTTTGTACGGTGACATGACAACAACACGGCTAAAGCAGGGCTATCATGACATGGCTGCGTGGCGTAACTGACGATAGATACCCCATGCTACTCAGTCACAACTTAGCAAGTCACATTTAACCCATTAAGACCTGAGGCCGATTCTACAAAATGTCTTCTGAATCCTAACAGTATTCTGAAAAACGTATGTTTCTATATCAGTGGTTCTCAAACTTTTTCATGTCAAGGACCGCCAAAATGTATTTGGCCGCCGACCCCCATCTTACAATATGTTGTTCCAGGGACCCCCCAGAAGCAAAGATTTGAGTTAAAAATGTTCGCTTTAAAACAATATATATTCATAGATTTGCACACATTTTCACGATTTTTCAAAAATATCAGATCTACAAGCTCGTAGCGCGGCACTCGGTGCCGCGCTACGAGCTTGTATACCTGCTATTTTTGAATAGCCAAAGTGTAAAATAATGCTTTATAGCTCAAATCAAAAAAGTGACACAGATGCGTTGAGAGTCCTGAGGTCGATATAAAAAAAATAGCAGATGTACAAGCTCGCTGCGCGGAACAAAGTGACACACTGTGAGCTTGTAGATCAGCAATTTTTTTAATAGCCAACGTAAAAATCGAAAATGACACATTTGTTTTCCCGGTTTTAACGGGTTAACCCATTTTGGGGGCGGGAACCCCTTTTTGTAACTATACCTTTCAGGACGGGAACCCCTTTTGGGTTCCTGTTGCTATGTACAGTATATACCTGTAGCAATTTTTTTTTTTTTTTAATTTTTGAATAAATATTTGAAGTTTTTCAGAAAACTCAGGTCAGGATTTAGAAGGCGTTTTTAGAATCGGCCTCAGGTCTAAATGGGTTAAGCGTGAGTTAAGCATTGTTTTGCATTGTGTCGTGCACCGTAAATACGCGAGCTCGCGATTTGCTATTTGTGGTGCTCGACACTAGGCACACGACTAAAATATAAATCAGGCTATTGGACTGTGCTCTGCTGAAAATCATTGTACGTTCCACACCACACAGGAACTGTGAGCTCTTCTAGAATACAACATCAGCGAGGTCCAATAGACTTATGTACTGTATGTGTAAACCGGCAACGCCACTTACAATACACCATGCTAAACCTTGGCAGACTACTACGCTATGCTACAGATTTGACATTTACACCACTACACCAAACTATACTATACAAATCCTTAGCACAGTGGCTGAAACTACTACTATACCTTAGTTGGCACAGTCCCATAGTATGACTATCTCTTGAGACTGGGAAAATAGGGACCCCCAGGGGGGGGGGGGAGGGTTGCAGGAGTTATATAGTGTGTGCCACAGAATCGAAATTACATCAGCATCCTGCACTCCAGCTCAATTATCACATTATGCTATAATGCCATTTATTTGCACAGTTGACGGGGCGGCTTACGAGCTTATCTTCCGTGATATGATAAAGCTTACACAATTCACTGGGGTATTTCTTGTCGTCCAGCGCGCTATGTTTGGGCCTGATGGCAAAGCGGAGAGTGGAGGTCTCTGTGGATTTCGATTGTGTTCCTCAGAGCCCTGGTTCTCACACGCTGTTATGTGTGTGTGTGTGTGTTTATCTTCTCTCCCCCAGATAACATAGCGTCTGAGCTGGAGAGCTTCATGGGGTTGATCCAGACAGTGACCGGCTATGTGAGGATCCGCCACTCCCACACGCTTGGCTCGCTCTCCTTCCTCAAGAGCCTGCGTAACATCAATGGAGAGGAGCTCTTGGAGGGGTAGGGATTTTCAAAGCGTGTGTGTGTGTGTGTGTGCGTGTGCGTGTGTGTGTGCGTGTGTGGATCAACAACACACCAGGAAGGTCAGAGTGACTTCGTAATCATCACATCTGCGTTCAGTTGAATTTACACCAATATAATTGGAATCAAATGATCCATATTCATGTGATTATTTTCAATGGACCAAAACAACAGGTTTTCTAGGTTGGGCTGTCTGGAGCAGTGGTTCTCAAACTTTGTCAAGGACCCCCAAATTGACACTTATTTAGCCCACGGACCCCCATTTGAAAAGATATGCCAGGGACCCCCATATAAGAAAAGATTTTTACGACTCTAGCAGTGATTTTCAACCATTTTAATTTCAAGGACCCCCGGTTTTACATGCATTAGGCTGAGGACCCCCATTTAATGACATTTATGTGTCTGGGACCCCAATTTATATTGTAAAATTAATTAATTTAACTCTGAGAGTGTACAAATGGAACCAAATGCCATTTGGTTCCTATACTATCCATCATTTAGCTGGGGACCCCCTGGAACTCCCTCAAGGACCCCTGGGGGTTCCCGGACCCCACTTTGAGAACCAATGGTCTGGAGACATTGTGGTACCATTACTATAATTTATTTTTATTTTTTGTTGACAAACTAAGTCAGGCGGAGCGTAGTATCTGTTTCCCAGTAGGTTAGCTAGCTAGTGTGGCATGGTGGATGAGTGTGCTCAGGTTAGCCTATCGCATGACACTGCCACCACTCAAGCCCCTCTTTAAGAGAGAAAATGCGTCTGGTGATGGCCAGGGGGGGCGTGGGAAAGCCTGTAGGCCCCTCTTGTTGTCACTCTCCCAGAGTAGGGTTTCAGCTGGTGGAATGCTGTGGCTGAGGGCAGGCATTCCCCTCGTTCTTGAGGTGCTCTAGCTGGGCTATAGGGACGACAGGGGCAGTGCCCTGTTCAATGTCTGTCTCAGCGCCCGCACTGACACGCCCGCACACTCGCAGAAACCCGAGCTCCCCTTGACGTCTGCCTGCCTGTTAGCACTCACACCACCACCAGGTGGAAAAAATATCCACGTCTCTTCCCGACAACATTTCTGACAACCTCTTAACACATTGACCGCCAGAGGTTAATCTCATAATGTACTCACCAGTGCCAACGTTTTATTGTTGTTTTTTGTTTTTTTCACGTCGCCATAGACGTCGTTAAAATCCTTAAGATTGATCTGTGCACTGTTTGTAAACATCGCGGACATCTCCCTGTGTCTACCAGTCCAAACCACGTGTCAAACGGGGCATCCATTGTTGAGTTAGAACGGTTTATGTTAAACAGTGATCAGCGAGGAGAAAAACTACAATCGAAGAAAATGGCGTTTCAGTGTAGACTTTAGAATGGGAGCCGGCGTGATCGTCAAAACCGGATCCCAAATAATTCTGTTTCCGGTGGTGTTACAATGAAATGTGCCGTACCGGAAAATTGAAAAAAAAAAATTAGAAAAAAAGGAAAAAGCACCACAGCCCGTAGGCTACGGGATCGGCGGTTAAGCGTTGGATTTAACGGCCCGTAGAACTACGGGCCCGGCGGTCAATGTGTTAATCTCCAGTGATATATATTCATGTTTGCTAAAGTGAAATTCAGTGGTGGAATGTAAAAGTATCAATACTGCAATGCAGAAATGTAAGTAAAAGTCCAGTAATCCACATTGACTTGAGTAAAAGTACAGAAGAACTTTTGCTTTTGGTACTAAACTCATTCAGTGCCAGACTTATTTCTGGCTGTGTTTGTTTGGCCAGTGCCAGAGATTTTTCTTAGATTTTCAAGTAGTCACAGAATATTTATCTCCAGTATGATCGATCCCCTGATGGTTGCTAAGCACAGAGGGTTTCACTGTGCTTCCGCAAAACAAAAAACAAAAATGTCATCGCGACCTCCCGTTCTATTTATTCCACCTGTCTCGGCCAAAAATACATAGTAAAAAAAAAAGAAGTACACAGGAGCCGAGATACAGGATTTTTAAGTTAACCAAGAAGTGAATGGAGCAGTAAATCTTCGGATCACGTTATCTTGTTTTTTTCACAGGGTCAGGAGGAATCGTCTGTGTGTGTGTGTGTGCATTCTGCATAATGAATACTTTTGCTTTTGGTACTTCACCTCATCCAGACGCCATTGACGTCTTTAGCGTCAATGGCAACACACACACACACACACACACACACACACACACACACACACACACACACACACACACACACACACACACACACACACACGATTCCTCCTCTTTATCAACCAGTTTTGTGCTCCAGACCAGTCCACTCCAGACACAACCATGCACCCATGACGGACGAACACAAAGCGAGCGCGCAAATACATGAATGTGTCGTGGGAGGGGATACGCTAAAACGTGCGTGCTAGTTGTCTAGCTACAAAGTTTCTTCTGCCTGTTGCCTTCCTATTCTTTCTGCAATGGGGAGAATAAACACCAAGACCGGAGGAGAGCCCAGCGGGGCATTCACACACTCCTACACAAAAATGCATTTCCAAAGGTTTTTCCAAAAACCAAAATATTAACAAAGATCAACGGATCAACGTGTCGCATCGCGACGCGTCTCAGCTTGTAGATCGGCTACAGCTCTGAGCAGATCCACATGCCATGGGCGTGCAACTTGAGGACGCACGCAGCACGTCCTGATTATTTAGGCGGGCCACGGAGAAAATATCAGTATAGACTTATCTATCTTATTGCCTATAACGGTCTAATGCTATGGTGCCTAATTGTAGTTGTGTTTTCAACCCATTAAGACCGGGAACGCATCTGAGTCACTTTAGATTTTTTTGGCTATTCAAAAATAGCAGATATACAAGCTCATAGCGCGGCACTATGTCGATCGATCTGCTATTTTTGAAAAATATTGAAAAAAGATTTTCTATATTATTTTCAAAAAACTGTTAGGATTTAGAAAACATTTTTAGAATCGGCCTCAGGTCTTAATGGGTTAATCTTATGTTTCAATAAAACCGTGGGGCACTGTGGTGCCCTGTGCACAGTGCATGCTGTGGTGTGCCTAGCAGCGGTACTGACCCTATCCTTTGATGTGTTACAAGTTTTTGTTTTGCCCCAGCTGTAAAAAGGACATTGGAACAGTTCTTAAAATAATATTTTTGAAGCATTCCTTATTCTGTTAGACAGGACAGTGACGAAGGACAGTAGAACAAAGTGGATAACAGTGACAAAGGACAGTAGAACAAAGTGGATAACAGTGACGAAGGACAGTAGAACAAAGTGGATAACAGTGATGAAGGACAGTAGAACAAAGTGGATAACAGTGACGAAAGACAGTAGAACAAAGTGGATAACAGTGACGAAGGACAGTAGAACAAAGTGGATAACACAAGGAACACAGTCCTGAGGCAGGAACTAAACCAAGCACATTATGGTTACATTGTCAGCACAATGGTTCACTGGTTAAGGTTCACAAACCTTTCCATGCCAAGGACCCCCAAATAGCCATAGCCTCTGGCCCAGCCATGTTGTGAAATGGCATTTTTTTAAAAAAAGGGAAAATAGCTGAACTACAAGCTCACAACGCATTGCACTGTGACACATTGTGAGCTTGTAGATCAGATTTTTTTCTATAAAAAAAAAGAAGAAAAAAAAAAAAAGAAATTGAATTTCTTTTTGACAAAAATGATATGCCCAAAGTAAGGATGCCAAATTGAAAATGGTTGAATTGGCACAATAATCTTATGATTTGAATTTAAAATGTAAAACAAATATTTTTCCTTTCCTTTCAAATGTTCAAAAATAGCAGATGTACGTTGGCTATTCAAAAATAGTAGATGTACGACCTCATACATCTTGTAACAAGATGTATGAGGTCGTACATCTACTATTTTTGAATAGCCAACGTATAAAATATGGATACAGTGGTTAAAATGATTGTGGTGCTATAATAAAATATTTAGCTGGGGACCCCCCCCCCCCCCAGAGGTTCTGGACCCCACTTTAAAAACCACCGTGCTACACCATAACGAGCCCTCTCTAACCTCGGCGTGATCTCTCTCCCTCATCAGGATGTATGCATTCTCAGCCATTGACAACCAGCACCTGCAGCTCCTGTGGGACTTCAGCCAGCACAACCTGACCATTAAGGCCGGGCGCCTGTTCTTCCGACAGAACCCCAAGCTGTGCATGTCAGAGATCCACAAGATGTGGGAGAAGACGGGCATCGCCGACAAGCCAGAGGAGGGCGATTTCCGTAACAATGGCGACAGAGCAAGCTGTGAGTGCTCTAGCTCTATCTATCTTTCTATCTTTCTATCTTTCTATCTACAGTATATGTCTATCTGTATGTCTGTCTGTGTTTGGACATTCAGACAGCTGTGGTTCTGTGTACATGTTTATCTTAGCTATTATGTTCTTGCTCTGTCATGGCAGGTGAAAGCCACATACTGAAGTTCAAGTCCAACAGCACCACAAGCAACCTGATCAAACTGACCTGGGAGCGCTACCGACCACCAGACTACAGAGATCTGATCAGCTTTGTAGTTTACTACAGGGAGGCGTGAGTACAGAAAACACAACGCCTTCGAATCTATGTTCACTGTTTTAAATAGTTCAGCAAATCTTCGGATCACGATATCTTGGGTTCTGAACATTCTTTAAAAAAAACTAAAAAACTCTGGATTTTTTTTTTCATTCTTGGCACTGAGGGCATTCAGAAAAAACTCGGGATAACTAGTTTTGTGGCACTGAGAGAGTTAACCACTTGAACCCTAGCATCCCTATTCTGAGGGGAACATTAGCCAAAAATAGCAGATCTACAAGCTCACAACGCCTTGCAGCGCGAGGCGTTGTGAGATTGTAGATCGGCTATTTTCGGCAAAGAGGTATAGGTGTAGATGGAAAAAAGAGCAGACCAAGTAAAAAAAAAAAGTTTAATCTGAAACACAATTTTATACAATATAGAGGGGGTCCCTGCTTCATCTCTCTCTCAGCTAGGGGGTCCTTGGCCTGTAAAACATTGTTAAGACCCCTGGTGTAGGTTATGATAATCGTGGCACACTGACGTACTATTGAACTCTGTCCACACACCAGCCCCTTCCAGAATATCACGGAGTTCGACGGCCAGGACGGCTGCGGCTCCAACAGCTGGAACATGGTGGACGTGGACCTCCCTCAGGAGAAGAGCACCGACCCCAGGGTGCTCCTCAAGCACCTGAAGCCCTGGACCCAGTATGCCGTCTTTGTGCGGGCCATCACGCTGCGCGTGGAGGACAAGCACACCGTCGGGGCCAAGAGTGACGTGGTCTACATTCGCACCAGCCCGTCACGTAAGACTGACCGCGTCAGACCAATATGTCGGTTTATATCGGATTATCGCAATGTATATGCCGCATTGTGAGCTTGTAGACTGCCTATTTTTATTACATTTTGAATATGGTGGTTAAATAAAAAGTTATGTTTATCGTATTAATTTTTTTGCATAATAAGTTAAATGTTCTCAAGTAGAAACTTTAATCGAAGTAGGCCCAAAGGCCGGCCCGAAGCCCTAGTTTGGGTGTCGGACTACTTCACTGTAATGGCAGTACTGAGAAATGCCAGAGTACCCTTTTTCTAATTGCTAACGTTACCTAACATCTGCCTTTACCACACAGAGCCATCGATGCCAAAGGATACCCGCGCGTACGCCAACTCCTCCACCAAGCTGGTGGTGAAATGGGCGCCTCCACTCTCTCCCAACGGCAACCTGACCTTTTACCTGGTTCGCTGGCAGCAGCAGCCCGAGGACAGGGAACTCTACCTACACAACTACTGTTCCAAAGGTCTTCATATATGCATATATTCATCATAACCTCTTCTCCATAATGCCTTTCCTTCATGAACGCTTCTCTCTCTCTCTCTCTCTCTCTCTCTCTCTCTCTCTCTCTCTAATTGGCTGTATGCCAAATGATACAATTTATAAGAAGCTCCTCCCTTACAGCAGAGCTTCTCGTCTCAGTTGTGAGACTGTATTGCTAGATCTCTATTCTGACAGGTAGTTAAAGGGGGTTATCACTCATTTTCAACAAGGTTCCACACCCTGCTCTGTTGTTTAGAACAGGAGAATCCATTTTTTGGGGGTCATGTGGTCAGTGATGTTTGGACGGATGTTCTGTACTCTCCGGCACGCCCTCTAGGCGGCCCCCATAGACAACGAATGGTGAATCTCAACTCCAGCTGAATACGATTAAGACTTGTTTGAGCCTTTTCCAGACAATTTAATTATATTATACAAGTGCCATGTCTTGGGAAAGAGAATATATTATAACCAAATGTCATTATAAACTACCCAGGAGTTTTCCTTGCTTTGCTCGGAAGTGCAGAAGGTGGAAAGCCTTTGCGACATACAGTAGATCCCCTGACTGGTTTCATGATGATATCATTCACAAACTAACTGCACATTTAGATGTACGTACTGTATGTAGGTAAGGAAAGGACAGACAAATATATAGAACAAGAATATAACCAAGACAGTTGTCTAGCGATGAAAATTAACATAGTTCAATACTGAAAATGAGTAGTAATCCACTTTAATTGCATTCGCCTGGTGTCCCAGCCAGATCTAAATTGGTTCCTGTTTACTCAGCTAGAGTAAAAACCTGCAATACTCTGGTTCTTCAGGACCAGGACTTGAGGACCCAGTGCCATGCATACAAGATGTATCACGATCAGGTGTACTCTCACCTGTTGAATGATAATGATGTTGAACCGACTCTCCTGTTCTTTTTAATTTTTTTTACAAACAGAACTGAAGATGCCTATCCGTATCTCAGCCACGGGCCTCTCGGACATGGAGGACAACTCCAAGCCCACCAAGTCGGACATGGCCGGGGGCGACAAGGGTCCGTGCTGCGTTTGTCCCAAGACCCCCGAGGAGAAGGACCGAGAGAAGGACGAACGAGTCTTCCTGAAAGTCTTCGAGAACTTCCTCCACAACGCCATCTTCCTGCCCAGGTATACAAGCGGCAAGCTGCTAACGTTTTCCCCCCATGACCTCCTTCAGCCGACGTTTAAAACAGCTCCCAGTTTCCCAGACCTCCTTCTTGGCCTGCGGAGGATATCATCAAAGGGCTGAGCCGTGGCATGTTTTGATTTGACTGTAAAAGGTTGAAAATGAGGAGCGGGGGGGGTGGTGGCCGGGGGGGTGGTGGCCGGGGGTGTAGCAGCGGCTCCTCTAGTGGGCCTGGCAGGATCTGAGAGCGGAGGTGGGGAAGGAGGGGTGGACGCCTTGTCTGGTGCGCTGATGAGGAGACCCGCTGAGCGTGATCCAAAAGCCCGCCTAGCGTCCTTGCCGTGCTCTCCATTGCCACGGCAACCGGCGGCACAGAGATATGTTAGGACCCTAGCAGGCAGCAATTTAGGCATCGCAAACAAACCCCAACAGAGAGATGTGATTAACCCATTAAGACCTGAGGCCATTCTTTAAAAAAAAAAAAAGTTTTTTGACAAAAATTGTATTTTTTTTTTCAAGATTTTTCAAAAATAGCAGATCTACAAGCTCATAGCGCGGCACTCGGTGCCGCGCTATGAGCTTGTATATCTGCTATTTTTGAATAGCCAAAGAAATCTAAAGTGACACAGATGCGTTCCAGGTCTGAAAGGGTTAAGGGGTCTGAAGGGCCCTGTTTTTTTGTTCCTCACATCTGTGTTGTGTCTTACCTTGCTTGTGGCCGTGGACGTTTTACAGTTTCAAAGACTCAAGGCCCACTTTCTTCTCCCACACACTCGCTTCTTTTCTTCTATACACACAATACGTGTGTGCGTGGTCGAGAGTTGTGTTTGTGTACCGGTGGTGTGCCGCTCACCGGCCTCACCAAAGCATTCATTTGAGACAATTTGGAGTGTTGACGTACTTGTTAGTTTCAGCTGTGAGGCCTCAGCAGGTACCTGATAAATCCATATCTTAATGCGCTACACCAGTGTCTCTAGTGGATTCAGGTGGTAAAATAAAGTGTGTACTGTACACATACCAATTATTTTGTATATTTTCCAAACATACATAGAAATCTATGTTTTTGTAGTGCAAAAGTGTGGATATTGCGTCCTTCTCCTTTCCTTCGAAAGTTCTTGTTGAATTGGATCAACATGGCATTGAACAGAGAATAATAAAACAATGCATTCTATTGTAATTATCCTCCTATGGCAGGCTGTGTTGAGTTGTTATAGCACTGGTTCCCAAACCTTTTTAGCTCAAGACCCAAAAGAGAAATTAGATGTTTACCCGGGACACAAAGTAGTGGAAAAAACGTTGCTGCGTTGCGAGTTTGTAGATAATTTATTTATGGCATTTTTTTTTTATACGTTTGAAAAATGTTGGAATTGTTTTTAACTGATGAAAACTTTTGAAATACCTTCTTTTTAAAAATTGTATGTAGGAAACGAAAAAAGGGGATATTTACTCGCGACCCATACAAACCCACTGCTTGGGAAACAGTGTTTTTCTGGTGTGTTTCTGGGAAACAGTGTGTTTCCCAAGCTAGTATAGCTGTCCAGGAGACAGGCGGGTGGCAGGTCCCTGGTCCGCACCACAGGGGTTCAGGCTGTGTGTGTGTGTGCAAGCTCTCCACTGTATAACAGAGCCAGCATTTATCACACACACACACACACACACTGCTCCGCCGAAAGGCCTTGGAAATTCGGGGAGGTTTTTTCAAAAGTTCAGGGTTTAGAGAGCCGGGGTGAGGGAGGAAAACAGAAACAGAAAGAAGAGGAAATGTTTTCCGTTCTGTGCCCCCTCCACTCTGCTTCTCCATTCTCCTCCTCCTCCTTCTCCTCACACGCTCCCTTTGTCTATGGGCTTTGGTTTTTTGGAGTGAGCCAGCTGCCAGGAAATGTACAGCGAAGCCATCTGGAATTTAAATGAATGAGGGAAGAGGGAAGATCCCCATCGAGCTGGCCAGGGAGCCCCGACAGACGGGTGGAAAAGAAAGGAAGGCAGACTGATTGACTGGAGGAGAGAATAGTTACACACACACACAGTGAGGAAGGTTATCCGTCGTCTGTATGCCGAGGGGACCTTCTGGCATATTCAAGTCTGCAAACAGCTGACTGGTCAATTACGGCCCTTATTACCTGCTGCTGTAATGTGCGATGATACAGACAGGATGGAACGATAGATTTCATTAGGGTGTGCACCATATCGTTTTATTAATAATCACAAAAAAGCTTGAGACATTTTAGCTCATCGTCCATGCTGTGTACACTACAGCAGTGGTTCTCAAACTTTTTCATGTCAAGGACCCCCAAATTGACACTTATTAGCCCGCGGACCCCCATTTGAAAAGATAAGCCAGGGACCCTCCATAAGAGAAGATTTTTACAGCTCTAGCAGTGATTCTCAACCATTTTAATTTCAAGGACCCCCAGTTTGACATGCATTAGGCTATGGACCCCCATTTAATGGCATTTCTATCTCTGGGACCCCAATTCATATTGCAAAATCAATGTCGGGTCCATTTGGTACCATTTGTACACTCTCAGAGTTACAGACCCATAAGGGTCCATTTGGTTCCTATTCATCATTTAGCTGGGGACCCCCTGGAACCCCCTCAAGTACCCCTAGGGGTCCCCGGACCCCACTTTGAGAACCGATGCACTACAGGGTGATGCAGCGATCCATTCCCAGACTTTTCCAGATGTTTTCAGGCTTTTTTTTCTCTACAGATGCTGCAGTATACATCGCTAAGTTTGAGGTTTAGCGTTACATTATGTTCTGTTCTGGCCGAAGACATTGGCCAGATTCACTCAAATGTCATTTTTCTCTTGCATCGTACTCAGGGGCCACTTTTTGTTTGTCTTGTTGTGAGTATGGTCAGTAAGTAGAGCATCATGGGCCTTTGTTCTGGATTCCACGGTGCAAAGTTGAAGAAAGGGGGGATATTTTGTAGGACGAGAGCTTGGGACACCGGCTCTAGTCGCTCACATCACGTCACGCAGTTCAGCTGCGGATTGTTGAAACTCGCCTTCGGTAGGACTTCCCCTGCTTGTGCTATAAGTCTATCTATGGCAGGCAGAGAAATTAGAGCCCCAGAGTTTCCTCATGTCCCATCTGGCTCGGGCCACCTATGCTCAGCCGGGTCTAGCCATCTCCCTTTGTCCTCTTTAACACCACTTTTTCCATAGACCTGCCCCAGGATTTACTATCCAGTGCCAGTCGGGACTCATGCTAGCCTCCGTGTGCTCAGTGGGGTCATTATTACAGCCAGCCTTCATAACCGTTTGGCTACATTGTTAACAGTAACTGATAGTTTTGGAGCACTGGATCTCGGATTCTACTGCGCCAGACAAAACTGTGTTGGAATGGAATGTTGACAGGGGTGTGCGATTGCTACTGGTCTTTCCCACAGATTTTTTTGTGTGTCTCGATTTTTCCACTGCAAGTGCGTTCACTCCTCTCTCTCTCGGGTGTCTGCGTGCTCAGTCGAAAGAGACTCCCGAGATCGGCTCTGTTCAACAACGTCTTTGTTAGAATTTTAGCACGTTGTCAAAATCAACATGTTGTTCCGAATACTTTGGCTGCATTCCTCTTTTGTTTACAGCTCATTCTATCTGTCGGGTCAGTTCAAATTCAAAACATCTACCAAAACACAGAGCATCACGGTGTTCCATAAACGTGTGTATCACCTCTTTAGGCTGTTACAGTTTCCTTGCCACTCCTTTGGATCAATAGGCCTTTCATTTTCCCACTCAGTCGGAGCCAGCGCCCCCCCCCCCCAACCCCCCCCCCTCCCTCTCTCTCTCTCTTTCTCCCTCTCTCTCTCTCTCTCTGTCTCACCCCTCCACCTCAGTCGACCGCCCTGTCGGTTCGATTGTTGACTTCTTTCAAAGAGACACATAGTGGGCCAATCGTTATGCTGCCAAAGTTAATCGTTGTGTCTGCTAAACGTAAATCTAAGGCGTGCCTTCTCTGCAGCAGCATCCCCATAACACTCATAGCGGGGTCGTTCGGGGGCGTCTGTGGCCTTGTAGCATCTTTATGAGCTATACCGCCGCCTGTCTGTCCTACCAGTGTCCAGCCACAGCCCTGCTCCACATCTCTGCCATCGTCTATGGCTGTCTGTACGGCGTCGACCTTACTGTCGACCTTACTGTCCCCCACCCTCTCCCATTAAGCTGTGAAAAACAGCCGTGGTCATCATGACTCAGGTTTATGCGTTCGCTGTCATCCCGGTTCAAATGTGTGGTGTCATTGCTAGTGACTTTTATACAGGGAAGTGCCCAGGATGTGCCAGCATTCTATGGCTTGTATTCCCCTGGCAGACCCTGTTATTGTGCAGTGGTCATTGGTCAATGTAAGATACATTTCAGTCAGTGTTTGAATATAGAGTCTCTCTCTTGCTCTCACTCTCGCCATT
>NC_137610.1:14627127-14629627 GCF_963280865.1 Gymnoscopelus braueri
CGGAGAAATGCTATGTTTTTTTCTGTATCAAATGGATTTTCTGAACTTTTTCCTTGATGTAAAACAAAAACAACCGCTGCTGATTAGTTGTGTTTCCCCGTTTTCTGTCTGATAGGAGAATTGGATTTTACGTTCTACCTGATAATCGTCGTGCCCATCATCGTTATACTCATCATCGCCAGCCTCATCACTGCTCTTTTCTTCGTCAACAAAAAGAGGCAAGTATCTGTTTTTCACTAAGGAGATTTCCACATCGTCAGACAGAAGTCCCCATTTTATATTGTCAGCCATAAAATAATAACGACCAGTGTAACGTTAATCAGAGTTAATAGCTGTTGAGCTTCATTAACTCTCCCTTGCGAACGGTAGGTGGGCTTTGTTATAGCTAAATGATCTGTTCTGTGCGTGGGTCATTGTAGTGCCTCCTGCGTCTGATCAATCTGTGCTCGCATTCCCACAGGAACAGTGACAGGTTGGGGAATGGAGTCCTCTACGCTTCCGTCAACCCTGAGTACTTCAGTGCTGCCGAAAGTAAGAACCGCCTCATGCACAGTTCTTGTCCAGTGTTGCCAGATTCTGTGAGAGAAACAAGCAACCAGGTCTAGGAAAACCAGCCCAAAAGAAGCGACTATGGGCCACAGGAGCACTTTAACATATACATCAGCCATTTGAAAATAGCAGATCTACAAGCTCACAACGTGTCGCATCGCGACGCGTTGTGAGCTTGTAGATCGGCTATTTTCAAATAAAATCTTGCGGGGAAATTATAATGAGCAGATCTGGCAACACTGGTCTTGTCTTTGGTTCAGCGGACTTGTATTGTACTGAGTGTGTGTGTGCACACGTGCATATGGTGCTGACCTGTCATCTTTTTGCGCCGCCAGTGTACGTCCCGGACGAGTGGGAGGTGGCCAGGGAGAAGATCACCATGAACAGGGAACTGGGCCAGGGCTCCTTCGGCATGGTGTACGAGGGCATCGCCAAGGGCGTGGTCAAGGACGAGCCCGACACCCGGGTGGCCATCAAGACGGTCAACGAGTCGGCCAGCATGCGGGAGCGCATCGAGTTCCTGAACGAGGCCTCCGTCATGAAGGAGTTTAACTGTCACCACGTGGTAAGGAGAGAGATGAAAGACAGACGCTGACCTCCACATCGCCATCGCTGTCCCGTTAATTACGTTCAACTGATTGGACGGTTTGAATGAAAGCCAGGGGTACTCCGCGTCCCCTGGACTGGAGTTGAAAGCCATTGTTCCGTGTAATTATGACACTTGTGTGAGGAACATATTTGACATGAGTGATTCATTAGAAGAGGGAAAATCTGTTCCACACACGCTCGGTAAACATTACAACACAACGTTTTAGCAGGACATTTCTGATATCGGGTCATGTTCCCCTCCTTTCGACACTACAGTGTATGCCTCAACGTCTAAACATTTCTGTTTCGCCAGAGTGTCTTCCACCTGCATTTCTCTCAGGGGAAGTTAACCCATTAAGACCTGAGGCCGATTCTACAAATGCGTGACGACGTACAAGATACTCGCAAAAATCTAAAATGCCACGGATGCTTTTCCGGTTTTAATGGGTTATGGATATCTGTATGAAACTGTGTCATAGACTAAAGCTGTCTATTTCACTAAAATAACATATCCATTTATTTTTTTGCACTCCGTGAAGTAAATAGGATAAAGTTCAGTAGATGAGTTGGCACGGTCACAAATGACAAATTACCCAGTACTTTTCTGTGTTACAATTGTAATCGTTTCCTGATTGTCCTGCTTGGCTATACAGCGTAAACCCTGCTGCTGTCTACACAGGCTGCTGCTGCCAGAGACTGGGTTCAACTTACCACCCGATTGTCTTCAGCATTATCACTGCCATGCCCCTCATTAGTTAAGCTAAACGGAAGTGTTAAAGGTTTCCCCTTTTGGAAAGCCACCGTTACAACAATTTACAATGTCTGGCTGCTTTAAAAGCCAAGCACTTAATTATTAACCTCAATTTGAATAATTTAAATGAAAAGGATTTTTCTTCTTTTTTTACATGCTTCAAAGCACCACATTTAAAGATTTTCCAAAGCCCAGTAAATCCTCATTACCTCACTTACAGGCCTTGTGAAATATGAACGCTTATAAAAACATATGTCTCTGGCCCATAGTGCTTTTGTGGGAATATTAAGTAGAGTTTGGCCAATGAGAGGGGAGTGGCGCCCAGTCTAGCTGACCTACAGTATAATGCTATGTGATGATTGGTCTAGGTGCGGCTGCTGGGTGTGGTCTCACAGGGACAGCCAACCCTGGTGATAATGGAGCTGATGACCCGTGGAGACCTGAAGAGCCACCTGCGGTCTCTGCGCAAAGAAGTAAGCTGCTTTTTTTCTTATACAGTCCAGCCCTGGAGCAGAACTTTGCCAGAATCAGTCTCACAGAGTTTGGATTCAGTCCAGCAGCACATAAAGACACAAACATATTCTCCTTCTATCTCTTTCTTTCTTTTACGCT
>NC_137610.1:14632127-14787246 GCF_963280865.1 Gymnoscopelus braueri
TCGACCACCAGATTCTATCAACTAAAGAATAAGGTTTTTAGAGAAACGTAGCTTGTTTACGAGCTCCCTAGCAAGTTTTTGTTTCCTAACTGAAAAGTGTCCCACGGGTCTATCCCTACGCGAGGGCCTAAACTGCTCCAGATGTTCCCAAATGAGAGGTTGCAGTGCCAAGCACAAACCCACCTCCACATCCACGCATTATATCTTCCTCTTTGATGATCACAAAGATCCAAGTCCGCTATTGCGAGAGTCCGTTCTGGGCCTCCTAAGGCATCTCTACCAGTAGATGACTTCTATTTTGTTGATCAAGAAAAGCTGTCTCAATGTGGTTTTGTCTTTCAACACAGGACTCTTTTAGCCAATTAGATACAAGTCGGTGTTGTAATAGTCAGTTTTAAAGAGCGCTGAGTGCACTCTCAGATGCCTTGCCAGCAGTGAGAATGTGACTGCTGAGAGCTAACAAACAGTGACAACACTGTGTTCTTTGTTTTTGCATGTCAAGGTCTCCTACAGTAGTTTCCTGCTTCATTCATTCAGTTTTTGTAGAGATTTCCATGCAATGTGGCACGCACACTTGTTTGCATCACCGATCGTGGCGCAGGGTTAAAGCGAGGTTACACATAATATTACCCCATACATCCTGCTACACTGCGTCTTGTCCAGGAGCGATGGATTCAGCGTGATTCATTGGCTAAGCTTCACATACCACCTGCCTGCTACACACAACAGCCATACTTAATGCTGCTGTATCATTAATCATTTAAATCATGATATATGTTTCATGGAGCTAATGCTGTAACTTGATGAGCAGTATAGCAGAGTAGCGCTCAGTCCATTATTTCAAACAAGCCTTTCTACCTTTTTTTTCCGGCCGTCTTCTTACGCCCCTGGCTCCTCTATCATATCCTATCTCACTAGTCTATGATATATAAATACTGTACGTGTTGGATCTATTCAGTCACAACATTTTGTCTCTGACTGTTCACTCCAGTGCGTGTGCGTGTGTGGCTGTGTGTGTGCATGTGTGTGCGTGCATGCGTTTTTAAGTCCATTCTCCTGTCTGTTTCCCGCTGCAGGTCATTTGGCGTGGTTCTGTGGGAGATCGCCACCTTAGCAGAACAACCCTACCAGGGCATGTCCAACGAACAAGTGCTACGCTTCGTCATGGAGGGAGGCCTCCTAGACAAGCCTGACAACTGCCCTGACATGCTGTAAGTCCCTCTGTTTGTCTGCCAAGAGGTTTCCGTGAGCACCCTCTAACCTAACGCTCTCCAAATGTGTACCGTTTGCATTTTGTCGCTTCCTTAAACAAATAAATAAATCATCCTGTCACTCTTCGATCGCCCGTTTTCCGGGCCTTTTCCGGCCCCCGTGGCGTAATACCCTTGAAGGATGTATTGTTTCGTCCTCTGCCCGCCGTCTCATAGGCCCTCTGTCCCATAAACGTATTAACCCCTTAGCCGGTCAATGCCCCAGCTTCTATTTTTGAGTCGTGGCTGGACGTGCGTAGGATATCATGTGATGTGTATGCCAGTGTCGGATGCATGCCAAGCCGCGGGGCCTAGCTGGTGACATTAACGTCACAGGTTAAATGCAGCCCAACTGACGACATTGACGGCCCCCGTGCCCAGCTGGTGGGCAGGAGGGGGGGGGGGGGGTCGGTACGTGTACTGGGGGACCCTCCTCCTCCACTGCAGTCAGACTAGGCCCATAGAAGGGTAGCCATGACTTGTGTGTGAAAGATGCCCCTCATTCTCGCCTCCCGAGGAGGGGTTTGGGGAAGGGTTATCAGTGTCTCCACCCGTCAGCCAAGGGACAGGGATGGAGAGAGAGAGAGAGGGAGAAAGAGAAGGCATCCATTAATGAACTGGACAGGCTGTTTTAGGGGATAAAACGGCACAGCCTGCCTGCCCTGTCTGGCTGGTCTCCTACTTACATGCGTTTTCTCTTTTCCCTCCTCTGACCTCAATGAGAAGGCATTCTGCCCCCCCCCCCTCCTCCAATCCCCCCCTCCCTCTCTGCATGGCTGACCTCACCTTAGGAAGAGAGAGCAAGTTTAAAAAAAAAAAAAAAAAGGAAGAAAGAAAGAAAGAAGTGAAGGGCCGTGTGTTATGCAGACACAAACCTCCCGGTTGCCATGGCAGCCTGAGTGTTTTGTCCTGATTGCAGGGGTGTGTGGATTGTGTTACGGAGGTGGGTGGGTGGGTGGGTGGGGGCTGTGTCCTGGTCTGCAAGCAGCCTCACACAGGGAACCGAGGCTCCCGCCACTGTTCTCCCTGGCCTGTTAGTGACTCAGTGGAGACTTCCAAAGTTGTGCATAACCCATTCAGACCGGGAACGCATCTGTGTCATTTTTAAGTTTTCTTTGGGCTATTCAAAAATAGCAGATATACAAGCTCATAGCGCGGCACCGTGAAAATGTGTGCAAATCTTTGAATATGTTTTTTAAACTAATTTCTTAGCAACGTATGTTGCTATAATATCAGTGGTTCCCAAACTTTTTCATGTCCAAGGACCACCCAAAATTATATGCATTTAGCCGTGGACCCCCATCTCAAAATATGTTGTTCCAGGGACCCCCCCCCCCAGAAGTTGTAACAGAGTTAAAAATGTCCGCAAAAAAAAAATATATATATTCAAAGATTTGCACAAATGTTCATGATTTAAAAAAAATATCAGATCTACAAGCTCATAGCGCTGCACTCGGTGCCGCGCTATGAGCTTGTATATCTGCTATTTTTTAATAGCCCAAAGAAATCAAAAAATTACACACAGATGCGTTCTCCCGGTCTCAAAGGGATAAGCGAGCCGTGGCGTAGAGCGGGGCTGCTCACAGGGTTCTGGACAGAAGTTGGCTGGCGGGAAAAGGAACTACGGGCAAGATTCTAGAGAAAAGGGGGATGAGTCATATTTTGGAAAGCTTTGAATATCTCCCCTCCTTGTTTTCCTGTCTTTCCCATGGTCAGGTAGCTCTGGGTCACGGATTGGATTTCCCATGGTCCCTGTCTTGTGTTTCATACGGACAAAAGAGCACTCTCTTTCACAGGGATGGGCAGAAATGAAAGACAGACTCAGTGATACCGTTTGCATGAGATATCATTTCTAAAATGGTATCGTGGACAATGCTATACAGTCAGTTCTAGTTGAGCCGTGAAGAAGCGATTGTGAAACTATTGTCATACGTCTGTCTGTCTGTCTGTCTGTCTGTCTGTCTGTCTGTCTGTCTGTCTGTCTGTCTGGCTGTCTGTCTGGCTGGGTATGTGTTTATCTGACTCAATGACTCAATATATTGTATCATCATCAATTCATGATTTATGGTGCAATTGACACATGACTAATGTGTCTGTATTGCAGACACATACAGTAGTCATAACATTGGTATGCTTGTGAGTGACTAGGTTGACATAATAGGATAGCATATCTTTAAAACCAGGCATACGTTTCTCATGATGTTATACATGTGTACACTTGGGTAACACACTTGTTATGCATACAATGCATTATACTCTACTTATAACACTGTATAGTTATAAGAACTCAGAAATAATCATAATGCTTTATAAAAAATATAAGGTCAAGTATAAAAGCATTGTAATCGGCTAATAACACTGTGTAGTTACAGTTAAAAGCACTCATAAGTACTTCTAATGCAATCATAACACATTATAAAGCATACCATCAAAGTAAAAAATCTTGTTATACCAACAAGACTTACTGTATTAACCCTTTAAGACCTGAGGCGATTCTTAAAAATGTTTTCTAAATCATAACAGTTTTTTGAAAAAGATAAAAAAAAAAAAAATTCAAGATTTTTCAAAAATAGCAGATCTACAAGCTCATAGCGCGGCACTCGGTGCCGCGCTATGAGCTTGTATATCTAAAGTGACACAGATGCATTCCAGGTCTTAATGGGTTTTAAACACGTAACATGTGCAATATCACTATGAGGTTTCACTGGACATGAGATGTTAGTACATCCTGATGCTTGCAGTGCTTGATCAAGTTATCTATCCATCATACAGTAGATGTGGGTTACAATTCGGATGCCCGGTCGTAAAAGAATTTATGTCTTGACTCGAGTCGTCGTGACTCCAAATTGTTCTGCATCCTCACCTCTTTCTCCTGTTTGTTCATTCTGTGTTTCAACACGTTACTGGTTCTCTGTATCTCTGCATCTACACCGATTATTGAATTACTACCGGTGTGATCGAAAGGCAAACATTGCATGCAAGTATCAAGTGTAATCAGAGATACTGAATGGTTTGACCCTACTTTAGAGTTCTCAACAGGCCTGAAAATTAAGGCCCGACCCTAGCTGAGCCCGAACGGGCCCCGGCCCAAACAATTACAATAATTTTAGGCCAGAGAACCTGAAAAAAACCCTGAAAGAGTGTTATTATGAACTTAAAGGGATACTTCACTTTCACATAAAATAAACATTAAAAAATATATTAAAAAAAAATGAAAGAAGTTATGGCAAAATAAAGGCCCCCTCACACATTAGTAGGACACTCTAATGCGTGAGGGGGCCATGAATTTTCCATTACTTTTTTCATTTATTTTTAATATATTTTTTAAATGTTTATTTTATGTGAAAGTGAAGTATCCCTTTAACTCATTCAGTGCCACATGACGTCTAAGACGTCATGGCCTGAAGCGCCCTGAGCGCCACGTGACGTCTAAGACGTCATGAAAAAAAAGAAAAGAAAAATCTATTTTTTTTCTTTTTTGAAAAAAATGTTCAGAACCCAAGATATGATGATTTGAAGATTTGTTGCTCCATTCACTTCTTGTTTAACTTCTTAATGAAAAAGGCTGTATCTCGGCTCCTGAGCACTTTTTTTTTTACAATGAATTTTGGCTGTGGCACTCAGAACCAAACTGCCATAAATAAGAACGAGGCACTGAATGAGTTAATGTCCTCACAGTCACGCATTCAACAAGCTTTGAACTGAGCAGATCGGACCTTCCGTTCCAGAGATAATGGCCAAAACATCTTGGAAACTGCCACTTTCGGCGATTTTCGATGTTCGATGCCGTCGGCCTTACCGTTCGCCCGCTAGAGGCAGTTGAAATGTATTTTTTGGGGGAAATATGTATATTTTTTACGGAACCCGAGGCTCGTCTCGGCCCGACTAATTTGCATACATTTTCGGCCCGGCCCCGCCCGAAAACGTCGGGTCGGGTTCGGGCAGAATTTGCGAACTCTACCCTACTGTATGTATAGTTTAGTGAAGAATGTGGGTGTGTGGATTCACACTGAACTATTCCATGTTCCATGTGACACATGCCCTAAAGGTGATTGCATGTGTATCTCCGTGAGATGGGCAAGATGCTGACAAGCAGGCAAGATTTATTGCGGTGTTTTTGTTTTTCTGTTCCTCTCTAACATCACATCAGCCAGTCTGTATGCGCGACGACAGATGGCAGTGTAAGAGCACCAAGCAGACAGGTTACTCTGAGGAATGGGCCCGGCTCCAAGCATTACACTACTTTTTCATGGGAGGTCTTATAGCCGGGGCTTTTGACATGTGAATGTCAGCTCTAAAGGCGTTCGCTGAAAAAACAAGCCCAACATGCTTCAGAGTTCTAAGCGAGACGCATGCTTAGGAAAGCACTACCCACAATCCCTTGCTGCGGAGTGGAGTTGGCACCCAGCTGCACAGGCTGTTGCGAAGGTTGCCAGATCTGCTTATTATAATTTCCACGCAATATTTTATTTGAAAATAGCCGATCTACATGCTCACAACGCGTCGCGATGCGACGCGTTGTGAGCTTGTAGATCTGCTATTTTCAAATAGCTGATGTCTATGTTTAAGTGCTCATGTGGCCCATAGTCGCTTCTTTTGGGCTGGTTTTCCTAGACCTGGTTGCTTGTTTCTCACATAGAATCTGGCAACACAGGCTGTTGCAGAGGCAGGCAAAAGCTGAGAGAGAGAGAGAGAGAGAGAGAGAAAGCCAGAGGAAGCTGAGACAGAAAGAGTGAGAGAGGATGATGACTGAGGTGTTTATGTTAGTAGTCCTTGAAGGGTATTCTTAGCTTGTTTGTGTATAATTGAAGTTGTGGTGTGTGGTGTAGCACCACACCAAACTGTAATAATTCTCTCTTTTATGATGTTGTTTTGACGTTCCCCCGAGCTCTGCTGCCGACCTGGCACGGTATGCTTATGTATGATTTATTGTGCCGGCTGTATACAAAGTCCATTACTGATCTTAAGGACCGCCACAAGGCAATGCAATGTCACTTCAAATTGCAATTTGCACGTTGCAAAAATTCAAATTGACCAGTAAGGTGAAAATACCTTAAATAAATCTATATTTACATAAACTATGTGATAAAACTATTTTAACAGCAAGTTTGATCATACAAGACTTGGAATGTATGTGCAAGCATGTTTCCTATTTTAATTTGTGTACAGTTCCTGCATTTCAGGGTGCTTTATGTAGACACAGTGACCTCCGGAGCTTTGGCCTAGACATACTGAAGCACTGAAATGCCCTGCAAACTTTGGTGTGCCCTGCCCCCTGCTGGTGGGAAACAGATCACAATAGATATAAACACCAACGAAATATTTGGTCTGACATTTTTTCCACAAAATATGAAGTCTGGCTATTGTAAGGGAGTAGAAACAAAAATAAAAGATGAAAGATGACCCTCTTGTGTGTGTGTGTTGCGTGCAGGTTTGAGCTGATGCGGATGTGTTGGCAGTACAACCCCAAGATGCGTCCGTCCTTCCTGGAGATCATCAACAGCATCAAGGAGGACCTGGAGCCTCCCTTCCGGGAGATGAGCTTCTTCTTCAGCGACGAGAACAAGCCGCCGGACACGGAGGAGCTGGACATGGAGGTGGAGAACATGGAGAACTTCCCGCTGGACCCCGCGTCCATGGCCAGGCAGCCCACGGCCGTCCCCACCCCCTCTCCGGGGAGCATCGGAGGCACGCCGCCCCCTCTGACGCAGCAGCAGCAGTTATCCCCCATGCAACAAGGCCCCGTCACTCCTTTACTGGGACCCGGCTCGCCGTCGTCGGCCCCGGCTGCATCAGCCATGGCGGCGTCTCCGGGCCAGGCCTTGGACAACAAGCACTCAGGACAGGTGTCGGCCAACGGGCCCATGGTGCTGCTGCGGCCCAACTTTGACGAGCTGCAGCCCTATGCACACATGAACGGTGGCAGGAAGAACGAACGCGCTCTGCCACTGCCCCAGTCTTCGGCCTGCTGATATCAGCCCCCAGCCCCCTCCTCCTCTCCTCTCACACAGGGTAACACCCCCCCCCGTCTCTTAATGGAGGGATGGATGAGGTAAGAGATGATAGACATTCTTCTGCTGTAAAGCAGTAGAGCGATCTCTCTCCACTTCTTTATGGTTGCATTATTGAGGTCAATGATTGACTCTATGGAGACTGATACAGCACAGAAACCTTTGCTAAAGCATTTGGAGTAATGGTGGCTTTGAGACTCAACACTGGGGAACGTTGTGGTCTCCATCCTGTGCGGCCTGTATTGTACGTTTGTTACATAAATCCTTCGAGAAGGACATCGATACAGGCATTCATCCTTAACTTACAAGTTATTTGTAAGACATGAACTAAAGAAAATTATTTCCTAGCATATCTGCCAGCAAATCCAACAGAAGAGCACTTTTTTGATGATTTTAGAGAGGATGTTGTGGATATCTGAGTGTGTATTTATACAAAACACATGATTCTCTCTATAATATGATATAGCTCCATTTCCAAAATGTCTTTCCATTGATATGACTTTATTTCCATGCGCGCGAGACTAGCTCGCGCCGTGTGAGGACGCCTCAACGATGAATTTTGGACTACGATTATTGTGCGATTTTCCTGTTGATATTTCTATGTTTGTAGATCCTTTCAGGAGTGGGTCAAAATGGAAGAGAAGGGGCTATTGTGTATCTGCCAAACTTTTGCCAAATTAAGCTTTTCTTAAAAACATTGTATAGGTCTCCCTTCTTGCTATACGGCTATGGTTCAGAGTTGAGACAAGAGTCTATGCTACTGGCAATAATATAATACCAACACATTGTCACTTACACAAAACTGTACATTTTATCAGCATTTCTGACATAAAGGTAGACCACCATTCTACTGTGAATCAGATTTTCATTTGGAAAACCTGGTAGCTAACTTCATGGAGATGACACAGCAAAGCTGTTGGCCTCCATCATCATATTGAGTACGTTTTAAGCCTCAGTAATTTTCTCAATTTAAACCCAAGAAAGGACCACTGATAGCCCCCATCCCTACAGTACTGTGGACGAAATGTGGCAACTTTGGGGCAGATATCAGACATGTTTTGGTATATTTCTGATGCATTACCCCAGGTCTGAAATGAACGAATGACTTTTCCCACACATTTTTTTTGTATTATCTGAAGGAAATGTATGCATGTGACCTAAGTCAGCCAACTCTGAATCAAAGCCATAGCTCGTCATTGGATTCAACAAAAAAGAAGAAAAAAAAAAACTCACGCCCATAATTCTCACAATGCTAATCACTGAGTTTCACAGATTTTGAGAATTTCCCCTGTTTTGTCTCCAGTTCTCCATACTTTAAAAATCAGAGCCCTAATCTGTCATTTTTAACTTTAAAATTTCATCCTGGAGATCGACATCTCTCACTGAGACGTTGCTGTTTAAACAGACATAGCACCAAATACACGACATTAAACAGATAAAGAGCTGGTAGTAGAGATTTAGATAAAGTATTGGATCTGTGAAGATTCTTCTATTCTATAGCCTAGTCTGTTTTTCAGTCACATCAGGTCTCTTTTAGACTAGTCATAGGACTCTCTACAATGACATACTGATACTTACGTATATAAATAAATACATAAATAAATCATTATATATATATATATATATAATTATATATATAAAGAGAGGTCTTACAGTGTATGTTAGATTGCAGAATCACTTTTATACCCATCATTGGTCTGTCACTTTTATAGCCTTTTTACGGTTCAGATGTCCGCCTCTGTGTCTGTACAGAACAAAGCTGCTATTTTATTATTTTTCTCTTTTTGTGTGTATATATATATATGTATGTATGTGTATATATATATATATATATATATATATATATATATATATATATATATATATATATATATATATATATATATATATATATATATATATATATATATATGTATGTATGTATGTATATGTGTATATATATATACACACATACACACACACACACACACACACACACACACACACACACACACACACACACACACACACACACACACAGTATATATATCCTTCAGGTTTGATATTATATGGTTTCCACTACAGTCCATTTCTTATACACGCTGTTAAAAAGAAAATTACAAAATCCGACACAAAAAAAAACAGGATAATCTAGATATGACATTTTCTCTGTTACCCCAAAACTTCTTCTGTATCACTACATTTTGTTCATTGCCTTTTATTTTTTATGAAATGTTTCCTTCTGTCTTCTTTTTGTAGATGTCTATATTATTATTATTATTATTATTATTATTATTATTATTAGGAATGGACACCTTAGCTCCATGTCTGAGCGTGTACTTCCTGCACCCTTCTTTCTTTTTTTGTTTCTAGTTGTCTAGCACTGCACCTAGTGTTGCCCTCTAGGTGCGTCTCAATCTCAGGTCAAAGTAAAGGCTTTGCTTTCTCCATACATTCTCATGATTGTCCTCTACTTTTCTCACTTTTTTAAAATTGTATTATTACAATCCTCGTGCTTCATGGGAGTCCACCCCCACCCCTCTGGCCCCTCCTTGACATGTACAGTACACATAAACCCCTCGAAGCCCCCCCCCTCCATGACATTTACAGTACACCCTAGCCTCCTATACCTGCCCCACCCCACACCACCCGTGTACAGTATATCAGTGGTTCTCAAAGGAAGGGGGGGGGGGAGTCCTTCCCCAGCAGAATTAGGTTAAAATAGCATCAAAATCAGTTCAACCACTTTAACCCTATATACAACAGCTATTTGAAAATAGCTGATCTACGAGCTCACGCATTGTGAGCTTGTAGAACTGCTATTTTTAAAAAAAATAACTTGGGGGGGTCTCTGGCACAAAATCTTTTCAGATGGTGGTCCATGGCCAAATACGTGTTAATTTAGGGGGTCCTTGACACCGAAAAAAGTTTGAGAACCACTGCGGTACACATGCCCCCCTCCCCTCCCCGGTGGCTCCTTTTTGAAGTCAGGACGAGTTCAAACATGCAGGATGTTTTCGTCGCACCAGAGTCTCTGGTATTTTAACCCTTTCAGACCGGGAAAGAATCTGTCATTTTTGGGGGTTTCTTTGGGCTATTCAAGCGCTATGAGCTTGTAGATCTGCTATTTTTGAAGAAAACAAATTGTAACTCAAATCTTTGCTTCTGGGGGATTCTACAAATGTCTTCTAAATCCTAACAGTTTTTTGAAAAAAAGAAAAATATATACATGTTGCTATAATCAGTGGTTCTCAAACTTTTTCATGTCAAGGACCCCCAAAATTATATGAATTTTCAAAATATTTTGTTCCAGGGACCCCCCCCCCCAGAAGTTGTAACAGCGTTAAAAATGTTCGCTCTGAAAAAATAGATATTCAAAGATTTGCACACATTTTCACGATTTTTCAAAAAGAATAGCAGATCTACAAGCTCGTAGCGCGGCACTCGGTGCCGCGCTATGAGCTTGTAGATCTGCTATTTTTTTAATAGCCCCAAAGACTTAAAATGACACACAGATTGCGTTCCCGGTCTTAAAGGGTTAACCCATCCCATTTCCTGCCTCTCTATTAATAGGGCTAATTGGGTTGTCTCTAATTTGCCTTAATTATCCCAACCACTTGGAACAACCATTCAGTCATTTAAATTAGTTATATTTTTTTCTCCTTCGTTTTTCCTGCGTTGAATCTCCTCTCAAGCGCAATATTATGCCACTTCTGCCGCATTCTGTTGACTTGCTTAATTCCGACAACAACAGGTCTTATCGTTTGTCATCATCATCCTATCTGTGAACCAAAAGAAAAACAACACAAACAAAAAATGATGGGTTAAAGTCCAGGGAAGGGATGACATGTCAATGTCATTATTAATGGAATAGGTCTTACATGGAGGCTGAGTAGTTTTTAAAAAAAGTGTTTTTTGAAGGATACTTCCTCATCTTTTGAAATGTTGCTTGGTGATTTATTTTCTTTCTTCTTTTGATTTTTTTTTTTCCTGTAGGAGTGTTATTTATTTATTTTTTTTATTTGATTTTTTTGTGATATCAGTTTAAATCACTGTATAAAATGCCCCATGATTCAGTATAAAGTTGGACTTTTTTTTGTATGTATTTTCTTTGGTGTCGTGACTGGGGGACTTTAACTTTATTTTATTTTTTCCTTCAAGTATGTATCTACCTCACTCTTTTTAAAATATATGTATGCATATGAAAAAAAGAAAAAAAAAAGAAAGAAAACATCTCACCCTCTCTCTTTAGTTTTCATAGAAAACCCTTGTCTCTGGATAAACCTCATGTTCTGGATCCATCCCACCACGGGGATCTCGATAAAAGCCTCACACCTTGGAATAGGACAGGAGATGGAATCTCTCTTTTATGGTGGTTTGAATTGTTGTCCTGTGGCCCAAAGATTGTTCTGTCAGCTTCTGGTCTAATGATTCTTTAGAAAGGAACGTGTGTATAGGTCTATGAGTTAAAAGGGAACAGTGTATGTGATACTAGGGGGGCACTGATAGGCCAACAGAGGCCTGTTGGTACAGTGCCATGCGGAGGCTGAAACGATGCAGATTGTCTGCGTTGTTGTCATATGAGAACTGATTAGAACAATAACCTTTGTTGTTACGTTTATTTTTGACCGGATGGTTTGCAGTGTTGTAAAGGCTTTGGAACGGTGCAATATGTAGTATCAAAAAGAGGCCAGGACACAACGTCAACATCATCAAGACATTCCATCTCCGCCAACTCTGCAACGCAATCAATTCCACAACCACGTGAATCCTCAGACTACCAAAACAGGTTATTATTTTCTCATACATAACACATTTATATAAACAACACATCAGTTATGGAGATGTACTTACTATATATCTCTATACTAAATTATATTATAAAAGAAGAAAGGGAAAACATATTTTTTACCTCCACACAGTACATTTATACGAGGAGTATATCATCCATTGTCAAGCTGCAGCCTACATCACAGTTAACAGTTCAACTCCACATTTACAACCAACTATTCCACACTTTGAAATGTCTTCGGCCATGTTCTCACATACATAACAACCTTTTATACGATCCTATCCTGTATATGCATCTGTACTGTGAAGTCTAGCAAGGATTTCTCTTTGCCTACTACAATACGTGATAGCAGTGACTCCACCTCCAGTGTGGTTGAAACACTTGGAATTCCACAATGCACATCCGCCCTGAGAGTTTCAAGTGGTTTCTTCTAGGTCAATGTTGGAACCAAAGCCTCGGCACAAAACTGTGCTTTTGTTGGCAGGGTTGATTTGAATGTCGCCAAGAACTTGCAACTCTCTCTCTACTTCTGCCCCAAAACACAGTCTGTGGCCACATTGTGTGCACCATCATTTCTCCTGTTACACCTGCTGATTTATCATTGAGGTTTAGACCAGTGGTTTTCAACCTTTTTCATGCCAAGGACCCCTAAATTGATATACATTTGGCCGCGGACCCCCATCTGAAAATGTTTTGTGCCAGGGACCCCCAGAAGCAAAGATTTGAGTTAAAAATGTTTGCTTTAAAAATATATATATTCAAAGATTTGCACACCTTTTCAAGGTTTTTCAAAAACCGAGTGCCGCGCTATGAGCTTGTATATCTGCTATTTTTGAATAGCCAAAGCTAAGTGGTTAAAAATGATTGTGACGCTATGTTAACTAATTTCGCTGGGGACCCCCTGGTACCCCCCCAAGGACCACTGGTGGTCCCCGGATCACTGGTTGAGAACCACTGGTCTAGACTCATGTCCAGCATAAGCCGGATTCATACTCTGTTGCATGACAAGTGTTGCGCACACTGAAAATAGCCAATCTACAAGCTCTCAACGCATCGGCGTGTGAGCTTGTAGAACTATTTTCGGTACACAACACCACACGCAACAAAGTATATCAAGCCCTAATATAGTCAGGCTGTGTTCTGTATACACCTATTTTGTAACCATTCTGGAACTTGTGTGGACTCACTTTGGATTCATCCTTTTGATGAATTGCAAAGTATACACTCGTTCTACTGCTGCTTACAATAATGCTGCTGGTTCAAAGAGTCACCTGACGGAATCTAAAATCCTCATCAGTGTCAAGTGTAATGACGGCACAGTAGCTTTTAGATCCCCATGAAGCTTCTCATGAAGTCACTAGACTGCAGGGGGGGCATACGGAGGGCACTGTCTCAGGGCAAACATGTATAAAATGGCATTTGATTTTAAAAAGGACGTGTTGAAATTACACCCAAAAAGCAATAACAAAAAAAACTAAGTCGGAGTCATACTGTAGTTAGGTCACTAGTTAATTAACTTCTGATGTGATGTTTGAGGCAAAATCTCGGGCGCATGTACTCGGTTCCTCTTAAACATTGTATAACTGTACAATCGAAAAGAGTGGAAATCTTACGGGGAAAATGATCACAGTTGGATTGTAAGTGGGCGTCATAGAGTCTGGCGTAGAGATTACCACTCACAAACGGCCAACTGTGTTTATGTTGCTACTTTCTACATTTTTTTAAATGGTATTTCAGTTTGGGTGTATGTAATGACAAAATACGGACATCTGTGACCTATTTCTGGTCTTTCGGTTTTGCCAACAGACACTAAGTTAGTCTGTCTGGTGAATATCTTATTTCAAAGCTCTTTAGTTACCAGTCAGTCATAAACCTGTTACGACAACAACTTACGGAAATATGTGGATGTGAATCAGACAGGGATGTCTTGTAGATTACGGGTAGCCATGATGAAGAGTACACAACATGACTAGAGTCAGATCATAGGCCTATGTTTACAATAGGATAGTTGCTTTTCGCATTGCCAGATTGCAAGGATAAAATATACACGGTATAACTGACTGAAAAGAATACATGTTAATCATTTTTTTTAAATCTAAAATTTGGTTTATCTTCTTCAGAATGTTCTTAATGCAAACCTCAGGTTTTATGGAGGATGCATCAATGCATTCAAAAACGCAATAATTAGTTTGAGGTTTATCACTACCATGCTTCTATTTCTATGATTTGCATTCCTATAACTTCAGAAGGGGGCCTTGATCTGCTATTGTTTTATTCACTTTAACAAAATTTGAATCTGTGTGTGAATTAAGTGATTGGGGTTGGGGGGGGGGGGGTGAATCAAAAAGCTCTGCTAGCCTTTGTCTTCTTTCTAGTTCTGTATCTGAGGCCTCAAAGTGTTTTCACATCTATAGTTGAGATGGTGTATTTTTGACATGCCATCTCCAAATGTATATCTGAGAAATTCTTGTATTTTCTTTTTTTTCCCTGAAATTTTGAATAAAAAATGGATGAGAAATATGACTTTTTGTCGTGACTGATTCTTACATGGAGAGTCTAACCACGTTTCTCAACCTTTTTGGGGCCAGTGCCCCCTTATCCAATATCCAGATCCCTTACCCACAGCCAGTTAAAATGTAAGATTTATTTTTCATTGTGTATTGTACTGCTTATATAATTAGAAAAATATATATTTCATCGATTTCCAAATATCAGATTTGACATTAAACTGGACTGTTAGTATGTGATTATTATGTAATTAGCCTACTTCTCAGGGAGAAGTAGGTTTCCACCTTAACAGTGCTATTTATAGGGTAGGGTAAGTGATATTTTTATTTTTTATTAAAAAAATGTGTTAAAAGGTTAAAGTACTATGTTCTGATAGTAATTGATAGTACATTGCTACAGAGTTTGTTCGGTCACAGGGGGTCTCTCCAGCTCTTTAGTAAACAGAATATATGTACATTTTCAGATACTGTAGGTGACAACATTTAAGCCAATCAGGAGAGAGTACTGAAAATGCATTTTCTGTTTAATAAAGAGCTGGAGAGACATCCTTTTTTACTGAACAAACGCTCTAATAGCAATGAGTACTATCAAAATATACTGTAGAGCTATTTAACACTTATTTTTACCAAAGTAAATCACTTACCCTACCTTTAGTGACAAAATTACATGTAAAATATAACTGTAAAATATGTTTATCTACTCATTTTGTTGATATTATGTCTCTTGTAATTGTAAAAAAAAAAAGAAGGACCCTAGGGTAGTAGGGTTATATCCGTATTTTCTGGTACTGTGCTGTTTTGCCCTATGCCTGTCCTTCCCCCTCAGTGGTGTGTGTGATTGAGTGGTGATGAGTGACTGATTGACTACCAGCTGGTGTGAATGGTGACTATCTAACTGGTAACTAGTAGGTGAAACCTCACAGGTGATTGGCTCCTGTCTTCATGGACTGGACCAGCACTGGACCATAAAGTTGTCTAACTTCAGTTGATCAGAATCAGATGTCTTCCTCCTGGCCAGCCTCCAAAGCACCAGCTGACTGTTCTTTTGTGTTAGTTACAATGGGTTAAAGTTCTAGATAATGTAATGCCTTGGGAGTGTAGTGGTGGGTGACCTCTTTTTGTTACTATTGTTTATATTAGTTAAGATATCTGTGTTTTTGGTTTCCTTTGTGTTAGGTAAGAATAGATTTTATTTTGTATTTAGGACTTTAAAGTCCCACTCTAACCTTTACATGTTTTTATTTTTATATAAAATAAATCCTTGACTTGGGTATTTTAAACCCGTGTGGACTGGCTGGGGAATGAGGAGGGGGTCCATCTTTTTTGTTGCACCTAGTGACCCCTGGGTCGTAACACCTTTCAAATGGGGGTCCACGGCCAAATACATACTGTATCAATTTGTATTAGCCTGCCACAAGACTGCTCACCCTTTTCTACTGTGGAACTGCTGTGACTGGCCTGGGGCATATTACACGAAAGGAGAATTAAATAAGCTTGGATTTAAGTCAAATTCAGGTTTGACAAAGTCTGGTCCGTACAGCCTGGTTTATTCCGTTCCATGAACGCCAAGCCAGGCTGAAAAGGAGCGACTTTGTCGCTCTAGACCTTGTCAAGCAAGGCTGTGTCGAGCCAGGATGGTAAAGCCAGGCTTCACGTATTCCTATAAAAGACGGGGGGAAAATCTCGGGGGAAACAAGTTAACAACAACACTACACACACTGACTACAAAACTGAAAAACAACGTATCAAAAATAGCAGATCTACAAGCTCATAGCGTGGCACCGAGTGCCGCACTATGAGCTTGTAGATCTGCTATTTTTGAAAAATCTTGAAAATGTGTGCATATCTGAAATAATTATATATACATTTTTAAAGCGAACATTTTTAACTCAAATCTTTGCTCCTGGGGGTCCCTGGCACAACACATTTTCAGATGGGGGTCCGCGGCCAATTGTATATCAATTTAGGGGTCCTTGGCATGAAAAAGGTTGAAAACCACTGTTCTAAATGGCAGTGGTTCACAAACGTTTTAGCTCAAGAGTCTTGAGGCTTGGGTCCTGGCTCCCGGGGAGACATCAAATTTCTCTTTTGGGACTTGAGTCCCAAGACTCAAGACCCAAAAGAGTCTTGAGTCAAGACCCAGGCTCCCGGGGAGACATCAAATTTCTCTTTTGGTCTTAGGACTCAAGACCCAAAAGAGAAATTTGATGTCTCCCCGGTAGCCTGGGTCTTGACCCAAGACCCAAAAGAGAAATTTGATGTCTCCCCGGGAGCCTGGATCTTGACTCAAGACCCAAAAGAGAAATTTTATGTCTTCCCGGAATCATATGAGGAAGTAAAATGTATAATAAGCAAGAAAGGAAACACGGTCGCAATAAATGGATCCAGGGAGAAAGCGTGGCAAACTATTGCCGACAAATTAAATGCACAAGTCGTCCAAAAATATATACAATTTATATACAAGTCCATAAATATATAATTCAGTTAGGCTTAAACATGAGGAGTGTATAGTGAATATTGGAATTATCGCCTACTAATCTACAATGCGATAGTCTATTATATGTGCCATGCATCCAACCAATATGTCTGAGTGTGCTCAGGAATGTGTCAAAAAAAAATCTCCATGAATTCAAGGCTTCATGGAGTGTGTAATTGATAGAAAATAAGTATTTTTTGGGTGGACTATTCTTTTAAATGTTTTGTTTAGGGACCATTTGACACACTGCTGAGGCCTCGGATTTAACTTGGGATGTATGTCTTGCTAGGCAGGCTCTCTAACCATTCAGCTATGGCCGAGTCGTCAGCAGAGACTTTAAGGCAGTTCTACTCTGTAGCAGTAAAGGGGTTTCAGGGGAAACCAGCAAAATGAGGAATAATATAATAAACGACTGTCTTGCTAATAAAGCATCATGTCTCTAATTTTTTTACAATGTATTTGATCATATTACCTTTATATTATTTAATACATTATGCATTTCATCCTCTATATATTGTCCAGCAACCTTTATGATAAAGGCGATAAAAGATAGTAGACCCGTGGGGGCCAGATTGCTCAGATGCCAAGGTTCCTGTGCTGGGATTCGATCCCATGATCTTGTGGTCTGAAGTCAAGAGCTCTACCGACTGAGCTATAGATAGAGCAGCCGCAGGAATCACTATTTCAACTCCCACCCTCGCCAGGGTCAAAAACTTTATTGAAATCCAAACGTTTATGTAGATGAATGAACGGGTCAAAAATGGAGAAAGTGCAAACACCAGGTTGAAGTTCATCCATGACGGCCATGACAGATCCAGACTGCACTAGCGATCTGTTTACACTCGACCGCATGGCTCATTTGCATAAAACGTTACCATATTGATTTTATCCCACTGTTGAGGGTTAGGGTTATGTTTTATTTATTTTGATTAAGACTTACAGTAGGCTGCCTTGCCCCACTGGAATACAGTGACTGATATGAATTAATAATATACTGGACCGTACATAAAATGAAGAATACCTTTGATGTCAGTGACTTTTTATTACAAATGAAAATAAAAATAAGAAACAGTGCAGTATCAATACGTTTTCGTATAGCAGCAATTTTGCATGTACAATATAAATATTAATATATTGTCTGTCGGGCGGAAACCTCATTATGGTCTGAGGTTGGCAGGTATGGCACACATACAACAACGCCCAAACGCCGTGTATACGCCGTCCATACGACGTCCGAGTCAGACCTGAGTCGACCTCGTTTCAACGTATTTTTTGCAAAATAGCTGCTGACTGAGGTCTGACTCGGACGTCGTATGGACGGCGTATGCACGGCGTATGCGCGTTGTATTGTGTGCAGTGGTTAAAGAGATATCTGTTGAAAAGACACGTCTTTTACAACGTCGATACGTTGTAAATACTGAATACTGGAAATGACATCTACTCTGCTAAAAATTTCCTGGGGGGGGACCCCAGGCGTGGTCAAGAGCCCCCCCCCCCTCATTGAAAAAAATCGTGTTATTGCACAGTCTGAGATGAGAATTGCAGGTATAGCCTCAGTGGCGCACCTCGCTAATTATTTGACTAAGTACTGTACTTAAGTACAATTTTTAGGTACTTTTACTTTACTGGAGTAATTTTCAGCACTTTTACTTCTACTCCACTACATCTCAGAGGCAAATGTTGTACTTTTACTCCACTACAATTATCTGAAAACTTTAGTTACTAGTTACTTTCCATATACAAATGATTACATTATAAAACATACAATAATCACTTTGCCCTATTTTATACCTAGGCTATTTGAAAATAGACGATCTACACTACAAGCTCACAACGTGTCGCATCGCGACGCGTTGTGAGCTTGTAGATCTGCTATTTTCAAACATTTTAGTACTTTTACTTTTGGTACTTTAAGTACATTTTGATACCAATACTTTTGTACTTTTACTCAAGTAAATTTAGAATTCCGGACTTTTACTTGTGAGTACTTCTACATTGCAGTATTGATACTTTTACTTAAGTACAACATTTGAGTACTTTTACCACCACTGGTTGTTATTGTATAATCATAACCTGACTGTTCTCAAAGCAGTCAATTTAAGTTGAAATACTCCAGCACTGACCAATAAGAGAATTGGGATTTGAACATGGAATCTCTGCACTGACAGTTTGACGCTTAGACCACCACACCATCACCCAGATACATGTTGCAGATGTGTCTTTGACTAGTAAAGTAGGCTACTGTACCGTTCATTTGTATATGTTAGCCCTCAGTTAGTACAGTTAAGTTGAAATACTCCAGCACTTTTGAATTTCTTTCTGTGAAAGGTTAGCTAGACAGAGTTCTTTCAGAAATAACCCCCCACCTTCACCGAACAATCAAATACTGCCATTGTGATTTGCATATCAAAAACTCAAATTAACATGAATGGCGGTGGCTGCATATCAGTGATAGGGCCACACAAAAAGGGTGGAATCCCCAAAAACAAGAGAAAAACAGGAGAAATGGAAGAACAGGAGTTGTCCAGGAGAAATAAATAAGCAGACAAAGTTACTATGAAATTTAAGCAAATCAATGACCTTTATGGGGTTCTATCTCCTGACCTGAAAATGTATTTTCTGTTTAAAGAGCTGGGGAGACGGGGACCATGACAGAAAAAAAGATATAATATATAATGTCTGTCAGACATTTTTTATTATATAAAAAAAAATCTGTAATATATTATCAAACATCTAACAACAATATGAACTATAGTGTTAACAGAGTGACAATGACATATCACATGAGTCATTGTGAAACAATTATGATTCATGGTCACACTCTAATTCAGTAATATAATTAAATTGATTATATCTTATTGTATTTATTTCATTTTATTTGAATGCAGGGTCATTAAAATGAGTCCATATACAAACACATGTGTTGAATTAACTGTGGAAAAACTTGAAGAACAAGGCACTGGATTAAGTAAGCTTGGCTATTAGCCTGGTCCCTACCAGGCTAACTTCACAGCTAAATTTCCATGGTAACTAAGGTAGGATTGCGTAATTTTTCTTTCGTGAAATCAAGTCATGGATAAACTTATCCAGGGTGCTCTGGCTAAGATAATCTGGCAAGATAATTCAGCTTTCATGAAACCGATTCATCGCTAATCCTGGCTAAATTAAGCCAGGATAGGTGTTAAATCCAGGCTTAACCCCTAATTCTGCTTTCGTGACATAGGCCCCCGGGCAGTTATCATTACTAGCCAAGGTGTGCCCCCTGATCCCATACCAGGCTGGGTTATCTACATGAAAAGAAACTTTCAACTATTGCCAACTTAAATGATATTGTTTAAACCAGTGGTTCTCAAAGTGGGGTCCGCGGACCCCCAGGGTCCTTGAGGGAGTTCCAGGGGGTACCCAGCTAAATGGTAGTCAGGAACCAAATGGACCCTTATGGGTCTGTAACTCAGAGAGTGTACAAATAGAACTGAAGAAATGGACCCTAACGGGTCCATTTGGTTCCATTTGTACACTCTCAGAGTTAAATTAACATAGATTTTTACAATATAAATTGGGGTCCCAGAGATAGAAATGCCATTAGATGGGAGTCTGTAGCCTAATGCATGTCAAACTGGGGTCCTTGAAATTTAAATGGTTGAGAATACTGCTAGAGCCATAGAAATCTTCTGTTATGGGGGTCCTTGGCATATCTTTTCAAATGGGGGTCCGTGGGCTAATAAGTGTCAATTTGGGGGTCCTTGACATGACAACGTTTGAGAACCACTGGTTTAAACTACTATCACAATATACAATAAACAGGGTGTACTGTGCTGCCTTTAATTTAGGCTGATTCACATGGGGGTTGGGGAGGTAACTGTCTGAGCATGGTTAGAATCAGAGTCTGCAGCAGAGGCACCAGTGTGTCAGGCGAGGCCAGGCTGCCAGATGTGGGTAGATGGATGAAGGCCGCTCTCCCTTGACCATGGTACAGTGAGCAGTAGTATGTAAAATCACAGAGGTGACGGGACGACAAAACACACACATGTTACCTGAAAGTCTCTCTCTTTTTTTTTTATCCCGCGATTTTGTAACCCTTACTTTTCACCCGGTGCCAATTTTCTAAGTGATCCTGGGCGCTACACTCCCCTCACCAGCCTAGGGAGGCCAGGGCCAAGCTCATGCCTCCTTCAGTGCATGAGAGCCAACTGACCTTCTTGTCACCTGACAGGGGGGAGATTCCCTGGTTGGACGTAGCGCGTGGAAGGAACACGTTATTCCAACCAGTTCCTTTACCCTCCATCAGGCGCCCCGGCTGTCATGGGGGAGGCGGTATAGCGACCAGGATTACTACATGTTTTTTGTGAGGGTATTAACTACCCTGAGAGACATAGGGAGAACATGCAAACTCCACACAGAGTAGGCCCTTTCGCCTGAAAGTCTCTTTTGTCATACAGCCATATTGGTGAAGTTAGAGGCTCACCTGCCAGCGTCCCTTGAATAAATGAGATCCATCCCTGTCTGTTTGAACTGCTTGTATAAGGACCTCATATTTATGACCGAGTCCAGTTTCTCTGGCCCTCCTTGCACACAGCAGTGACTTTCAGGACAGAAGCCACACACATCTCTGTCAGAGTAACCACTGTTCCTCCCAATCTGTTCCAGACTGATGGCTGTGGAGCCTCTGGATATCCCAAGATGTACAGTAAACTTGGACACACACACACACACACACACACACACACACACACACACACACACACACACACACACACACACACACACACACACACACACACACACACACACACACACACACACACACACACACACACACACACATAATGGCTTCTGACTGAATATACGTTGCAATGTGCCCTAGCTCTGTTTAACACAATGCTGTATTGTACCCCTCCAACTGTACATACTTTCTCAATTTCTTTCTTCTGAAATTGTTTCTATTATGTTTTGATACTTGCTTTGGCAATGTAAGCGTATGTTTTCTCATGCCAATAAAGCTCCTTTGAATTGAATTTGACTGACATTGGTGGAAGAAGAAGTACTACTCAGATTTTTAGTAGCAATAGGTCTACTACAAAGTAGAAATGGGCCTACTCTGTTACAAGTAAAGATTTGCCATGTATTGGCATCAAAATATTAATTACAGTATAACGTATATGCAAGGCCCATACACAACAATGATATTTGGATTTTCATGTGTTCATCAATGTTGCAACTGTTAAAGGTGGGGCCGATTTATCAGTTAATGTATGTTCTGTAATCTGCAAAGTTGTAACTAAAGTTGCCAAATACATTTAGTTGAGTAAAAAGTAGCCTTATTTCAAACAAGGCAACTTTTTTTGTCTCTGAGGTGTAAAGTATCTTAAAATGTACATTTTCAAGTAAAGTAAAAGTACCTCAAAAACAGTACAGTACGTACTGTACTTATTAAGTACAATACTTGAGTAAATGTTGTCTACTAAAAAGTTATATTTTGCACCACTGGCTGCTGACAAGAGTCAAACCAGATCAATGTGATACTGTAAGTAACAATCGTGCACATGTATTTACCTTTGGTTTGACAGTACTCCAAAGTTTAGCAATGATCATTTGTGTTTTTACATAGCTCACTGGAAGCTCCTTGATGTCAACATGTATCCCATCTCCCAGTCCAACCATCTGCAAGCCCTAGAGAATAATAACACACACACACACACACACACACACACACACACACACACACACACACACACACACACACACACACGCACACGCAAGTACAATATTTACCTTTGAGATGTAGTGGAGTAGAAGTAAAATGATTGAAAATTAGAAGTACTCCAGTAAAGTGAAAAATACCTGAAAAAGTTACTTAAGTACAGTACTTGAGAAAATGTACTTAGTTACTTTACACCACTGCCAAAGTGCTCACAACAGCTTGTAGATCTACTATTTTGGGTGTGTGTACAGTATATAAATCAGGCTGAGTATAAAAACATGCTATAATGAACCTACCTGGGCTGCTTTCCAACTGGGATTCACAAAGTACTGTCTGAATGGTCCAAAACCTCAGGAGTTGATAAACAAAAAAGCTTACATTTCACTCAATCTGAAATGACTGCATATTTAAAAAGTTATACCTAAAATGTCAAACTTACCAGTAACGATTACAACGTTGCTTCTATCCATGACGCTGTCCTTTACTGACGATGACCAAATGGAGTCATTCATATCTATGTAGCATTTAATAGACATACAACAGATGAGTGAGTAGTTCAATGAAACCCTACGAAACTCAGTATTATGTTACACGAAATTGGTTACCTATATCATATGGTTACATATCAGCTTCATCTCCATACGTCACCCACTGTGTTTTGCTATTTCAACACATATTTCGATAGGTGGCCACTTTCGGTGTAACAGTCAAAAACATATATATCTGCACCTAGATGTAAAATTGGCTATTTTGTCCAAAATGTTAAAAATAAATAAAAACATTTAATTTAAAAATGGTTTTAAGTTAAATAAAGTATAAGGTCTAATATTTCTACAATTGCTACAAATAGCTAGAACACCTGTGTATCCAGTCATATTGGGGCATAAACAAGAAGTTGAAGGGTAGAATTAAGTCTGATAATGATGTACCGTGCATGTTCTCATCATGTATACTTTACATTACTTAAATTACTTTTCAATTAAAAAATATATATATATATATATATTGGACAAAATTGCCAATTTTACATCGAGGGGCCCAGATGTCCCTTTTCCTCCGAGGTGGAAAGACTGGTGACGCGAGGTTAAGATGTCCCTAGTGCCCACCTATCCTGTATCCCAGTGGTTCTCAAACTTTTTCATGTCAAGGACCCCCAAATTGACACATTTTAGCCCGCGGACCCCCATTGTAAAACCAATGTTAATTTAACTCTGAGAGTGTACAAATGGAACCAAATGGACCCATAACGGGTCCATTTGGTTCCATTTGTACACTCTCAGAGTTACAGACCCATAAAGGTCCATTTGGTTCCTAACTATCCATCATTTAGCTGGGGACCCCCTGGAACTCCCTCAAGGACCCCTGGGGGTCCTCGGACCCCAGTTTGAGAACCAATGCTGTATCCCTTCCATCCACATGGGAGCGCTATTTCGCTATCTAAGAACGCATCTGTGAACATCTGCCAGATACATGGAGACCCGCCCCGCCCACCCTCTGCACTTGTCAAAGGCAGTAGATCACAGTGTCACTGCATCACAGCACTGCTTTCAGGCGCACACCACACCACACCACACCACACGCTAATGACACCAGGAGAACCTCTCTTTACAACTTCCACTATAATCGCCATCATTTTATTTTAGTCCCATCGCACCACCATAGACACGATGCTTCACGTCAGGAGAACCTTCGAGGGCGAAAAGCACCAACTGCAGGAGCTCAACACCAGGCTGGCCCAGTACTTGTCCAGGACGAAGCAGTTGGAGCACGAGAACGCGCATCTGATCACAGAGATCAACAAGGTAAGGACGGTAAAGACGGTCGAGCGCGAACACAAGTACAAGGACGAAGTGCGGGAGCTGAGGAGGATGGTGGGACAGCTGTCGTTCGAGAAGAACCGAGCCGAGATGGAGAGGGAGAAGCTGTGGCGGGAGTTCCAGACGGTCCAGTCGGTGCGTCGGGAGGAGAGCGAGACGTGCAAAGGCGTGGACGGCGACCTCAAAGGCTGCGAGAAGGAGCTCCACGGCGCCCACCAGCACAACGTCGCACTCGAGCAGCGTTTGTTCCAGCTGGAGAGCGAGTACAAGCACCTGGACGACGCGCACAGGCAGCAGATCGTCCAGCTCCGCCGTCAGGTGGACGCCCGGGTGATGGTGCCCGTCGTTTATACTCAAACTTACCACGGTCCTCACGCGGCGGCGTCCATGGAAGACGTTCAAGAATACGCCCAGAGCCTCTCCGAGGGATGGATCGACACCTTCGAGATGTATCAACACAAGGTGGAAGAGATGGAGCAGGCGATCAGAGATGACCAGGCACGCCTGGATGATCTTCAGAGGGAGAAGATGTCGTACGCCTCCGAGTTTAACAAGTTACACGTGGAAGTGGAACGGCAGAGCAAGATCCAGATGCATCTGGAAGGGCAACTCGTCAATATGGAGGACAACTTCCGCAGGGATTTCAATCAGTATCAGGTAATTATGACCTAGGCTAGGCAGTAGGCATGATATAGTGTTTTTTTGCTTAATTATTGCCACAATTTTATCCTACACTTAGATATCCCAAGATTATGTTAATCTACAAATTATCATCAGTACCATCATCAGTATCATCCCTTTGTCCCACAAAAGCTCAGGCTATTCCCTCCTCTGTTGCCACACCCACTACTATGCAATCAGCAGTGATGCAGCCATGCAGCTATAAATGAATTACCTAGAAGTTGGTTCTTGAAGAAGAAGCATGATGATGTTTGAGCCCGCCCTCTTTTCTGCCCCTCTGAGTCTACTCATGAATAAGGCATCATGCTCTCTCTATCTCTCTCTCTCTCTCTCTCTCTCTCTCTCTCTCTCTCACTCACTCACTGACTCTCTCTCTCTCACACACACACACACACACACACACACACACACACACACACACACACCTCGGATACATCATAACATCAATAGCCAAAGTCATAAACTGTTATGACTAAAATATGACAATTTTGCCCAGGTTGGGGAAGTTATGTAGAGTACACACCTTTTTGATAGGTGATATAAATCAGCAAAAGATTGATGCAAGTGAAACACATCCAGCACCTGTTCTTTAACAGGACCGGCCATCATGGGTGTGACCATGGCTTCAGCCTCCTACAATAAAATGTATGAGAGCCATGCTCAGAGTGTGCATAATGGTACTGTACGTGTCTGGAATAGAATACTGGCGCTGAATACCAACAGAATTGTACAGGTCTTTGAGTGGGACATCTTGATTAATGGAACATAGTCTTGGGCAGCCTTTTGAGAGCTCAGCCATGTTTGAAGACCATTATTATGGCAGAGAAAAAACTAGAGATTAATCTAGTAAAATACATTATTTTTCAACAAGTAAAGGACAGATGGGCACAATTCATACGCTCCATACTTACTGTGAAATATGTCTATCTATGGTCCAGATAATTATGTATTGTATAACTTGTCAAAAAAGAAACAGTCCCTATATGCTCAAATCAGGAATTGAGACAGGCAGATATACTGTAAGTACCACTGAGGAGGATAGACTGTAGTCTGTGTGATCTTATTAAGGAAATTGAAAGTGTATTGTATTGTCCATTCTATGACTCTATCGGGCAGAGACTATAATATTAACGTAGATTGAAAAAAATAATTTGTGTGGTTGGATGACTCAGAAATCGGAAATCTTTCCATTTGCCTCATTTATTGAAAAGGCCTGGTCAACGAGGAGGAGGTGGTCTATGTACCTGGGTCTCCACTCAGGCTGTAATAACAACAGGAATTATTTATGACTTATGTTTATATGTATGACGTTATGTGTAATCCCACAGAGTGGGCCACACTGGTAGCATGACACAGTAATAAAATAAATACATTTCATTAATTGCTGTTTACCTGAAGGCTGGGAAGTTGGCCTTCTCATAAATGTCAAAATGAATGCATGTATCTAGCATTCAGCATTACAACCACCCCATCTAAAAGGATTGGATATACAGTATTCACTCAGTAAATGGCATGTCACCCCTTCCAACCCTGCACGGCTGTTAGCTACACCAGACACTTAAACCAATTATCTGTGGGATTGACAAATCCGTACTCTAAGATGGAGTCCAGTGCTGGTCAGTCAGTAGGCTAGTAGTAACCTTGCGTCACCACCAGACGTAGGCTAGTGAGTGACTGGCTAGTGGCTACTCTGCTTTTTTAGGAACATCAGCTTTAATGTTGTCAAAACCTTCTCAGAGCACAGACCATTGTTATGATTCTTTGAAGGCAATCTGCAGTGGTGTAAAGTAATGAAGTACATTTACTCAGGTATTTTTACTTTACTGGAGTATTTCCAATTTTCAGTACTTTTACTTCTACTCCACTACATCTCAAAAGCAAATATTGTACTTTTACTCCACTTTACACTTTACACACTTTACTAGTTACTTTGCAGATATAAATTATGATATTATAAAGCATACATTAACCACTTCAGCCTTATTTTATACATAGGCTATTTGAAAATAGCCAATCTACAAGCTCACAACGCGTCGCACTGCGACGCGTTGTGAGCTTGTAGATCTGCTATTTTAGATCTGCTATTTTAGTACTTTTACTTTTGATGCCAATAGTACTTTTGTACTTTTACTCAAGTAACATTTTGAACACAGGCCTTTTACTTGTAACAGAGTATTTTTATATTGTGGTATTGCTACTTTTACTTAAGTACAAAATGTGAGTACCGTACTTCTTCCATCACTGGCAATCTGTAACTCAGTGTGGCTGTTGTGTGAAGCAAACTGTCCCTCTATGGGACAACAGGAATTAAAGCGACAGTCACACAGGCTTACCTGTTACAGATGATTCATGTTATCCGAGGGATCAGACTTGATCAAAACAGGAAGTGCCGAGCCAGTTTAACACCCTACCCCTTTAAATGATAGGTGGCAGAGAATCAGAGACGGGTGCCTTAAATAACCCTCATGTAGCATATGCCACTGAGAATGCAATGTGTCATGTTCCCAACTTCATACAGTAGGTTATAGTTACCTCAATATAAACTGCTGCTCAAACCGGAGCAAGCAAACAAACAATAAGACAGGAAAGATCAGGTTTCTTCAGTCCTGGTACTGCCAGTGGTGGAAAGTAACTAAGTACATTTACTTAAATACTGTACTTTTTGAGGTATTTGTACTTTACTTGAGTATTTCCAATTTGCAATACTTTAACTTCTACTCCACTACATCAGAGGCAAATATTGTACTTTTACTCCACTACAATTATTTGAAAACTTTAGTTACTAGTTACTTTTCAGATATAAATGATGTTTGAAAATAGCCGATCTACAAGCTCACAACGCGTCGCATCGCGACGCGTTGTCAGCTTGTAGATCTGCTATTTTCTTGTACTTTTACTTCTGGTACTTTAAGTACATTTTGATGCCAATACTTTTGTACTTTTACTCGAGTGAAATTTGAATTCTGGACTTTTACTTGTAACGGCGCGCTCCCACCAAGAGTTGGCTGGCCGCTGTTAAACGCAGGTTGTGCGCGGTCACAGTTTTTTGCAGCCAGCGGATTAGAAAAAACGCTGTGACGCACCTGTCACTCACACTCAAGATCGTCCCCGCAGCCCGCACGGCCTGCTGCCTTGAGCACCATGGTGCTTCCTGAATCTTGGGACGGTCCGCCTTCAACTCACACGATTGGACAGAGGGAGAAAATCAGCGCCTGCCTCCAGCAGTTTTATGCTTAGTCGCGGAGAGCAGATAAACGCAAGGTCTGCGCGAAAAATCTGCTCTTGCGTGAATCAACGCATTTGCATTGACAATGCATTGGCAGATTCTGCAAACAGCAGCCAGCCAACTCTTGGTGGGGGCGCGCCCTAACAGAGTATTTCTATATTGCAGTATTGGTACTTTTACTTAAGTAAAACATTTGAGTACTTTTTCCACCACTGGGTACCGCCAGGTAATTGCATTCACCTGGCGTCCCATGTCTCTTGGCTACCCGGCTAGAATGATAACTTCTTGCAGATTAGTAATTCAACCGTTCTAGATGTCCCCAGAGGACCAGGATTGAAGAAATCTGATTTAACAACATGAACTTTAGCATCCCTATTCTGAGCATGTCATAATAGGTGAATATTTGGCAAAAACAGTTTGCCGAAATAGCAGATCTACAAGCACCACAACACTTGTGGATCGGCTATTTTCGGCGAAGAGATTCGGTGTAGAGTTAAAAGAAGAGGGGACCAAGTATAGTCTCCTCTTACTTCATTTTAGTCAATGAAGTATATAGAGTTTAAATAGTGAAATATGTGAGATGAATAAAATTAATGTAACTTAAAAGGAACTACCGGTACACCACATGCAGGGTAGGGTCACAATTGAATTCTTCTTCTTGCATTTTTTTTAGATGATCGTTGAAGAGCTGGAGAATGAACGGAATATGCTGGCTGACGGCTTAGCAAACAAGATGCGCGATTACCAGCATCTCCTTCAGGTCAAGATGGATTTGGGCATGGAGGTGGCTGCTTACAGGTAAGTCCTTTTATTTTCTGTTTTTGTAGTCCGAACATACCTAATTTCCCTTGTAATACACATTTAATGCACACATTAGAATGAATACTAGTGCTGTTCATCCTCAAATATCACACTACAGACACAACCAATAAAATAGTGGTTAATTATATCCTTTTAGGAAAGCTATCATAACCTTTCGCCCCTGTGTGTGTGTGTGTGTGCGCGAGCGTGTGTGTGTGTGTGTGTGTGTGTGTGTGTGTGTGTGTGTGTGTGTGTGTGTATGTCTGTGTGTGTGGCTGTCTGTGTGTGTGTGTGTGTGTGTGTGTGTGTGTGTCTGTGTGTCTGTGTGTCTGTGTGTCTGTGTGTCTGTCTGTCTGTCTGTCTGTCTGTCTGTGCACAGCTAATCTAGCAAACCATGGTCGGCATCAAACTTTGCATGCACACTCCCAGTAAGCCAAGGAAGACACTCCCCATGTTTTCAAATCACCCTCATGGTGGCGCTATACCAGGCCACTTTACGCTTTGGCTTGAACTCTTGAACCGTAGGTTGAACAATGAAAAAGAAAGTCCCTTAATTGGCTTACAAAATTGAAATAAAACACCATCAACATCCAGTCAACCCCAAATCAAAATTGCATAAGGGGCCTTTACAGAGCAGTATATAAGTTGCACCATTATGTCAAAGAAATGCTGTCCCCGTCCCCGTCCCCGCAGCTTCCTTACAATCTGACGGGTGCAACCCACAATTTATATAACCCTGGCTCAGCAATCTAGTCTGGTGACTCTGCAGAGTGCCCATTTCTAGTTGCAATTTACAATTTAGGCATTTAGCAGACGCTCTTAATCAGAACCACTTACAAGTAAGTAGAGTATGCATCTCCTTGCAGAGGATCAAAGTGGAGACCCACAGAGCCCTACAGTGGCCCTTAATTCTATTGAAACCATTAATAACATTAGATTATGGCAATTCCTTATTGGCTGCAGCACCACATATCCTTGTCTGTCCCTCACTCAGGTCAACTGCTTTGTGTGTGTAGCGGAGTAGCCCTGCATGTAGCTCAGAAGCTTAATATCTCCCTTGGCCAGGGGTATTCCCCCCTTTGGCTGATATAGAATCTATTCATGTAGTAGACTATGTCCCATGTTTGGTGGTAAAGTGACTTCTGAGATGTTTGGTTTTCCGTGCAGGAGACAAGGGTTCATATCTAGGTGGTTCCAATGGTGTCACAATTTCCTGATGGGGGGGGGGGTTCAAAGTGGGGATTCCCCTTTGGCCGAGCACTAGATATCTGGTTTCCCATGCCCATCCCATGAGTCGGGTTCAACACCAGGTGATTAAAGGAGTGCAACCTCTTATTCTTAGTTATCATATACAAATATGGAATCTATGGATTTTTTTCAGCATAGGTAATAGGGCAGTTATAGAAAGAACATATACAGTACTTATGCCTTTTTTTTTCTTTTCCTACATACAAATACAAACAATACAGTACAAATACAAAACAATTCACACCCAACATAGAAACAGGAATGGTACAATTTGCTTTGAGTTACACTCAACAATCCCCGTACCCTTCCTCCCTCAAGGGTCTTTAGTTCAGTTCACCACACAGACATATGAAAATTAAAAAATATATCCTAAAAAAAAGGTCAAATTAAGTTAATAAATCAGCGAAATCCACAAAAGTTTTACGAAAACTAAGTTTGTTCTCTTTTCCTCTCCTCCTTCCCTCCTCTTTAAATAAATAACAAGAGGTAAAAGAGATTTAAAAAAAGAGAGAGATAAAACAAGAGGTAAAAGAGAGACGGCGTGAGGGACAGCTGGGGTATTGATGGGGGGTCTCTGAATCAAGGGAGGGCGTTGTCGTGGGCAGCCCTATTTAGGGAAGTCTTGTTAGACTACTAAGCAAATATGGAATCTTACATGGTCCATTGCTTGTTAAAGAGTAAATGAAATGGAAAAGTACAACACAGTACATCTGTTTGTTTGTTTTTCATTGAAAGTATGTGCCCTCATATCTATTATTACCGCCATTCACATGACCAGCTTATGGTCATAACAACAGACATGCTATTTTTACACAAAGGCACTGTTTACATGGCTATTTATATAAGCCAATGCTCTTTTCACCCCTGATGTTATCTATGTATGAGACTTCATACATGGCATATATTCCATCATCTGTCCAGCCTCGTTGAAGTTTGAAGTGGAACTTTGTCTAGCTGAGGGATTTAGAGCCCTCTTTGTCTGTTAATATGCAGATACTTTCCGGGGCATATTTGCCAAAGAACTATCTGCTTCCGTTTGTCTCTATATGGAGATTTCTCCAGTGGCACATCTGGGCCTTTGTTTTGAATATTTGGAATAGGCTGAATGTTTCTTTAGACACGTAGAGGTGGCTTGTGAATTTGTGTCTATGTCACCAGCCTGCTTGTGCACTAGGGGGGTTCATTGCAAAGCCCAGACAGCAGGGCATTGTAGGTGTTATTTTTAGGTCTGTCTTTTGGGAAGCACACTCTGGTGAGGTTATTCCTCTCTGAAGGACTTCTGCTTGCTCCCGTTGTGTCTTTTACTTGAACCGTGGCCAAGGAACGGTGAGAGATAGTTGATCAGATTTAGTTTGTGGTCAGATCAGATGGCATGTTTTTTTTTTTTTCCTGAACACTGCTCTACTATGGTCAGGTCCGTGGATTGATTTGTAAGCCTATCGTGTTCGTGTTTGAGATGGCAGAGCTGAGGGATTTTGCAAATGAACTTGCGAGGTATCTGTATTTTGAAAAATGGCTCAAAAATATAAATATGAATGACTTTGAAATATGAACTTTACCAAACTATATGCACGATTAATCATTTGCGTTTGACTTGAATGTCTTTGTATTGTTGTTCAGGGCCCTCATGGAAGGTGAAAGAGTGGATATGCAAGAGGTGAACAGGAGGGTCAATCGGCATCAGAGAGAAAGAATAATAGGTACTGTTAATTCATCAGAGTATAATATGAGAAGACTATTTTTGTTGTACTGACCATATTGGAGTATTTTATTAAACTATTTTAAATGAAATATGTTATATATTATATATAATATATATATAATATATATATTATATATTATATATAATATATATTCATTATCGTTATAATCAGTATTGTCAGATTTAATTTAGTTTATTTAATTTAGTCATGTTCCATAATGAACTATAGCATTAACCACTTAAACCCTCTATTCTTAGTCAAATGGACCTGAGTTAACTGTACTTAAAGGGCAAGACCACTTTGGTAGAGGTTTGTGTCGTGTAGTTACCTTGACCATAATGTAACTCCAAAGGTGGACAAGAAATCAAAGATGATTGCTCCAGTGATTAGAAATGTATAATTCAAAATATGCTCCTCATTAACTTACATTGTATGCTGAAACAGCTCTCAAAGTCACTCTTTTAGCACATAAACGAACGCAAACAAAGTTCATTTAGACAATATAGAGCATCACCAAACCCAGTACTGTTTTCTTCTATTATAAAAATGTGAACTTCCTGTTGCCATTTGTATTAGGAAGATAACCTGGACTGGATCCGTGGATCCGGATCTTCAAATTGTAAAATCAACAGGATTTTTTAAATAAATAGGTATAAATGGGTTTGGTGATGTTTTATATTGTCTGAATCAACTTTGTTTGCGTTCGTTTATGTGCTAAAAGAGTGACTTTGAGAGCTGTTTCAGCATACAATGTAAGTCAATGAGGAGCATATTTTGAATTATCAATTTCTTTTTTATTTCTTGTCCACCTTTGGAGTTACATCATGGCAAGGTAACAATGGCAACAACCCAAACCTCTACCAAAGTGGTCTTGCCCTTTAACTTTTTTACGTCCACACCAAATGCCAAAAATAGCCGATCTACAATCTCACAACTTCTCCTAAACATCTGCTATTTTGGGCGAATGATCCCCCCAGAATGGGCATGCAGGGGTTCAAGTGGTTAAACATAAAGTGCAGCAGAAAATGACTGTGTGTGACATTCTCATTCATTCTGTGTTCCCAGATATCAAGCTGCCCTCACAACCCTACAAACCAAGGGCTTCCACCACCTCCACCAGACAACATATGGATGTCAGGTACTCGGAGCAGACCTCGAATCTGAGAGCTCCGGCACCTCGATCTGGAACCATGAGTCCCTCCAGGGTCATTCCTATATCCGTTATGGGCCGGGCTCTTCATCAGGGCTCTTCTGAAGCCAGGAGAGACATGGTCTCTTTCACCAAAGCTCAGGCTGCAGCCTCAGCTGCCACCACTGTGGACAAAACCATGACCCAAACAACCCCAAACCGATATGGTGAAGGCCCACAGAAGACAGCTGCTTCACAACCCGTAGTAAAGGATACATTTATCCCCATCACAGCGCCCACAGCTGAGCCCAAAGTGAGAGTGGTGTCGCCACCAATGATGAGCTTCAGCAGAAATACAGAGGCGGATGCCAAGAGTAAAGTCAGAGACAAGCCAGAGGAGAAAGGCAAAGAAAGTGCAAAGCCAGTCGAGAAGAAGCCACTGGACTCTCCTATGGTACAGGAGATCATTCAGATGGTGATGAAACCTGCTGGTATGGATTCTGCGTTCGGCCTCTCTGGAGATGCGCCACAGATGACCTACCATGTGGAGAAAATCGAGCAGGAGGACGGCACGACTAAGACACAGATCATTTTGGAGTCCAGGGTGGAGGAGGAGGTGGACCTTTCTGAGGACTTTGCACTGGAAGAATTACTCAGCAGAGGGGTGAAGAAAGTGTCGTTGGAGGACATCAAGGGCACGGCAACTGGGACCATGATCCAAAATCTGTTGAGCGGACTGCAAGGGGCGGAGGACCTGGTGAATAAGTCGATCAATGTGGAAATCATAGAGGAACCTGTCGACTCTCTCAGCGACGAGGAGTATGAGGTAGAGGAGTATGAGGCAGAGGAGAAATCTTTGCCCGGTTTCTTACAGGCTTCTAAGGCGGTGTTCCAAATCGAGGAACTAGAGAATGTCCCTCAAAAAAAAAGTGGTGGTGATGCCATGAAAAGCTCGGAGACCAACAGAGGCACTGGCCAGAGTGTACGAGTTCTGGAAAGCTCAAGGGAGAATGACTCCCCGTACTTCTCCCATGACCAAGACCCGGAAGAGTATTTTGTCTCCACTCCAGATGAGAATCTGTCTGAACCCGAGGATGTTGGTGGCATAACCTCGTATGGTCATTATGGCATGGTGGATGACCTGTCGGATGAAAGGTATTATCAAGACGAAGGCTTTCCAACCGATTCCAAGGATGCTGACGAGTACAAGTTCATGTCAAGCGATCACTCGTTTGTCAGAGAGAGCATCCCAGAGTGCATCATCGAAGAGGAGGTTCACGTGTCCCCAACGGTACAGGAGTCCATGCTCGAGATGTTCAAACAGGACTCTTCTTTGAACCCCAAAGAACAGCTCAAGGGAGCACTGGATAGGATCCAAGGCTCTGTGTCTGGTTCACTGAAGGATGAGTTGGCTTTCTTCACGAAAATTAGCAGCGACAGTTCACAGAATGTAGCTGTCAGAAACGTGCAACAATCCAGCGACAATGGAACCACAACGATCACGGCAGAGCTGAGTGTGTCTGAGACACTACAAGAGTCTGGCCTGCTCGAGGCAGATGATGATGATCTGTCTGAAGAGCAGATTATGGCTGCTCTTCGGGCTTCTAATCCAAGTTTCCAGAAAGCTCTCCAGGGTGGGGCAGAAGGAGGGTACAGCATGAGGATCTCCAAACATGAGGATGTTACACACATCGAGGGTCTGGAAGGAGAGTCAGTGCCTGAAATATCTGAGAAGCATATCCAGCTGGGTCCGTCAGAGGCCCAGTCCTTCACCTTTCAGATGGACGTGAACAATGGCCAAGCTCAGGCCAGCTCAGAGCGAGTGCTTCAGTCTCACATGGTGGATACTCCACTGAAGATCTCTCATGAGAAAAGAGTCGCAACAGTTTACCTAGATAGTTCTACAGATAACTAGCAAAGAAGAATCCGCTCTTTCTGATGTGCTGATAAAGCCATGTAGCATAAAATGTATTAATGCTGCAAAGGCAATTACTAGAGCAGGCAATCAGAATAACAAACACTACAGCCAATGACGTTTTCAGTTTCTACAGGCTAGCTTCAGTTAGGGCACTAATACACATTATTACAACTTTATAGCTCAAACTTTTGATGGGTAGTTTTGTTTGTATTACTTGTTTTTGCAGTTGTTTTTGAGTTTCCAAAGTTTCTTAAATATTCTATTTCTATCTCTATTTTTCTACTAACCTGGCTGGAACCACAACCATGAATTTTTGCCTTAGATATAACTTGCAGAATGTATGCTGTATATCCTGCATTGCGCTGGTTTATGTTGTCTAAGCAATTTACTTATTTCCATACACAATGTTATATTTCTTGAAAATGGGTTGCTTTAGAAGTGAAAGAAAGACTACAGATTTTAATGTGGAGGGAATCCCTTGGTGATTAAACATTTAAAAAGCTATTATGCAAGTATATATATAGGGGTATGTGAATGTGTTTGTTAAGGAACACAGAAAATTCATGCAATTCAATTAAAATTATCCAAATATTCGTCTACTAGATATTTTGAATGTACTTTTCATTAATATAAAAATCAAATGCATGTTATGAAACCTAAATGGTGATTCAAAATGTTTGATCAAAGTAATCAACGTATAACGGCCAACATGCTAAAACGGCACCATATCTTACTAGTCATTAATTTGTGAATCTGTCAATCGATGAATGTGTTTAGTGGGCAAGAAATTCCAAAGAAAGTTGCAGAGTGTTTGAAGCTGGTGGTAGGACGACAGACAAGTATGTTGTATAAGGAAATCAGTGAATTAAGAGTGATAAAGAGAAATGATCAAATATAAGCATAGCCTTTTCTCACTAAATCACAGTATACCTGTAGCTTGTTTCAAAATGCCTTTCTTGAATATGTTCTGCTGGCCCACAAGGTTTCACCTTTGCTTTAAGATGAGAATGTCGTCACTATCGTGGCTATATTTGGATCGCTAGCTTATAGTGACACGTGAGTGTTCTTAAGGGTGTGTTGTTCACTAGTCGTAGAAGTGGTTCGGTATGGTTTAGCTGATTAGTGCTTTGGACGTCTTCTTTAAGCTGCTTTACAACTCTAGATCCCTCACTTACTAACCACGAGCACACTGTAAAATCCTCAAGTGTTCATTTGACTCTGAGAGTGTACAAATAAAGTTCATTTGGTTACATTTGTACTCTCAGAGTAACAAATAGATACATTAACAGAGGATTTGACTCTGCACTGTCTAGCAACACTTTGTTGGCATTGTAATTTTTTTAAAAGAAGCAGATTGCATAATATGAATTTCATGATGTCAAGATCTTTAACTCTTTCAGTGCCAAGAGTATTTTCATAAAGTACTCCCCCAGTGCCAGCAATTTGCGTTTTATTTTTATTTTTAATTTTGTAATTTTTCATTCATATAAATGATCTGATTGGGTTTTTAAACCCATAATACAGTTCTACCAGTAGAGAGCAACAAATCGACAAATCACCGGAGAAAAACAACGTGACCCGGAAATTAATTATTTTTTTTTACATCCGGCTCCGGGTGAGTCTGAAGGAGTCAGGAAGCGAAAGTGATCATGAAAAATAAACAGAATAGCGCGACCACAGTCAAAAGTAAAAACTCGGGATTTCTCGTGCTGGCACTGAGGGTACTCGGGAAAAACTCGGGATATCTCGGGGCGTGGCACTGAGAGAGTTAAGATGTCTATACAAAATGGCAATTTAAAAGATATGTGTAAAACTAATAATAGCTAATAAAAGATTCAATCTATTGTGCAGATACAGTACAGTACATAAACATGTGCTTAATGACAAAAACTGCAATAATTTGTAGAAAATGACTCAAACAGTCAGTGCACTTAAATTGATCCTTTATTACAGTACATTTATATGATTTGAACACTGTGCCATTTATTAGTGTACTGTACTTTAAGGTGTAGAAAATGATGTATACTTAATAATAAATAATGCACACATCTCACTTTTATTGAAAGTCATTTGGACACTTTACACAAACCTTAAAAGCAATTAAAAAGCTACTTTGAACGTAACGTATGTTTTCTGTGTTTGAGTCATTCTTAACAGCTTGCTTATTTCACAAAATGTACAAAATGTCTTGCAGGCCAAGAATAAGATCAACAACTGTCCGTCTGTGCAGTGTTGCCCACGTTGTCTTGACAGCTGACAGAGTCTAATTACTCAAAAGAGTTGACAAAATGAAATGGAGACGATTGAAGTCTGTCTTGGTCAGTGGCGTCCCCAGGAATTACATTTAAGGCAAGCAAGATTTTTTGTACCCCCCCCCCCCTCTATTACCCCCAAAAAAGAAATTTAAATGAAATCGGCGATCGAAAACCGGCGAAAGTGGCCGTTTTCAAGATGTTTTGGCCATTATCTCTGGAACGGAAGGTCCAATCAGCTCAGTTCAAAGCTTGTTGGATGCGTGACTTTGAGGACATTAATCACGCAATGACACCTTTTCGGGTTATTTGGGTTTTCTAGGGGGGCGAGATCTTAGTTGGGCAGGCGACCGCCTGTCCTTCCTCTACAGTGGATACGCCACTGTTGTGGCAACAAAGTGTCTTATTTTGGTGGCCCAACCCAACCTACAGTACTGTAGGTGCAGTCAGTCAACAGGTCCTCTACTCTAGGGTCAGAGATCCTTCCCCTCTTTGCCATTGGCTGGTAGAGCTGGAGAGGATGCTGGCCTTGTTGTTTCCCCACTACCTTGCTTCTGCCGTCTCCCAGCAACCCCTGGCGCCCTGGACAAAACATACATGGTGATACCACTGAAAATAACATGCTGCTCTGATAAGTTTAGATAGAGCTGTCAATCTAATACTCATGGCTAAGTTAATTATGGTGAATTTGATTTGTAATAACAGTGTGAATCCTATTGCATGAAAGGATGACTCATATACTGTATATTGTCACTGTCGGGCAGAAACCAGCTATCTCCATTTTTCAACTTTTTTTTATTTTTATAAATCGGTGCAATTGTGTGGTTTTTAATATTAATATTAAAACACTGAAAAGTATTTAAAAAAGCACTTCTGACTAAACCTTCTAACTCCATTGGATCCTCAAACTGTCGGTCAAACCACCTAACTCCAACTTTGTTTTTTCCATCATTGATTAGAATGACGAAGTCAGACAGAAAAATCGCCACATTAATGGTCAAAAACCTCCTAACTCCTCTTGAGCTGGATTTGGGTAAAGTGATAATAATATACACATTCAAGTATCGTGAGTGACAATGTATAAAGTCACTGTGCCAACTTTTATGAGGCAGTATTGTGTTGTGTCTAAAAACACATTTTTTCTTTTTCATTTCCAGAAAAGTTAATATTTTGGACATAGCTGGTTTCTGCCCGACGACAGCAGAGATATACAATTATGTGTTTCAGTAAAGCCAGGGGACAGTCACATTCTTTGACAATAACGTAAGGTGTCTGTGCTTTTACCTGGCCAGCATGTCCACCGTTTTCTGCGTAGCTTTGGTCTTCTTATGCTGTGGACCATACATGATGTTCTGGATCTCCAGACACTGAAATGTAAACAGCAAACTGAGTGGTCATTCCCATAAGATAAAGAAAGCACTTCCTGACACTCAGATGAAGAGCTACTGTATTAACATCCCAAAATAACCACTGTTCTAGTGTGGGTTTCAGATAACGCTAGTGCTGACCACTCGGGAGAGTAGATTCTCCTAGAGGTCAGCCAAAACTTTAGGTCATTGCATGTATCTGTATGGATGTAGTTTTAGTAGTGTTGATTTTGACAGCAAATTTGGATTTAGTTTTAGTCATATTCTTTTGAATCAAATTCCATTTAGTTTTTAGTCATATTTTAGTCATCTGAAATGTTTTACTGTTAGTCTAGTTTTAGTTGACTAAATATCATGAAGTTATAGTCGACTAAATCTACAGTTGATTTTGTCGACTAAAATGTATTTTGGCGGTGCCTTGATGGCGTCGTAATGGCTGATTTTACACTTGGTTGCATGCTGAAAATAGCCGATCTACAAGCTCACAACGCGTTGCAACCAAACATAAAATTACTTGTCTTTTAGTTCTACTGGATCTCTTCTCCACTCGTCCCTCACTAACATTTTCGTCTAGTTTTTATTTGTTGACGAAATTGTCTATATATTTAGTCTTAGTTTTAGTCATCATAGCTTAGTTTTTATTTCGTTTTTGTCAGTGAAAAAAGGTAGTCGACGATCATTTTTCGTCATAGTTTTAGTCGACAAAATCAACACTGGGATGTAGGACTCCGAACAACCAACCCAATAATCTACACAGATGAAGTTCTATAAATCAAAGATGGCTTAGCTCAATGATGTCACTAGCCAAACACATTGTGTTACTGAAGAACACATGCGTACCAGATAGCGATGATGTGATGTAACAACACAGATAAAAGACTGCCTGATGTTTCCCCGACCGTCATAAATAATAGGATGTCAAGAGAACTTAAGCAGGGAAAGAGAGAGAGTTCAATGTTTTCCCCCGTTGGCAACACAGAGTCGAGCATTCTGGAACAGTTTGGAAATTATCCACTTGGCCCAGACAAATGTTTTCACTGCTTCTAAGGTTGATGTAATGGAAGGCTTTTTCCAACAGCATGACTGAGGGAAAATGTCAAGTGTGTGTGCACGACATTGTTCTCCCTTTTCTTTTGACTTTTGGGTGTCATGTATGTACAAGCGACGCTTCCTTCGGAACCCCCGAACAAAAACAATACTCCGACATAAGGGCACATCTGTTCCCAATACAACCTACATTTACTTTGTTTTTGCATCGAATTCTCATGGCCAACTCCTAGATTTCTGCATTGGAACATCATTCTTCCAGGGTGAGATCGTTTTGTCGTGATTAAAAAACATGATCAGACCGTCCTGTCCTGTGTCAGGGGGAACTTATGAAAGGTTAGCTGTCTGACGAGATGCAGAGAGAAGAGGGGGGGCGGGGGGCTCTGAGGCACCCTGTGATACTTGGACTGTATCTGCTCTTAGATACAACAACAAAGCAACATAGCAACTGGTATCCTTAACTACAAGCATGTCATTACTCGTGTAAAAAATCCCCCCTTTACTGAGGCAGTTTTAGTCTGCATGGTGGACAGAGGTACTGAGGGCAAAAAGGGGGGAAGAAAACTGTGCCATAGCAGGTGACTCATAGATTATATAATATAGCCTTTAAGTACAGTATTTGACTAAATGTACTTAATTACTTTCCACCAGTGAGTAGAAGGAATGTCAACAACAACCTTCTCGCCAGCAAACAAGTTACAGATAAACATTCATACTAATCATCAACTCTCTGTCAGTGTTTATTTATACTACATCTTAAGTAGGATGTTTCATGCAGGACTTAAGGCAGTATTTTTTACATTGCTTAATGATACTTTCACTTAAGTACCAGTATCTTAGTATTCTTCCACCACTGCTTGTATGTACCCCTTGACAGACTTACAATTAGGAATGTCACTTGTTTAGAAGGCAGGACACTTTAATTGAGGTCAATATCCCTTTAATTGACAGCCGTTAGTAAAATTCCACTCTCCCTCCAAACTTGAGCTGCCCATCTGTTTGGCTCCATCCAACAGCGAGGAAAAGAGCAATGTCATTCTGTGTGATATTTTACACCCAGGAGAGTGGCTCTGCACCTCTCCAAGATTAGCATGCTACTCTACTGTAATGGCGCAGAGCCTCAGAGACCCACGGTGAAAATAGCTCATGTCAATATGACAGGAACACTTTGTGTATATTTTAAGCAGGGCTTGTCGACCTCTTCTTGGTTTATTTTGTTATATAAAAGGACCACACCCTCTGACTCCTGGCCTTTAGGGAAGGCCATCCCAAATATCTTGGCTATGAAAAAAGGTCAATATTATGTCATGTGTGGGTGAGTAGCGTAGCACCATAATGAAATATAGTAGGCTCAGGTTTTCGACCAGAGTGCTTTACTTACCAGTGGTTCTCAAACTTTTTCATGCCAAGGACTCCCAAAATGATAGGTATTTGGCCGTGGACCCCCATCTCAAATATTTTGTTCCAGGGACCCCCAGAAGCAAAGATTTGAGTTACAAATGTTCACTTTAAAATATATATGTTCAAAGATTTGCACACATTTTCAAGATTTTACAAAAATAGCAGATCTACAAGCTCATAGCGCGGCACTCTGTGCCGCGCTATGAGCTTGTAGATCTGCTATTTTTGAATAGCCAAAGTATAATGCTATATTAACAATTTTTTCTGTGGACCCCCTGGAACCCCCCCCAAGGACCCCTGGGGGTCCCTGGACCCCACTTTGAGAACCGATGCTGTATGCGATCCGCAACTACCTTCCTCAGGGTCCTGTGGGCTTCCCGGATCCGGCCCTGGGTCATCTCCACGCCTCCTATCAGCTGCAGGGCGTCTGCCACCTCGACGCTCAAGTCACCAAACGCAGACCTCTTCGGCGCGAGGGACGACCTTTGCATCTCCGCGCATCTCTGCAACGGTACAACATACCGTACGTTCAAGAACAAAACCTGCCGCCTTCAGCGGAGCTACAGCTGCAGACCCCAGTCAGCAGCAGCAGGTGAAACCATTCCCTTGGTAGCCAGTAGCCACACACATTCTAATGGGCCATTTCCATGGTGTTTGTGCCCTATGAGAGAGGGAGGTGTGGTTTGTGAAACTCCTGTGAGACCACAAAAAACTGTGAGAGAGGCCTGATTTATACTTCATCCTATGAGGGTGTTGTACTCCGAAAATAGCCAATCTTCAAGCTCACAACGCGTCACATTAAAGGGACTACACCATGAATTTTAACGTTTCCTTCTTTTTTGTGTGTTTTTTGGTCTCCCCTACCTCTCTTCTATCCCAAAAAATACCCCAGTTTGAGCACTCAGGCTTTCACAGCATATCTGGTGTTTTATGTAAATTGGTCTCAAAACAGGCCAAACTGATTTGCACCCTGACGTGACGTGACGTCACTTTCGGGTACAATCCCTCCCGTTTTTCAGTTCCAAAATGTTTCAACTTTTTACTTTTTCCACTCAGAACCAGGAGATAACATGCATACAAACTGGCTCAATAGCGCCACGTGTAAATCAGGACAATGTGTATTGCAGGTGAAAGTGCTTTATAAGCCAAAGAGAAGTTAGTTGGAATGAGTATATCTGAGGCTTGATTTAGGCTCAAACCTTTTGAAAAACGTTTGAGGGACACAAACAATATGATATTAAATATTAAATATATTTTTTTAATTCATGGTGTAGATCCTTTAAAGATGTGAATTTGATTTGTGAACTTGTAGATCAGTTAGTTTTCGGCAAGCTGCATCATCATAACAGATGAATATTCATGTGTGTGTGTGTGTGTGTGTGTGTGTGTGTGTGTGTGTGTGTGTGTGTGCGTGCGTGCGCGCGCGCGTGCATGCGTGCGTGCGTGCGTGCGTGCGTGTGTAACCTCTTGCTGTCCGTTGAGCAGGAGGAAATGACAGTAGTCATCCTGTGCAGTGAGGAATGCCACATCCTGTATTTTTACACAGCTCCTGTAGGCGCGTAGACTCTCCTCAAAGTAGTGAGCTGCCGCTTCTACAGGAACATGGGAGAGATGCAAACAGCATGATCTTCATTACCTTACGCTGGTCAATATCTGATGATATTTTGGATTCCGTTTCCTGAACCTTCCCCCCCGCCCTCAATTGTGGTGTCCTACGCTATTTTTATTTTTTTTACCACAATGTCCTATAGTTGAACTTGACTGGCTTGAGCAGCACAATAGCAGCACAAGTGCAGTGTCTTCCGTGAAGCAACATCAGCACAGTAGTCATTGTGGGTCCATTTTTAGATACAGTTAAATTAACACTCCACATTTTATTGTGCACCATAATGCTCTGTTAAAACATGATCTGAAAGGCTGGCTTTACACATAGGAAGACAATGGGACATTCAAATCCCAATGAACTCCTCCTGGTCTTGTCTACTATCTTCAGCCCGTGTGTGTGTGTGTGTGTGTGTGTGTGTGTGTGTGTGTGTGTGTGTGTGTGTGTGTGTGTGTGTGTGTGTGTGTGTGTGTGTGAATATAGACTCACCATTGTGATGGGGCTCTGCTGCACCAGAGAGGACCAGGGCCAGGCTGTGAGAGATGTGAGCCCCATCCGGGCCCCCCGGGCTCTGACTCACAGCTATGGCATGAGCCTGGCAGAAACACCCACATGAAATAAGACACATCACAACATCACCCAGTACCAACCACAGAAAGATTACCTTACCTCTCAAATATACCTCATATATCTGCTTGTGTGTGTGTGTGTGTGTGTGTGTGTGTGTGTGTGTGTGTGTGTGTGTGTTTGTGTGTGTCATGTCTCTTCTTGCCTTGGACAGATGCTCTATAGCTTGGTCCAAATGGCCCCGGGCCTGCTCAATGGCTGCCATGTCCTTATAGACGGAGCATATCTCCTTGGGTTTACCTCCTCTGCCCTCCAACAGCTGTAGAGACCTTTCACACTGGTCTATGGCCTCCTCTGGCCTGGCCTGTCGCTGATACACCCTACACAATAGATGAACATTTACAAATAATGATCCAAACAGTCAGAGAAAGAGAGAAAAGCAGACAGATAGAGATGCAGTGTCCATACGTAATTAATAAAGCAAAAAGCAGATCGCATCCATATTTGTTGTACGTCAAATGAAAATAAATGTTATTTATAATGTGCCTTTCAAAACAACAGTTACATGGTGCTGTACAATGAAAACATTCATTACATAAGAATAAAAACATAATAACAGTAAAGTAGAAAGTTAAAAACAGAAAAAAAGGATGAAATAATATACATGAAAAGACTTTTAAAGGGATAGTTCACCCCCCCAAAAAAGTCACCCCATGGAGACTATGGAGACTTGAATTCATATCTTTTTGTTTTTGTCACATTCCTAAGCCATTTTTTTTTTATGGCAGCGGTTCCGGTAGGAGACACAAAGGAGACTCTTTGTGTCTCCTACCGGAACCGCTGCCGGTCATCAAATTATTGACTTAGGAATGTGACAAATAAAACAAATAAATATCCATGAATTCAAGTCTCCATGGGGTGACTAATCAATAGGAAAAATATATATATATTTGGGGGTGAACTATCCCTTTAAGATAGGTAATCCACTAAATATCATTATAATCATACCGATTATTTTTGTCAAAGTTACATGATCGCATTTGAATCTATTTTCAAAAGTCTAGTCGAAAACAATTTAAAGTGTCCATGACGTATTAACTGCACAATGATGTCTGGCCAACATTGACTCACACGTTTATGTATGACATATTTACAAAATAAAGTTGTCACACCAGTATTGAAAAAGTCCTAACCACGATGCAATGTAAACAAACACCAATTCTAACCAAACATTCTAAGTCTGTTGCCACTGCACAGACTGAGCTGAACTGTGTTTAAATTGACTCTCTTTTCTATGCATTCATGACACTTAATTTATCATGCACATTGGCAAATTGGTTATAATATTATGCACCGTCTCCTCCTCTCTTCTCTTTTATGATCTAATTCTCCATCTATCTTTTAACCGCAATGATGGACCTGCACAATTACGCCCACCTTACTTGTAATGTGATAATAAAGATTGATTATGATTCTTCTTCAGGTATGAAGAAGTGTTCAATAAACCTACAGTTCAGAGTTGTGCGACTTCTTTTACCATTTTAAATTATATACGATATATGCCAGAAGCTGTGAATACACAATGACAGGTATGGTATACTAGCTTCCAGTACTGCTGCAGCACTGGGCTGTCTGTATGTGTATACCCAGGGCTAGCATTCACTGAAAGCCTACTATAGAGTGTTGGCGCTTCTGTCAAAACAGGGCCCTAGTACAAGAGTGAGGGCTTTGGCTGGCTGCTGCCTTTTGAAACCTGGCACAGCGCACATAGACCAAAGCATTGCTTGCAGTCTCAGGCTGCATCCTTCAAAGTGTCCCTTTAACAGAGTCCTCTGGGCTCACAGCTCTAAAACCCTGTCTCATAAATACAACCTACTGCACTCCACTGTGTCCCCAATGTACAGCATGATGTCTAAATTAGGCTCGCCCTTGCAGTCTTCTACAACAGTGGAAACCACATAAACACACAGGTGAGGATCCAAGAATGGGTCGCGATGACACTGGCGCGGCCACAGAGCAGGTCAGTGGCACTTATGGACCGCAAAATCTTCATCTTCGGCAAATTCGACTACAGACGACAAATATGTACTTTATAGGGTGCTGCTATACACTGCTGGAACTTAGAATATTATGTAGTAACCACTTTCATCCTGGCATCCCTATAATGCATTATAATGTAAGTATGTATATACTGTAAAGCATTATAGTCATGGGATGCATAGCAAGTGTTACCAAAAAAGGTTAACAAATATTTTAAAAATAGCAAAAATAGCCGTTCTACAAGCACAACGCATTGTGATGCGACACACTGAGCTTGTAGATTGGCTGTTTTCGCTGTTCATCATACAATGAAGTATATCGTATAGGGCTTAAGTGGTTAATGCATGCAGTTCAATGCTAGCTTCAGATGATCTTAAAATAAACCCTCACAGTCATCTATTTAAGGGCCTGCTGGGTGAGAAAGAGACAGAGAGAAGGATGATGAAGAGACACAAGAGAGGAAGAGCAGAGAGAGAGAGAGAGAGGCTAGAGGAAAGGAATGAGACTGGCTCTATCCCTATACTCTGGTAACAGCTTCAACTCCCTATAGGTCACAGGCTCTCTAACCCATTAAGACTGGGAACGCATTCGTGTCATTTTAAGATTTTTTTGGCTATTCAAAAATAGAAGATCTACAAGCTCATAGCACGGCACCGAGTGCCGCGCTATGAGCTTGTAGATCTGCTATTTTTGAAAAATCGTGAAAATGTGTGCAAATCTTTGAATATATACATTTTTTGCAGCGAACATTTTTAACTCAAATCTTTGCTTCTGGGGGGTCCATGGAACAACATATTTTGATATGAGCTTGTAGATCTGAGCTTGTAGATCTGTTATTTTTGAATAGCCAAAGAAATCTAAAAATGACACACACAGATGCGTTCCCGGTCTTAATGGGCTAATGGACTCTAAATTCAATTCGGCGCTGCAGTCAAGGTAGGCAGGCGTTTCTTTGAGCCACGGCCCCATTCACATCAATACCCTCGCTATAGCCACAGTGCTATCACCAGGCAGCAGGAAGCACCTTTTACACAAATCAATCTTTCTACATCCAACATCCACACTCCACACAGAGTTGTCGCATGCCTGGTTGCCCGGAGGACGCTGATCCAATTTGTTTATCCAGCGAGTGTAGATGTGCTGCCAAGCTGTAGTCACAACACTGGGTTGGTTATTCGTGTCTGATGATGGCCAAGCGGTGGATGGTGGCAGCAAAAAAAAATCCCCCAATGTCCATCTCTTTTTCTCAGTTTTTCCATGAATAAGACTATCCAAACATGCCTTGATGGGAAGTGGGAGTGTTTCCACTCCCTGTGCTGCTGAGCAGTACGCTGGTCCAGAGGCCTTTTTAGGGCAGCATGGGACAACAACTCCAGCACGACTGCAGTGGTCCGGCGAGGCCGGATCTGGCCCTTTCTGCCTGCAATGGCCAGAACCTGGAGACAATGCCCCTCTATCCTCTCATTCAGCCATGTATCCTTCACACACTTCCTGGTGGGCCAAGGAATAAATGCTACATTGCAGCTGGAATCTAATCCCGAGTCCACCGAGTGTGGAATTAATGTAATTAGGGATTTATACAAGTGTTGCCAAGGTGCCCCACACAGCCCTCTTTTAGTGAACGCTAACCAGACCATTACTGACATAACTTTGCTCTGGGCTCCCGCTCAGGCAAAAATGATACAGTAGAGCCCGTTTCCAAGGAATGAACACAGTGAAGCCTATTCTGTCACACGAATGAATATAGGCGATCGCCTGCCATTAATTGCTTGAAAATCTGTTATTTACAGACATAGTTGTGCAAGTATAATCTGATGTTTCCTTATGTACCATTGTAATGGCCACCATTGTTATTATATAGTCTATTGTTCTCAATAATGTAAAACAAATTGAAATGATTACAAATTATACAAATGTAACTTATCTAAACTAATTATGCTAATTAAGTAATTGAACGCACATTTCACTGCTTCAACAAGTGAAAAATAAATCACTCTCGATTCTAATCTACGTTCTATATGGCCTTAAAATTCCCACAGTCACACGTTTTTAGGCGGCCTGGTCATATAAGTGCATATCTTGAGTATAAATTCTGAGCTGAATACAATGTTTGGCCTAGGGTCTGTAACAGCGTTGAGCTTACTTTATTGTTGCAGGCTTTACTGGAAACATTCCCCCGATCACAACATTATTGACTGACTGGGCTTTAGTAGAGCCATGCCAAACTCTTACTCATCACCCAACAAAAGAGGTTTAGCCAGCTTAAACACCAGCCACAGTCTGCACATTTTTTCAATTACACAAAATCATGTCAACAAACACTCACGATGAACCACTTTCAACCTGGCATCCCTGTTTTGGGCATGTCATTATAGGTGCAAACTTTCAAAGGGAGCTAAAATAGGTACAAGCTCAACGCGTTGCAATATGACGCAAAGCATAGCTAAAGAAACAATGTTATCAACAACATTTTTGCTTCTTTAACCCATTAAGACCTGGGACGATCTGTGTCACTTTTTGATTTGAGCTAAAAAAAGCATTATTTTACACTTTAGCTATTCAAAAATAGCAGATATACAAGCAGATATACAAGCTCATAGCATGGCACAGAGTGCCATGCTATGAGCTTGTATATCTGTATAATAGCAGATATACAAGCTCATAGCATGGCACAGAGTGCCATGCTATGAGCTTGTATATCTGCTATTTTTGAAAAATCAAGAAAATGTGTGCAAATCTTTGAATATATATTTTTAAAGCGAACATTTGTAACTCAAATCTTTGCTTCTGGGGGTCCCTGGAAGAAAATATTTTGAGATGGGGGTCCGCGGTAGCCTGGTAAACCCCCTCCCTCCGGAAATCTCATTTGCATTTGATTTCAGGGAGGTCTGGGATTGCGCAGGGAGTAGAGATGGCCGAACACTGCGTGTCCGAACCAATCAGCGGCTGCTAGGGGCGGGATCATCCAATCACCTGCCTAGTAGCTTGAAAAAAAGAAAAACTGTCTGTCATCGATTCTGCGAGCGGAGTCTCAGATGGGAAGTAGGCTGTGAAACAAATGTGTGTCGCAAGCTTCTTCCATTTGACGGTGTCAGGTTCGGTCCGCGGCCAAATACATATAATTTTGGGGTCCTTGACATTAAAAAGTTTGAAAACCACTGACATAGCAACATACGTTTTTTTTTTTTAATGTTAGGATTTAGAAGACATTTTAAATAAGTTAGACCACATATCAATGTTCCTCTCACTTGCTCCACGTAACCTCGCCGTTGACAGTTCTAAATAAACAATATCTAAAAACGTTAAAGCCCATTGGCGAAATGTTAGGGTATGAGGAGGTTTCCACCTCGTAGCTACCATTTTTTTGCCGCCGTTAAGCCAGCAAAGAAGATGCGCTTGTGTGTGCAGTTCAGGTGTAGCCGGGACACATCATTTAAGATAAATACAGATACAGAAGGTGTGATATCAGTTCCCAAAAGTAATGACAGTTTAGCTGCAACCATAATCCAAAAAGAGGAAACATTTGGACATTCCCAAACCATGTGAAAAAAGGTACCAATAACATTTGGAGTACAAAATGTGCAGTTGGGGCTATTTAAAATCCTCATAGCACATAATCTACGGGGAGTCAAATATGTTCGGTGAACAAAATTTAAATGAATCTGTTGATGATCTGGATTCCTAGAAGACAGCAATATATTAGACCAAACCGTGTCCCAATTCAAATCAGGATCCAAATTCACAATATCATTCCTCCATAAAGTATCTACAGCTAGGGACCCATAATTAGATTCTGATAAAAATGCATACAATGTGGAAACGAGGCCTCTTGATCTACTAACATCACAGATGAGTCTATGTAAAGGGTGCATTGTAAGGGAAGTCTGCCATGGAACTCCATAAGTCCTCATGGCTGTTCTCAGTTGTAAATAAAAGAAAAATTAGGTACCTGGCAAATTAAATGTGACGCATAAATTCTGAAATGAACGCAAACCATTCTCATCAAATAGATCACCCAATGTATGAATCCCCTTGGAACTCCACCTAGGAAAGCGAATGGGACGTCCCTCCAACAAAAGTCCTTGATTATTAAACACTGGGGAAAATAGATTCCATTTCAAATCAATCTTGCACGTTTTTTCTGCTGCCCTCCACACTGCTACCAGCTGAGACATTATTGGCCCAAAGCGAACTTTGCATTGATTAGTAGTTATATTTGAAGATCTCTCAACCCAATAGGATGTACCAAACTCTCCTCAAACTCTCGCCATGAGACTGTAGTTGCCGAGTCAAACCATTTTAAAAGGGAAATACCAGTAAACCTTAAAATAAATCTTGAAAAGTATATCCTTCAATTAATTCACGAAATCTCTGTCTGTCTGTCACGGGCGAGTATGTCTCATATGACCCCAAGGTGAAACCTGTCTAATGGCAATTCGATCGGACCAACGGTTTCCCGGAATCGAAAAACCAGGAATAGCCTACAGTATGTCAGACCACGGGTCTGAGGAAGACGCAGAAATTCTCAGTGTGTTCGGGCAATTGTATGCATCGGCTTCCCTGATTGGCCAACCCAAACCGTCGGCTTCACGGATTGGCATCAAGTCACGTCAGGTTTGTGCCGTTTAGCCAGAATACTGTAAGTCCCAGATTGGCTGACCGCATAGCTAATGTAAATGGCAGCGTATGCAATGGAACAGAAAGTAGGCAAAAGTAGGCAAAAGCCATAATATTGAAGAATGTGATGTTGGGATGGAGGAGGCAAAGGAAAGTGGGTGAGAACAGAAGGTACAGTATGAGAAGTAGGACAGAGGAGGTTATCATAACAAGCTTAAGAAAAAGAAGAAGAAATTACGAGAGCTGTGGTCAAAGGTGAAGGAAGACATCAGATACTGTAACAGGGGTATTGCACAAAGGGCGGGGTATGTATTCCCAACTTGCATCGTTCCCGAGTAGGCCCTAGTTTAAATAATTCAACTTAGCAGGATGGGTACAATATCACAGATAGGTCTGTACTCTACTTTTAGACTTAGGCCTGGTTTTGTGATCCATTGTGAGCTTGTAAATCGTCTATTTCCGGTGGGTGACACCATCGTACAATGGATGGAGAATAAGTTATTGTTTTAAGCATTAGGCTTAAAATTCTTTAACATAGCATTCTGTCTGACTTCTCTCTCCAAGGACGGGTGCTGTTTTTGTGTTTCCCGCGTCCATAGAGGGCAGTACAGTGTACATCTTTCCAGCTAGACTATCAGTCCTGCAGTGCTGATGCGTGTGTGTGTAGTACTACTGCCTCCATCGTGATCCCTTAGCTCTTTCATCTTCTCCTCAGCTAGGCATGCCCTTGAGACCTCCCATGTCAATATCAACGCTCGGCTACAAAGACATACTTTGAGGGCAGAAGCAAATCAATAACATGTACAGGGTTCTGCACATGAGACAAATAAAATGATCAATGGGTCTTTTGTGGAGCAAAAAAACCTTTACAGGCACATAGGAGTGAACCTGATGGTGACTGCCACGACACATGAAGGTTGAGAACAGTAGTAAATCATGTGCGGTGGGGGAGGGGCAGGGTGGGGTGAGGTGAGGAGAGAGATTTAAAAAAAAAAAGAGACACACAGGGAAAGAGAGAAACGGAGCCAGGGGGAAAGAGAGAAACGGAGCCAGGGGGAAAGAGCAATTAAGAAAAAACACACAAAAAGAGCAAAGAGCAGGAGAAATCCTCATAAGACCATTCTCCCCCTTCCCTCCATGCTTGTGCTCTCTAGCAGTCACTGAACAACTGGGACATGCAGAGACCCCACCCAGCTGCTCATCCACGCACCCCTACAGGCCAGAGTGCGCACTGCACAAAACACTCCATCACAAAGTCAGTGTGTGCCCACCAAAACACTTTCAGTGGGCACGGCCCTTTACAGTGTACTGCTTTGTATATTCCAAATGAAGACTAAATGTTTATAAATATCATGAAAGAATGTGAAGTGCTCAATGACATCCTTCAATAGGAGTGATGTATGTAAAACCAACCTAAAACAATCTGAGTTGGTTGATTATCAACAGATTTACAAGACATTATCGCCCTCTTGTGGCGAAACTTCACCAGAAGAAGATTTTGATCTGTTTCTGGTTACATTAAGCCTAGTCAGATAATTACAACGTTCATTAACTTAAACTCTGTACATGTAACATGCTCCAGGCATACAGTATAGCTGGATTGGAAGCGGACAGACCTGACTTGACCAGTCTTTTTTGTTCGTTTTGTTTTTGTTGGTGTCTGTTGGCATGGTATATGTGTTGGCGTGTTGTTTATTTACAGAACCACCTGCCACTTGAACATGATACTTTAATAGTCACAGAAAATAAATAGAGCAAGGCCGGTGATTTCCAGGCAGCACTCTACATACTCAACTACATTCTACCAGTATAAGAAACATAATAACTTTAAACTTCTAATCATAATTTGATAGACTTTCAGTTGTGACACTATAGGTTAAAAAATAATCTGTACAGTTAAGACACAATGGGAATGTTTCTGTACTTTACCTATATAAAAACGTGGCGATTTCCAGTTCATTCTTTGTCTTCTCTTCCTGAGTGATGCCACCCTGCCGATGAAGCTCCTCCACTATTCTCTCTGCCTTCAGATAAGAGGACTCTGCCTCTTCAAACGTTAGGAGAGTCAAGGAGGAAAGACTTATTCTCAGTAAATGTGGCATTCAATGATTCAAAATAATATAATCTATGTAGACGTGTGCTGGGCAATAAATTGGGTTCTTTGAATAGATATATTTGAATGAATAATGTCAAATGTATTATCAGGAAATTGGAAATATCATTTTAATTACATCTTTTAACAAAAGATTTGCTCAAACCATCTCCCTCTCTACAGTATCTTTTAGTTGCTTGGAAACCTTGCACAACACTGAAGAATTGTGTAATTACAGTTACAAGAGAATATAACATTGAGAGTGAATATCAAACTTTGGTCCAGAAATATTTGCATAGGCCTACCCTGAGCTTAACCCATTAAAACCGGGAACGCATCTGTGTAACCACTTTAACCATTATTTTATACTTTGGCCATTCAAAAATAGCAGATATACAAGATCATAGCGTGGCACCCAGTGCCGCGCTATGAGCTTGTAGATCTGCTGTTTTTGAAAGATCGTGAAAATGTGTGCAAATCTTTGAATATATATATTTTTGAAAGGGAACATTTTTAACTCAAATCTTTGCTTCTGGGGGGTCCCTGTAACAACATATTTTTGAGATGGGGGTCCGCGGCTAAATACATATAATTTTGGGGGTCCTTGACATGAAAAAGTTAGAGAACCACTGATATAGTAACATGAGTGTTTTGTTCAAAAACACTGTTAGGATTTAGAAGACATTTGTAGAATCCCCCAGAAGCAAATATTTGAGTAAAAAAAATATATATATTCAAAGATTTGCAAAAAAAAATCACGTTTTTTTTTTTTTGCTGATCTTCAAGCTCGTATATTTTATATAGCTTGTATATCTGCTATTTTTGAATAGCCAAAGACATCTAAAAATGACACAGATTGCCTAGCACTAGCTCACATAATGTCATCACACACATTTTCATTCAACTGTTCACAATCACAGCAGCCGTTGAGACAGACAGAAAGGATATTCTCCTGTGAGCAGAGCGGCACCTCCTTGGGTCAGTAGAATGCAGAGGAGACACGTGAGCACCTGTAGTCTGCCCTCTCTGCTGGTGGACACGGGACAGCAGAAGGGCAGCAGCTCCCTGGCCAAAGACGAGTGCTCCTGGGCCTGTGCTGGCCAGCCTGGAGGAACAGAGAGCATAATCATCCTGTGTCGGAATTTAATCTGAACTGAGAGAATCTTTGAGTTTTGCTTTACCGTAATGTTGGGATTAACCCTTTAAGACCGGGAAAGTGTCTGTCATTTTAGATTTGAACCACTTTAACCATAATCTTATGCTTTGGGCTATTCAAAAATAGCAGATCTACAAGCTCATAGCGCGGCACCGAGTGCCACGCTATGAGCTTGTAGATCTGCATTTTTTTTGAAAAATCATGAACATTTGTGCACATTTTTCAATATATATGTTTTAAAGCAAACATTTTAACTCTAATATTTGCTTCTGGGGGGATTCTACAAATGTCTTCTAAATCATAACAGTTTTTTGAAAAAAACGTATGTTGCTATAATCAAACTTTATCATGTCAAGGACAAGGACCACCCAAAATGATATATGTATTTGGCCGTGGACCCCCATCTCAAAATATGTTGTTCCAGGGACCCCCCAGAAGCAAAATTTTGAGTAAAAGAAATCCGCAAATTTTCAAGATTTAAAAAAAAATAGCAGATCCACAAGCTCATAGCGCGGCACTCAGTGCCGCGCTATGAGCTTGTAGATCTGCTATTTTTGAATAGCCAAAGTATAAGATAATGGTTAAAGTGGTTACACTGATGCGTTCCCGGTCTTAAAGGGTTAAATCCAAACATTAACCACTTAAACCCCTGTAGTCTTAAGAGAACTGGACTTGAGTTACAACTGCACTTTGACCACTTTTTCCGTCTACACCAAATCTCTTCGCCAAACATAGACGATCTACAAGCTTCTACGAGCTTGTAGATCTGCTATTTTTGGCTAATGTTCCAACGAGAATATGGACGCAGGGGGTTCAAGTGGTTAATGAGCCAATAATAAAATTGCATGTTATTGGTATCACTTAATATATCCCCGATACATTACAAATAAGAAATGAAGTGAAAGAGATGCAAATAGTGCCCCTTGAGCAGAATTCTTTTAAACTGTGGACTTAACATTTCATTCCAGTCAAAGTCCAGTTTTCATGTAAATATGTTCAAAATAAAACCACATAACGGCAAATAAGTATTGCTTTCTATTCAATAGCAGTTGTGATAGACACGTTTTTTTTTTCAACATTTTTTTTCTCAACATTTTTTTTTTTCTAAATCAACTTTCTCTCACGTACACCTTGTAGTACCTACACGTACCCCCAGGTGTACCCCCATTTGAGAAACACTAGACAATAAAATAAATATGCTCATTATGGCCCGGACGGTTGGCGTAACCGTCTGGGCACCTAGGCTGGTAATCCAGCCTGACAACATGTCGTGGGTTCAACTCCTGATCCCGACGAGCTTTGCTGCATGTCACCCCCCCATCTCTCTCCCCATTACCTGTCAGTCTACTGTTCCTATCAATAAAGGCAGAAAAAAAGCCCCCCCCCAAAAATAAATAATAAATAAATAAATATTCTTTTAGCATATTCATTGTACAATATCTTAAAAATATGTATTATAGTATGGTAAGACATTTTAGACACACAATTTTTGCTTGTGCATTTACCTTTACACTGAAGGTATACATCAGCCAATCTGGCATGAGCCTGAGCTAGTTTCAGTCCCTCTCCATGAACAAGCCTGGTCAGGGCCGCACACCGAACCAAGTCCTGGATGCACGCATCGATCTGTGGAAACAAATGGATATCAACACCACTACTAACATGTTAGCTAGGTGGCTCATCATCATGACATGAGAGACAGAGAAAGTAAATCGGCAGCCATCGCTGTCATACTGTATGTGGAAAATTCTATACGATATTTAAATAAGTGTGATATTTAAATAACTTTGGGTTTGGGTCAACAAGCAGCAAAAAACAAGACGCAAAAGGAAGGATATAGAAAAAAATAAGGACAACAAAGAAAAAATAGCAATGTAATTTAGTCATGGCACACATTGGGGTGATTTAAGGTGCTGTGTGCATGGGTCCTCCTAATTCTAAATATTATACCCATATTTGTATGTGCGTGGTGGTGCGCTGCACGATATGTGTGTGTGTGTGTGTGTGTGTGTGTGTGTGTGTGTGTGTGTGTGTGTGTGTGTGTGTGTGTGTGTGTACATTTATGTGTGCATATGCTGTATTGCACAGCATTATTCATTCTTCATTATGTTCCTGCATGACTTAATTTATTTATCATTTTTGTTGTTGTTGTGATGTTTTCTTTACTGAGCTAACTAGTGCACAACAGTGCATTGTGTTGAACTTGTTTTTCTTTGACCAAATAAAAGCAATTAATCAACCCAGATCAAAGAGTAGGCTATTATAGGTAACAAGAACATAATGTCTGTGAATGCCATATGATAAGTTCCTTTATTGTCAAACTAGATGTAATGCCTCAACTCCTACAATTCCAAGTGCTTGTCAAAGTGTGTGTGTGTGTGTGTGTGTGTGTGTGTGTGTGTGTGTGTGTGTGTGTGTGTGTGTGTGTGTGTGTGTGTGTGTGGGGGGGGGGGGGGGGGGGGGGGGGGGGGGGGCGGGGGGGGGCAGATCAAATGTGATTATTTTGGGGGGGGTCATGGCCTGAAAAGGTTGAGAAACACTGGTTTATGGAATGCCTGCCTAACCTGTTGACTACTTTCCAGATCCTGGGCTCTTCTGTTGAAATGGATGAGTTTTTCTTCAGGAGGCATCATGATTAATTCCCTCCTAGTGGTATATCCAGTTTGTGAAGGATTTACCTCATCTGTATCACAGACAGGTGATGCAACAGCAGTCCCATTGATGCTGCTGTCAGTGGTTCTGGAATACATAACTATTATCATCATCATCATCATCATCATCACCTATCTTGATTCCAATGTTATGCCCTTGATAATCCTGTGTACATTTACCTAAATTTATATTCTTGAAAAAGTCACTATTGCATAGCCTACATTTCAAGTACACACACACACACACACACACACACACACACACACACACACATATAAATAATACGTAAAGTCACAGCCATTCTAGGGCTAAAGCAGGCTTGACTTTTTATCTTTAAAAGAATCTTTAAAAAAATAAAAAACAATAATAATTTAAAAATAAATGAATATAGGCCTATATATTTTTATACATTTTTTATACACATAATTTACGTAAAATCACAGCCAGTCTTCTAGGGACTATAGGGCTAAAGGAGGCTTGACTTTTTTATCTTTATTTATTACAGAAACGGTGCATTTTACATCCAGACTAGCCTCGATCTCCAAGCTTTTATTGTTTAGTTTTGCTAAAAAATAAAATACATCCAGACTAAATAGAGAAAAAACTTTCACTCGATGAACGAAGTTTAGGACTGAGGACGGTCGGTCGGAGGTAACGTAACGTAACGTAACGGTCGGTACCTACATTTCACCAGCAACTGAGGATTTCGAGCACGTTTCTGTAAACGAATGATCGTCGCTCATTTTCCTCTTAATCCACCACGATCACAGTTCAGATCCACGTTTGTTTGTTGTCGTTCTGCTTGTTTCCGTGGATACGTAGGTAAACACACTGTCTACAACGGCAGCGTGTAGCCAGCTCACAACGTTACGTTGTTCTTCGTTGAGAAATGCATTGTGCTGAAGATTTGGAGTGAAAACTGTAAAAGCCAAGTTGACACCGATCAGATGAAACGTGTGTCCATCCATACATGATAATAACGTAGAAGAACCACAACTAAGTCCAGTCGGTATAAAGTGAAAGGCGGCTTTCAGAGCAAAACATGAGACGTTAACTAAATGAGCATTCAAGATCAACACTGTTCTGAAGTGTTCGGTATTTTTCAACACTAAGTAGTCAGCAAAACCTTAGAACACGCCACACACTGGTAATCAGTTTGAGATGTATTTAGTAACTTTACAATAAGGGGATAAAAATACTAGTCCCAGTAGTAGGCCTACTATGCATACAATCTGATGGCTATGCCAAAAGGGGCTCCAAGCAGTGAGATGTATGTATGCTAATGCTATTGATCATGACCTGTCAGACCTATTGATTACCTATGCCATGACAATACATGGATGAAAGAAAAACAAGACATACAATTAAAGATCCTTATCTTCCAGGAAACATGTGATACCATGCCATGGCTGAGGGACCTTCAGCACTTTCTGGTCCAGGAACCAAGTGGGCCTCAAATATGGCTTGAAACTGTGAGTATGTTGGATTAAATTATTTGGACATATTTAACCTTCTTTTTCTGTATTGTTATTGCATGTTCACGTGGTAGCGTGGACTAATTATGGACCGGGGCCAATGGACAGGCCCGGCTTAACGCCCATCAGGCTCATGGGGCTGTAGTCCTGGGCACCAAGCTCTGGGGGGCACCAAGCTCTGGGGGGCACCAAACCACTGTGCCCCACTTGAGGTCGATGTGTACCGCAAAAAAACTTTAACTATACTTGATGATGATGACATTGAAGCTGTGCGTGGCTGTGCAGTAATGTGTGTACAGGGAGTAGAGAAGAGGGCTCAGCATGCATCCCTGTAGGGCTCCTGTGTTGAGGGTCAAGGTGTCAGAAGTGATGTTGCCCATTCTCACCACCTAGTGGCAGTTCGCCTGGAAGTCTAGTATCCATGTAGCCCCATTAAGTACCTCTCATTCCGCTATACAGCTCATCTCTGAGCTGTATAGCGGAGTGAGAGGTACTTAATGGGGCTAGTATCCATGCAGTTCTCTGAGCTTAGTGTCGAGCATGGCTGGAACATATAGTGTTTGGAGTGCTGCTTGGTAATGGGCACAATGGTGGACATTTTGAAGCCTGCATGGACCATGGCCTGAGAGAGGAAGAGGTTGAAAATGTCCACAAAGACTCCCGCCATCTGGTCTGAAAATGTTTTTAGGATGTGGCCTGGGATCCCGTCTGGGCCCACAGTCTTACGGGTGTTCACACGCTTGAAGGGTCTGCGTACGTCGTCGGCCTCCGAGATGGTTGGTGGGCTGGCCTCCCCAGGTGGTGCTGCCACTGGCTGGTTGGTGTTGGTGCTGTTCATCTCCTCGGGTGGTGCTGATCCTGGCTGGTTGTTGTGGGTGACCTTTTGATGTTGCTCTGGGGGCGTTACGGGTACGGGCCCCACTTTCCCAGATCTGAAGGCAGCGTTACGTGCATGTAGTGTGGCGAGTATATTAATTTCAATCTGAATAGTCCTTTTTGGGACATTATCATCCATGCACTTACAGTACTCACGACTGATGAAGCCAGTTACTGTGTCTGAGAACTCGTTGACATTATTCCCAGAGGGGTGCTTGAACAGCTCCAGTCAGCTTGCTCAAAGCAAGATTGTAGCGTGGTATCCGTATCTTCCGACCTTTTCGGACATACCTTTCACTGACTGGCTCTTTTTTCAGCCTCTGCTCATATCAGTGTTGATTTTGACAGCACATTTGGATTTTGTTTTAGTCATAGTCTTTTGAATAAAATTCCATTTAGTTTTAGTCATATTTTAGTCATCTGAAATGTTTTAGTTTTAGTCTAATTTTAGTCGACTAAATATCATAAGATTATAGTCGACTAGATCTACAGTTGATTTAGTCGACTAAAATGTATTTTGGCGGGTGTTGATGGTGTCATAATGGCTGATTTTACGCTTGGTTGCATGCTGAAAATAGCCGATCTACAAGCTCACAGCGCGTCGCAGCGCGACGTGTTGTGAGCTTGTAGATCTGCTATTTTCAGAGCGCAACACCCAAGCGCAACCAAACATAACATGACTTGTCTTTTAGTTCTACTGGATCTCTTCTCCACTAGTCCCTCACTAACATTTTAGTCTAGTTTTTATTTGTTGACGAAATTGTCAATATATTTATCTCTTAGTTTTAGTCATCATAGCTTAGTTTTGATTTAGTTTTTATTACGTTTTCGTCTGTGAAAAAAGGTAGTCGACGAACATTTTTCGTCATAGTTTTAGTCGACGAAATCAACACTGGGTATATGCAGCGAGCAGTTGGACGGAGCAGCGATCAGAGTTTCCAAAGGGTGGCTGGGGGAAGGTTCCTAAAGCCTTCCCCGGGAGGGAAAATATCGTCGAGAGATGGTCAAGAGTGACATATATTTACATTAAACATATATTTAGATCGCTCAAATATGTGGTCCCCTCAGCCAGCCTGCAGTACAAGCCCCCTCCTGTGTAGATGGATGTCTGACTAACAGGAGCCAGACAAGTATTTGAAATATTTTTTTAATTAAATGTTTTACATGAAAATAAATATAATGTAAATACTGTGGGTTATTGACTGTACATCCTGTACGATAACATGTCTACAGGTGATTTCTTGGCCCAGACATGCTCTACAACTCGAGCAGTGTGTTTTCGTGCCTATACCTGACTGCACGTTCTGGGTAGCGTGTAGGATAATTGGCCCAGGGGCCTCCTTGAGTCTTAATCCATCCCTGCCAGGTAGATACACTGTTATTTTAGAACACGCACAACTCATCTTAGTTTAGCTTTCTTCAATGACATACTATTTCTCCTCTCCCATAAGTCCCATTGTCATGTTGACATCTAATCGCGTTCATGATGTCCAACATTTTAGAGGGTATAGGCCTACTTTCTCCCATTGTCCTCTCCATTACTTTCCATTCATTATGTTTCTCACCAATTTACGTTGAATGTCCCAGACAAGACCACCTGTGCTGCTGCTGCTGCATTGATTGATGTTCTCAGAATAAGTATATCCCCCATAAAGCTCAACATGCGCTCTCTACATGTCATCTTGCAATCATATTGTTGTCCTTCCCCAGGGAAGAGACAGACCGTTTCAGCAGCAGCATACCTACAGTAATTACTGTAAACGTATGAATGGAATCCCTGTCCTCTTTAACAACGCATTTCCTGACCAAACCCCCAAAATGAGTAATCCTTCTGTCATCATGGTCATCTGTTCACCCCTAAATGATTCCTCATACTGTAGGTTTCTGAGTTGACCGCTCACCTTTGCTCAGTGACACTGAGTCATTGCCACCTACAACAAAAATAAAACAAACTATATGGAACAAATAGTTTAATGAATACTTAATGTCAAGTTATTTCCTATTTTGTGCTCTTCGATGATCCGAAGTGTGTGTGCGCGCGTGCATATACTTAATCCTACAGTATACACACATTTATTAAGAATAACATTACCCAATAGTTCCTACAGGTTATTTCAGGACTCATACCTCCTCAATAAATAATGTCCACCTTCTCAGTGTTTAATTAAAGCCCTAATATCCTCTCTCCTCTCCTCTCATGTAATAGTAGTATTAAAGGTCATTGGGGGGAAATTGCTCCAATGGCTACTGAAATGGTCAGTAAATTGACTGGTCTTTATGGGTTTATGGTTAATCATCCCAAGGTGTGATGATATAAAGACCATAGCATGCCTAGTTTCCACATAAGGAGTTCTACTTTTTCTTCTGATGGAGACATTTAATGCTCTGCTCCAGCCTCCAGCCAAGTGAAAATCCAGTTAGAGGAATCCCAAATCCCCATTGCTGGTATTAAAATGTCTGCAAAAGAGTAATATGTTAGCTTTAAACTGCTATTAGACTGTCAGGAGGGAAGCATTCTTCCACTATTCTTACCTACTTATAAAGGATTTTAACCTGTCCCCTTTTTAAATCTTTTTTTTTATCATCACTTATAATATGACGCATGAAGTCATAACACACCTATTTAGCTCTGATTCAAAACACTTATTGTCATGAGATTTGTTTCTTTTCTTTTGTATATCTCTCGTATATTTTATTAATGAATACATTTTCATGTTAAACATAGTCCTTTGATGGGGACTATTCATACAGTTACTGTACACACTTTAGCTGTCCTTTCCCCCCGGGGTCTTCTCCCTCTTCTCCCTCCCTGGATCCCAAACTGTGGAATGAACTCCCCCTTGCAGTCAGGACTACAGACTCACTCCCCATGTTTCGCCACAGTCTGAAAACCCACCTCTTAGACTGCACTAGTGTTGATTTTATCAGCAAATTTTGATTTAGTTTTAGTCATAGTCTTTTGAATAAAATTCCATTTAGTTTTAGTCATATTTTAGTTTTAGTTGACAAAATCTACAATTGATTTAGTCGAATAAAATGTATTTTGGCGGTGCCTTGATGGCATCGTAATTGCTGATTTTACACTTGGTTGCATTCTGAAAATAGCCGATCTGCGTTGTGAGCTTGTAGATCTGCTATTTTCAGAGCGCACACCTGAGCGCAACCAAACGTAAAATGACTTGCCATTTAGTTCTACTGGATCTCTTCTCCACTAGTACTTCCCTAACATTTTAGTCTAGTTTGTATTTGTTGACAAAATTGTCAATGTATTTAGTCTTGGTTTTAGTCATCATAGCTTAGTTTTTATTTAGTTTTCGTCAGTGAAAAAAGGTAGTCGACGAACATTTTTCGTCATAGTTTTAGTCGACGAAATCAACACTGAACTGCACTTCACCCATTAGCACACCTCTCTCCTTGTATCGATTCTTGTCCATATATGGGCATGACCCCTTTTGTGCCCATATATGGAGCTGACTGATTTGTTTGCGCCCGATGCCATGACGAGGTTTAGACAACACACTCCATAATTGGGCGTAGCTGTTATGAGACACAGACCGAGTAGAAATAAATGGTACCATTTTATCCAGAACATTATTGAGGACCAATTGTATGAAGTTTGGTTGAAAATGGGTGAAGGTGAATTTCGTCCCAATTTTAATATAGGATGATGAAGCTAATTATTTTAATTATTTTATCTTTTTAATTAGACTGTCACACCCATTCATATCCAAATGTACTGGAGTTGAAAATACTTTATAATTTTTTCCCATTATTTTTGCTTTCTTTCCAGATGGTACAGTAGACAGAGAGGAAAGTTTTCGCAGAGAGGCTCGACATGCAGCACAACAGCCATGCAGGTTTGAAGCTAAGACGCCGTCATATTGTAAGTTAACTATCTGGTTGAGCCATCATAGCGTGCCAGATATCAATTCGTCCTCAAGCTGTTGGCCTTGATAGTGCAGCACTGGCATACAGTCATCTCTGCACCTCTTTGCAAAATATTGGCAGAGGAAGTGAAGATGTTCTTCCTCTCAAAAACAGCTGTAGAACTATCCATGTGTACAAACAGTCAGCCTATTGGCTGATACATCATGCATAGATGTATGCAAAAAGTATTGACCCGAAAAAACAAGACGTACAATGTAATTGTCTAATCCTACCAGTAGATGTCAGTCTAGTTTTGTAAAAATATACATCTGCTATATGGGCGCGTGGAACTTTCAGCATCTTTTCAGAGATGGAGTGCTTGACTGCTTTTGCCTTTCCCCCCCTGAGCTGTCATGGTCAGAAAGGTTGATAATTTGAATGAAGTATTTTTCACCCACTTAACTTTAAAGCCTGAATGACAACATTGAATCTCCCCCTGTTCTGACAAATGTCAAAACTTAGATAACAAAAATCTCATATTCATACTCAAATGAAAGGCAATTTGCTGAGATGAGAGAGATGTCAATGCTTATTTTACATGGTCAAGTCTTATATCCTTCAATTACCTATCACATAATCTATGTACACACTAAAAGTTGTTGTTAACCATAGGAGAACCTCTTTTGGTGCTATATAACACATATCTTTGTCAGATGGTCTTATAAAGAAAGATTAGAGGTGCCTAAACTAAGCTGAAGAACCTCTAAAGAACCATACAGGGACTGAATAGTTTCTTTTTATGACAGCGGTCCTATATAGCACCTCAACCATTGCAAAGAACTACATTCTGCTTGAAGGACAGCACATTATGACAGAAAATAAGCATTTCCAATCTCTTTCATCGTTTATTTATTAATCTATTATTGTTATTCATTAATTGTTATGGATATATATATATATATACTTTAAGTCTGTTCATTTAAAATAAAACAATATCTTTCTACATGGTAGGCAATTAGCAGATCTTCTTACAGTCGCCTAACTTACTGCCCTGGTTCCCCTTTTGCTATTTTTGTTTTGGATTAAGAACTCTGCATTTGAGTTATTCATAATTATTCATATACGGCAAAGTGACTTGCTACAAATGCTTGCACAGTATAATCTCCCTCATTTTGTAGACCCAAGTCATATTTTTAGACCATTAGTGAACTACAGTATATTGATATATATAGTATTTCTGCTCATGATGATATCTGAAACAGATTTTAGAGATCTCTGATACTCAACGGCCTCATAAACTTCTAAGAATTAATACATTTGTAATTCTTATAGACGTAAAGACAAACTTGTACAGTGAGTGACACTAGCCCAGTATGTGGGTGGGCCAATGTGTCTACAGCAAATTAACACAAACCTAGTAGGAAATACTGTCCAATACAGTGTCTGTGATAGTATAAGAATACTGTACATACGTACAGTTTGTATTCCAGTTGATGATCCCAGCGTTAGAGATTTAATTCCAGGGTAGAGCAAGTCTGAACACAAAGTTAAATGGCATTACCAATGACTAATTTGGTAGAATGACTGTATGGGAAGTCAAAATTTTGATCCATATGATGCATCATTTACCGTGTACACGTCCTACAGTATAATGCGGCCGAAACGGACATTATACTTATTATTATCTTAGTTGCACTGACAATCCTTATTCAAACCAAATACCATTGGAGAAAGTCAACACAAGCACTGACGACCATTATTCAACACTTGCACCAGGAGTCTAAAACGTAAACGTGCCGTCATTTGCTCTATAATTATGGATTAAATAAGATATTCAGAAATTGCTCAACTCTTGAGAAATTTCATGCAAATCTTTTTGCCAAAAGATTCTTCAGCTGAAAAAAATATATATATATACATACATACATTATATACCTTACATAATATAGCATATCTGAGCAGAACCACTAAGACCTCTTCAAAGCTCATTGTGTTTTTGAAAAGTCTTCGACTAACTATTCATCGACCGCGTCTACAGACAGACAGAGAGAGATGGTTAAAAGAATCCCTGTTATACATACTTGTATAGGACATGAATGCTATATGCCAGCCAGAGAGAGAGAGGAGAGGAAATGTAAATTTCCTAGTGAAAATATCCTTTCTCACATCAGTGCCCAACATCCATGCCAAACAAACACGAAGTAACGTCTCTGTGGCTGCTTTGAGAAATTGGTCTCCGGAGACAGTTTTCTAGGTTAATTTATTCTGTGTCAGCCTGGCGGTGTGTGTGCGCTGTCACCGGTTATAACCTGTTAAGACCGGGAACGCATCTGTGTCATTCTTTTTGTAATTCTTTGGCTATTCAAAAATAGCAGATCTACAAGCTCATAGCGCGGCACCAAGTGCCGCGCTATGAACTTGTAGATGTGCTATTTTTTGAAAAATCATGAACGTGTGTGTAAATCTTTGAATATATATATATTTTTAAGCAAATGCTTTTAACTCAAATCTTTGCTTCTGGGGGATTCTACAAATGTCTTCTAAATCTTAACTTTTTGAAAAAAACTTATGTTGCTATAATATCAGTGGTTCTCAAACCTTTTCCATCTCAAGGACCCCCAAAATATTGTATTTGGCCACGGACCCCCATCTCAAAATATGTTGTTCCAGGGACCCCCCAGAAGCAAAGATTTGAGTTAAAAATGTTCGCTTAAAAAAAAAATATATATATATATTCAAATATTTTCACGATTTTTCAAAAATAGCAGACCTACAAGCTCGTAGCGTGGCACTCGGTGCCACGCTATGAGCTTGTAGATCTGCTGTTTTTGAATAGCCGAAGACAACCAAAAATGACGTTCCCGGTCTCAAAGGGTTAAACTCGGGGCAGGGCGCACTTTTGTGTGCACGACTGCCTAAGATAACTTCTCGTGGCTCCTTGGGGTGGCTGCTGCCGGTTGATTCTGGCAGGCCATGAGACAGCCCGTTTTTATTTGTTTGTTTGTCCCGTGAGTTTTTGGCCAGGCATTCCGGGCCTCTCTTTGGCCTCAGCCCCTGTTGGGCTTCTATTTCTGAAACCCAAGTGGCTCTTAATGAAGCTGGCAGGGCTGGCATGGGCCCTCAGCAAACCCAGGCCTGATCAGACCCTTCTTCTTCTCTCTGCCTTGGCAGCCACACTCCGTTTGCTCTGCGCTGGCTTCCTAATTTAGTAACGGTGGGTAAAAATATGCACTAACGAACAAGGTCTGGTATGTCAGGCTGGCGTCCAGGGAAGAGGGAGAGGGAGAGAGGGGGTGTGTGTGGGGGACAAGAGGAGGGAGAGAGAGCGAGAGAGAGAGAGCGAGAGAGAGAGAGAGAGGGTGGGTGCAGTGGGTAGTAGGGGGTCTTGGGGGAGGGTTGTTTTCACAGCAAGCCCCCAGTGACAGGAATGGAGTCACTCAGACCTCGCGCGTGTGTGTGTGTGCGTGTTTCTCTCTCTCTCTCTCTCTCTCTCTCTCTCTCTCTCTCTCTCTCTCTCTCTCCCTCTCTCTCCCTCTGTCTGTGCCTGTGTGTCTCTGTTGGTGGAGGTGGTTGCATTGAGCACTTAAAATTTCTCACACTTGCCAAACTCCCGTTCAAGCTCTCCTAATCACTCTTCCCTTTTCCTCTCCAACCCCACTGTGAGCAGTCTGAAATGAATACCTACTGTACTACCTTCTGTACACAGAGGCTCTTGCATGGTGGTCTGCTGTAGCAGAGACTTTTTCCTGAAGGTTGTGTATTGTGCAATGTTAGGACAACGAGTTTCTGTTCTGGCCTGGCAAATCAATTGTAATGGGATCAAGAATTAATAAGTAGAGAAAGTTGAAGAAAGAGTTTAAATCAGCAGTCAGCCTGCTGTCAGGGTATTGCTAAACTATATGATGAAGCCCGCGTGGCCACTCTCCTCTTTTAGCTTTCTATCCAGTTGTGCTGTTTACTTTCTAGAGCGGTGGTTTTCACAACTTCTTTTTTTTTTTACCCGTAATTCCACCCTCAATTATCTAAGTATAGTTGTTAGGAAGATTCATCTGTTTTTAGGCTTCATTCGCATGCCTAGAGCAATTTTACATTCCCTTTGTGGCATAAGGTCTTGTCATAGCATAACAACATAACATAGGCAGTAAAATGGATTGTTCAGTCAACGACCTTCAGCCACAGAGCCCGCAAATGTCTTCCAAAGTCATCCGTCTTATGGCGAACGTCATCATTAAGTGGGAAATTTGGTGGTAGCCATAGAACCCTATTCCAAAATAGAAAATAAAACGTTCTTTAGGCACAAAAAAAGCTCTAACCATATAGCTAGTCTGCAATGTCTCTCCTTTACCACCCCTGTATGCATGCATCTTCACTTTCAAATTCTACCCTTTTATTTTGAAGAAAATATGTGTACGGTGAAACTAAAAAGTGAGTAAAAAAAAGTTAAATAAAAAGTTCCATGTACCAGTATTTTAAATAAACTTTAGTTTGGGTATCTCCAAAATGCACTCATAGCCTCAGTAGTATCTTTGCGTACTTCAACCTTTGACCATTAAAAGAACCTTGGGATGTGTGATGATTTGAACTATTTTGCGGGCGAGCATAATGGAATGGAATACCATGCATGTTTCTAAAGTCCAGTGATGACAGATACACTGTGATTGTCAAAATATGTCGGTGACATTTGAACTTCTTTTTTGTTTGTTGCTAGTTCAGAAGCTATTACCAGTTATTTTGTCCTTGCAATTACACTATACTTTGGACTTTCAAGACCACGGAGGTCTGCCTTCCAGCACTTTTAGCACTTGCCCTTCCTGTTCGCAGTTCAAGAGGGCTCATGGCAACCTTGTCAACTTGACTTGCACACCCCCAGGCTGAAAATGAAAAACAGAAAACCCTTAGTCTGCTCGAAGGTGGCAGCAAGCAGAGGCTCTCAGATAATCTGCAAACAGGGTAACAGCTGCCAGCTTGTGCCATCATTGTAGCATCATCAGTTCTTGCAGAAAGTATAACCAAGCTGGTGAGTCAAACTAAGATTGTTAGTGTCATGTAGTGTCATCTTACATCGGATGTCACTGGAAATGTTGGTCATGCATGCGTGCACTTGTGTGTACGCCGTGTAGGTGTGTGTGTGTGTGTGTGTGTGTGTGTGTGTGGTTGGCTGCACATTTATATTTGTGTGTATGCAGGTGCGCCTGGGTAAAAATGTGTGAAAATGTCTGCATGTTCTCATGATCTCGAGACAACCTAAAATGCCCCCCCCCCCCCCCCCACGTATGTCACCTCTCACCTGACACGGTGGTGGTCTGAACTGTCCTTCCTTTCCAGCCCAGATACACAGTCGTAGGCAGCTACCTGTCAGGCAGCACCATGCGCAAAGCTTAACCCATTAAGACCGGGAACGCATCAGGTGTCGTTTTTCGATTTATTAGAAAAAATAGCAGATCTACAAGCTCATAGCGCGGCACTGAGTGCGCGCTACGAGCTTGTAGATCTGCTATTTTTTTGAAAAATAGTGAAAATGTGTGCAAATCTTTGAATATATATATTTTTTTAAAGTAAACTCAAATCTTTGCTTCTGGGGATTCTACAAATGTCTTCTAAATCCTAACCGTTTTTAAAAAAAAATTATGTTGCTGTGGTTCTTCTCAAACCTTTTCATGTCAAGGACCCCCAAAATGATACGTATTTGGCCGCAGACCCCCATCTGAAAATATCTTGGTCCAGGGACCCCCCAGAAGCAAAGATTTTAGTTAAAAAAATGTGCTTTAAAAATGTATAAATATATTCAAAGATTTGCACACATTTTCAAGATTTTCTCAAAAATAGCAGATCTACAAGCTCGTAGCGCGGCACTCGGTGCCGCGCTACGAGCTTGTATATCTGCTATTTTTGAATAGCCCAAAGAAGTCTAAAGAATTACACGGATGCGTTCCCGGTCTTGGTGGGTTAAAAAATAGCACAGAACTTACAGCACAGAACTTACACAGACTTGTGTTATGATTCATGAAAGCTAGAAACAGGATTGACAGCCGAGGCTGATGTTATTGAGCTGAATGAAGAGGGAACAGAACCTCCACAACAACACCATCAAGGTTTTGGTTTTCTAGTCTCGTTGTCACGCGGCCAGTGGTGGAAAAAGTACTCAAATTATTTACTTAAGTAAAAGTACCAATACTGCAATATAAAAATATTCTGTTACAAGTAGAAGTTCAAAATTCAAAATTTACTTGAGTACAAGTACAAAAGTATTGGCATTAAAATGTACTTAAAGTACCACAAGTAAAAGTACTAAAATATTTGAAAATAACAGATCTACAAGCTCACAACGCGTCGCGATGCGACGCGTTGTGAGGCGTTGTGAGCTTGTAGATCGGAAGTGGTTAATGTATGTTTTATAATGTAATCATTTATATCTGAAAAGTAACTAGTAACTAAAGTTTTCAAATAATTGTAGCGGAGTAAAAGTACAATATTTGCCTCTGAGGTGTAGTGGAGTAAAAGTATTGGAAATTGGAAATACTCAAGTAAAGTACAATTACCTCAAAATTGTACTTAAGTACAGTACTTAAGTAAATGTACTTAGTTACTTTCCACCACTGCACGCGGCTCTGAACCCCTCCAAAGGTTTCTCGTGAAACAGGTTGCCAATTCAAATGAAATAAGTTTATTGTTATATAGGCCTAATTATCACCTGATTGCTGAAACCCTCAAGCCTTTCCAAGTCTGTGATTACCCTTCAGATCAGGAATCTGCTTGTTTTGCATATCACAACATTGATTTACAATGATCGTACCAGTGAGATAAATGGCAAACATTGAAGGCACACACCTACTGCATGATTCAGTGAATCATATTCCATATCTAAGATTGATTGATTGATTGATTGATTGAATACTTTATTTAGAAGTTTGCAGAGAGAAAAAGCACATGGAAGCAGTGGTGTAAAGTAACTAAGTGCATTTACTCAAGTACTGTACTTAAGTACAATTTTAAGGTACTTTTACTTTACTGGAGTATTTCCAATTGTCTATACTTTTACTTCTACTCCACTACATCTCAGAGGCAAATATTTTTTTTTTACTTTAGCCCTATTTTATACCTAGGCTATTTGAGCTTGTAGATCTGCTATTTTCAAATATTTTGTAATTTTACTTTTGGTACTTTTAAGTACATTTTCATGCCAAGAGTTTGTACTTTTACTCAAGTAAAAATTTAATTCTGGACTTTTACTTGTAACAGAGTATTTTTTATATTGCAGTATTGGTACTTTTACTTAAGTAAATAATTTGAGTACTTTTTCCACCACCGCATGGAAGTACAGTTCAAAATACAAGGTCAACTAAAAAGGATGGAAAACCCCAAAGAAGCCTTTGGGCTTGATTCAATAGGGGTCCTCAGTCACATACTCAATTCATAAGAGTGATTGATAATGTTGATGCTCGTGTTTGTGAGAAATGTCACAGTTATTTGTCTAAACCACAAACTAACACCCAACTTTCATACAGCTGTCCCCACTTCCTGAGTTAGTTAAACCACAGACAGCCCCCTCTCAGTAATATGCATGATCACTCTGTCGAGGGGAGTTTAGTTTGAAGAGTATTATTCAACCAGTATAATAATAATAATAAACTTTATTTGTATAGCACCTTTCATGACATGAAATGCAGCTAAAAGTGCTTTACAGAGCAAGAATACAATTACAGTTACAACCAATTTAACAATAAAGCAAAAAAAAGAAAAGCAAAAGCATAAAACAACATTAAAATAGGCAATACAGTGAGGACTTAAAAATCAACCAAAGAATCAGCTAAAAGCAAGAGTGAAGAAATAGGTCTTGAGCTGTGCTTTAAAGCTATCGACAGAGGCTGCCTGTCTTAGGTGTAATGGGAGTTTATTCCACGCTGTCGGTCCGTAGAAGCAGAATGCTGCCTCACCGTATTTTTTATGTCATTGTAGGCACCTCGAGCAGGTCAGCACTTGAAGACCTGAGGGGCCGGTATAGCAACTTTCATACATGCAACTTTAATACATGCAATATAGCACAAACAGCTTCATGATATCACTTGCATCTTGATTGTCTACTTACAGTAACAAGAGTTACAAAAATGTGTCAAAGATGTAGCCTTATGTGTCCTGTTTTACTCTCTTAAAGTTAACCACTTATATACTTTGTAATAAGAACACAAATATCTTTGAGAATTTGGAACATTTGGACATTCCTAACACTTTTCAGAAATGTTTTGATAATTTAGGTTTTGAAACATTTAACCCATAATGATGACATGCTCAAAGTAGGGATTGTTCTGATACTGATACTGACCACATTTAAATCCTGCTCACTACCAACATGGATCTTCTAGATCCTCTTTAATCTTGAGGTTAACCATTTTAACTTGGTGTCCCAATTTTGGGCATGTAATTATGGGCAGAAAATGTAAAAAAACAAAACAGCAACCAACAAATAAACATAACTGATCTACAAGCTCACAACGTAATCCCGCTCAGTACGAGAGGAACCGCAGGTTCAGACATTTGCAACGAATTTTGAGCTTGTCGATTGGCTATTTTTCGCCATACAATGAATTATATATTGCTTACACTTACAGTAAGTGGTTAAAGAGCAGTGCATCCCTTCAAGAAGCTTGGAAAGAGGACAAATCCAGTGGCACTCGTACTGTGTTTTCTAATTTTAATGTTTAGCTTCACAGCTCGTATACCCATCACAGAATGGTGTAGCATGAACTAAATAACTCAAATATCTCAGGAAACTATGGCAGCCAGTCTCCTTCTCCTGGCTGTAAATTGCACAAGTGCTTTTACACTTCAACAAAGGTGTCTTATATTCTGACTCACAGCAAGTATGCTAATGTCTCCGCAGCTGCTGCACTTCAGATAAATCCTGTTCATTCACATGTGGAGTGAGCAATGTGATCCACTGCTTTAATCAAACTATTTGTGCAAGTAATGCAGCAGTTGCAAAGAAAGAATGAAGAGACCACGCCAGACAGTTAAGCTGAGTGTCCCTGACTTTGACTTGAGTGAAGTTGTCCAACACCCAATGGTGGACAAAGTACTAAACCCCCAGTACTTGTTCAATTATTATTCTACTACAAGTTAAAGTAGCTCAGTTAAATTTGTACTTAGGTTGCTTTAAAAAAAATGCTTAAGTAGTCAAAGGTACATGCTTTTAAAAAGGCTCAAGTATTCAAAAGTACAGATTACAAATTACATTTTGTTTTTAACATCAATGCATTGTTCAATTGAGATTTTGAAAAAAAGAAGAAAAAAAAACTTTTCAGATTTCACTTTTTTTTAAATAGTGAAAATAGCCGATCTACAAGCTCACAATGGGTTGCATGGTGGCACGTTGTGAGCTTGTATATCTGCTATTTTAACTATATTTGTACTTTTTCACAAAAGCATAATATTTGTCTTTGAAATGTAGTGGAGTGAAAGTCATAAGTATAAAAAAAAATACAAATACCGAAGGAAAGATACTTACAATTTTAAAATGTAAAAGTACAGTGCTCAAGTAAAATGTACTTTGTTACTGTCCACCACTGCCAAAGACATGATGTTTATACTGCCATAGGATAATCTATCTTTGCAGAGGAGCATTCCATCCCCGCATTTCCCTTTTAACAATAGCTTCACATTCGAAACATGAATTGTTCTCTCCACTACACTGTAGTGTTCATCCTTATCCAAACCTTGGCCTAATTTGAGGCAAACGCAGAGAACAAATATTCCATTGTTTAGCGGATGAAGCTTGCGCTGTGCCTCCAATTCAGCATTGAGCATGAAAAAAAAATCTAAGATTATGGAAAGCTTTGGGTTTGATATTGCCATTCTTTGTTTTGTGACAATTGCACAGTAAACCAATAACCATGTTTTGTTTGCTGACAGCATGTACACTCCTTTGTTAATGTTAGTCTTAGCGACGTTGTGACAGAGAGATATGTGTATTACGGGGGGAGTTCTGTCACCGACCGGTGGCTGTGCAATCAAGCTTTAGCTGCTGAGATACAGGAGGATCAGTAACCATGCGCCACACATTTTTAGAAGGGTGAAGAGGGGCTTGTCTGCCTGATACCTCTGTGACACCTCCCCACTCGTATACACAAACACGCACGCACACACACACACGCACACACACACGCGCACACACACGTACACGCACACATGCACACATCATTCTCACACCCCCAGCCACACTGACATGGCACAGAACACCACCACACCAGGTGAAAGTCACAAATGATGAGAGAGTGGTGTGTGCAGCCTCGCTATCCTAGGAACATGGTTGGATCAGCCTCGCTTCCCTCTGTCACGTCGGTGTTAAAACCACAGGAAAAATGTGCGAGATGCTCGTTCGCTCACTCAGAGCGCTGGAATTCACAGTTTATTGTGCTAATGCCACAGAGGGATCCAGCAAAAACACACCGGGAACCCTAGACACATTTCACCTGTTTGTTTAACTGCAGTTGTGCAAATGTGAGGCATCTGACCCAGCACAAAAAAAAAGTCTGTTCTTTTTTCAAACACGTGTCAGTTTCTACTGGCTGTACGAAAGCCCCCGAGGTTCTCTCTCTTTGTCTCTCGCTGTCTTCATTTTCCTTTTTGCACAGTGCTTTAACCCATGAAGACCGGGAACGCATCTGTGTAACCACTTCAACCATTATTTCATACTTTGGCTAATAGCAGATCTACAAGCTCATAGCGCGGCACCGATCTAGAATCTACAAGCTCTATGAGCTTGTAGATCTGCTATTTTTTTTTTATCGTGAAAATTTGTGCAAATCTTTGAATATATTTTTATATTAGTGAACATTTTTAACTAAAATCTTTACTTCTGGGGGGTCCCTGGAACAAAATATTTTGAGATGGGGGTCCGCGGCCAAATACATATCATTTTGGGGGTCCTTGACATGAAAAAGTTTGAGAACCACTGATTATAGCATTTTTTTCAAAAAACTGTTAGGATTTAGAAGACATTTGTAGAATCCCCAGAAGCAAAGATTTAAGTTACAAAAGTTTGCTTTAAAATGTATATATTTCTAAAGATTTGCACAAATTTTCACGATTTTACAAAACATCACACCCAGTGTGAAGAGATTGGTGCCTTTGAATTAGTGTAACTGGTTGCATCCTTGTGTTGCAATCAGCTGCAGCTGTTGAGGCCGTGCTCAAACGGACGGACGGACGGACGGACCCACACACACGGTCAAGTGTAGGAGTGGCTGGCACCACTCAAAAATAGCAGATCTACAAGCTCATAGCGCGGCACCGAGTGCCGCGCTATGAGCTTGTAGATCTGCTATTTTTGAATAGCCCCAAAGAAATCTAAAAAATTACACCGATGCGTTCCCGGTCTGAATGGGTTAACAGCTGAGAGAGACGGCGGTGGGGGTGAACGGCTCAACAATTGTATGGGCTGTAGAAGACAATGATATGGAAAAAGATGGGGCTGTTCCTCCTCCCGCACCTACACAGAACAGAAGCAGCTGGAATGAAATCTCACACAAGTTCATTTCATGAAAAAAAAAAGAAGCAGAATAATGTGCCCAGTACTGTATGAATAGTTTGTATATACAACAGTACAATGGGGGGAGGGGGGGAGATGCGGGCGGGGTCACCTACTTTGAGATTGTGTGAGTGAGGGGGCTAAATGTCTGTCCTGTGGTTCTCTGACCTTTGTGGGCTCCTCTGCTGAGCCCCGGTTCAGGTAAGCGCGGGTCGTCGCGTGATGCAGGGGTATCAATAATGGAAGAAAGGCAGCCCCCCCCCTCCCCTCCAGGCAGCTATGTGGGTCAGAGGAGGCTCTCGGCGGATGGGGGGGAGATTGATGAAGAGCACCAGGGAGAGAGAGAGAGAGAGAGCGGTGGAGTTGCCTACCTCAGAGAAGCACACACAACCCCAGCCAGCTACCCACACCTCCACCCCCCCTCCCTCCCCCCCTCCCGCGTACACTCGCTCACAGCCCCCCTCCTGAGCTGCACAGCCGGGCGCTCTTTAAACGACCTTCAAATTAGCCTTACTTTTCAGGGCTCCCGAAACCCTTTAGGGTCCTTCCTAGAAAGACGCTGGATTCTTGTTCACTCCCCCCCCGCCTCCCTCTCTGTCTCTCTCTCTTTGCATTTGTTATTCTTCTATCGGGGTACAGAGGTAGTAGAGCAGTAGGGATTGTAGTAGTCAATTTGGGACTCAGGTGTAATTACACATGTGGACTCTTAAGAGGTCCTACAACACACCACACAACAACATCAACCTTTTCCCTGAACGGACAAGTTCAAACAGACGTGTGTTCTTTTTTTTTTCTGTCATGAGCCCAAACCCTCCTCTCTCGCTCCAGTATATCTACTAACATTTGGTGTGCGATGGAGTTCCGCCATTTGGACAGCGTTTGCGATCATTTATCAGGAGGAGGAGAAAAAAAAGGAGTGGGAACTTTTCCTCTGCTGCTGCTATGGCAGAACAACAGTCTTCTTGCCAAACAGGTCATCCATCATGGCTGCAGTTGTATAGTGCATGTACACACACAGCAGAGCAGACCATGCTGAAGAGCTTCCTGATTATCATAAGAGAAAGCACACCTCTTGTGAAGAAGGTGGTGAATATATACAGTAACTGCACTATTTCACAGAAAAGTTTTCATTTGTTGTGTTCCCCCTCCATTGGGACATTCCCCCAATGGGACGTGATTACAACCCAGGCTATTCTAGATACATACATAAAATACTTAATCAACGTATACCCAGCACTCCCACTGTCTGCATTATGAAAAGGTATCCTTAGACTGTAAATTCATAATCTCACAGTTATCATCTCACACATTGCTACAGTAAGCGAGAACGAACGTCCCTCTAGTCTAAGTCTTGTGTTTTTCGCCCGAGCAATGCCGTAGCAGCCTTAAAGGTGACCTTAGAAGAACCTGGTGGAGTGAACAATGGTTTTTTTTGCAAAGGCATGTGTGTGTATCACCCTTTTGGGAAAAGCTTTGACTTTTCCTTCCATTTTTAATGCCGCGGCTCAAAAAGACAATGCTCCCTCCCGCACCCCCACCCCCCCCCCCCTCCCTCCACCACCGACATCATAAATTTGATTTGCACACCGGTAATTTGTCACTGAATGCTTTCTCATGTGTCCTTTTTTTCTGACTGCCCTTGTATGGGGATGGTAGCTTTTGGAAACTTTTGAACTCACCAAATGAACTTTTTCCAGTACGGCCAAGTTTATGTTGTAAGGGAGTGAGCACTACAAGTCCTCCCATAGAACCCTCCAGTTCTCACCGCGCAGCCCCCTTCTGTATAGCTATTCAATGGGGGACTGACGTTTCTTTTTCTCGTCACAATGAATATTACTGACAGGGGCAAATAGTTGCAGAATTAAGATCAAAATCTCTCTTGGCACTCGCTTTCTCCTTCGCAAGGTTCCCCCTTGCTTGTACTTGACGCCCTGCCAGACATGCAGAGTGAATTCTCCCACCTATCGTGATGGAAAATCAGAGGATGGGATTGTTAAGTTTGCAGGCGCAAAAGAGAGTGAGTGTGCAAACATGGAGGGGAATCAGGTTGGAAAACATAATAAGTCAACGTGTTAGCATGTGAGGAGTGAGAGAGAGATGGTGTGAAAATAGGCGAGAGGACAACCAGAGGCGGGGCAATGACTGATGGCTGGGGTGGGACGGGGGGGCTTGTTGCTCCAGAAGGGCAAACCTGTGCCTGATTGATTGGCTAGTATTTCAGAGAGGTGGCCTATGATGCCCATTTGCTTATGATGCTGGAATGCTGTGGTGGCACGCGGAGGAGAAATAGAGCCGAATAACGAGGGGGTATTCTATGTGCTAAGTTGGCAAAGCCAGTGGGGGTATAGATGAGTGAGAAGCAGACCTGGGGAAGACATCAGAATACCTCACTAATGCTGGCATTGACGTTATTTAAGCGAAAAATGTGCACAATCTGCTCTTTGAATGCTGCCATTCAGTGCCAGAATGTCAGTTAACAGGAAAAAGGTGCAGGTGTTTTATGGCTACAATTCATTCGATCTGCTTTAAACTTACTCCAAGGCCATTTTGCCACCGCGCTACCGTTATGAATGGCATATGGTATATGCATAATGAAAGCGAAGTGAATAGAGGAAACCGTGATATTATAGAAAATTATGCCCATTATATAATTTACACACATCTATCAAGGTCAGCGAGAGAGGAAAACTAAAAATACACGCACACATGCAGGAAAACATAATTATTGGTTTATTTTGTCAGCCCTGTATATACACTCCTCTCCATGAATTCATATACAACTAATTGTCTCATAGCGGCACTCATTCATTACAGAATGGAGAACGGATACAGGCTCTTTTGTGTTTCATGATGCTTTACTGTACAGCCCTCCATATCTAATCTCTCCCGTCTCCCTTGATTGGTGTGTGGCTGTGTTCCAATATCTAGCAATATAGCATGCCGGTGTAACATCAACCTAACACAGACACACTCATAGTCACATTTGGAATGTGCTTCAACTGGAGAGCTTTTCTGCATCTCTGCTGCTAGTGGGATTTGTGGCTTCCATAATGACTGTCGAATCTCCATTGAGATGGTTATATTTGAGAGATTGAGAACTTGAGTGTTGACCTTCTTGTGTGGTTATTCACAGACAGAACATTGAAAAAAATCACAGAAGCTGAAGCGCTACAGTGTGTACGAAACATTTGAACAGGTTGCTAGCTGTAGCTGTAGCTTCATGTTCAGAGTTTAGATTTGAGTTTTACGTTTCTGTCTGTTATAAGCATTATTTTACACTTTGGCTATTCAAAAATAGCAGATCTACAAGCTCGTAGAGCACCTACGAGCTTGCATATCTGCTATTTTTGAATAATCGTGAGAATATGTGCAAATTTTGAATATATATTGTTTAAAGCCAACATTTTTAACTCTATTCTTTGCTTCTGGGGGTCCCTGGAACAAAATATTTTGAGATGGTGGTCCGCGGCCAAATACATATAATTCTGGGGGTCTTTGACATGAAAAAGTTTGAGCACCACTGATATAGAAACATACTTTTTTTTCAGAATACTGTTGGGATTTAGAAGACATTTGTAGAATCGGCTTCAGACCTTAATGGGTTAAGTACAAGCTACAGAATATGTGAAATGCTTTGTACGCTATACGAGCAATTTGTACATAATGCTGTAAGTGTACTGTATATGTATCTATGTGTATAATGTAAATGTATGATGTAATGTCTTATGATCATGGAATAGTGTCTTGTAATCCTATACAGGCTGGACATCTAATTAAGCAAGACACTTAAATGAATACACATCAATGGATAATGTGTGTATAGTTTGTGAAAGAAGCTGTACAAATCACAATGCAGTGTTAAGTGGTGAAGTTGCACAACAGGCTGGCAGCTTCTGTTCAAGTCCTAGTGTGATGAGTGATGACGTTTGTACGTACGTACGTCTCACTTGGCCAAATGGAAATAGCGATTTATATATATATTTATAATACGTCAATAACAACAAAAGTACTTCACAAGAACAATGTTGATGTAACTAAGAGCCCCCCCCCCACACACACACACACACACACACACACACACACACCTTTGTTCAACTTTCACACTCTTCCAAAGTTTCACTTTTTACTTCATTATTTCAGGCATTCATGGTCAAATCTTGTTCTGTTTGGTGACATCATGCATGCACAGTAGTGACAACAGTGTTAGTGATAACAGTCCATGCTGACTTGAATACACAAATCGCCTTTGCGGAAATATTTGTTTATTGAGGGATCTCTGTCCCACTCCAACTCTGATCATCGCTGTTGTGAAGCAGAGACAGACAGATAATGTGGTGTGTGTGTGTGTGTGTGTGTGGGGGTGTGGGGGTGTGTGTGTGTGTGTGTGTGTGTGTGTGTGTGTGTGTGTGTGTGCGAGGGGGGGGGGTGTTGTGGACAGCTGATATAGAAGCGCCAATGTCGGAGTGGAGGAGCACAGGGCTGAAAGAATTCATCAAGCCTCCATAGCAATTAGCATATGGGCCTCATTATCATATGAAACCAATCCTCCATAACCGGTCCCTGCCTCCAATATGACTTTCCCCTCCTTCCACATTACCACCCATTCCCACTGAAGGATGGCAAGCGCAGACGACCTGAGTGGCTGCCTTGTACCTCCCTCTCACCGAGGCCTCCTTGAGTAACTGCTATACCTCCAATGTTCCTTTCTTCCATTATGCAGTTAAGCCAGACAGTTAATTATCCAGGAGCAGAGAGGGCTGGGGCTCTTTTGCTGGCTCGCGATAACGATATGCTTTGCTGGGCAGAGAATGAAGAGGGCCAGCCCGTGGGGAGCCACGCTGATGTCAGGCAATCTTTCAAAAAAAGGCCCAGGCAATTAGATGCACCAGTGCTACGAGGGATGACTAGTGTTATTGAAGATACTGGCTAGCTTCTCTAATGGGGGTATTTAGGGCAATTATGATAAAGATGTCAGGGCGACCTCCCCGCTACCGGTGCTCTTATATGTGTGGTGCCTCCAAAGTGCAAGATCACAGAGTAAGACGTAAGAGAGTGACTAAAGATGTGACCGTTCCCTCCGTGGAGCTGCTTTCGTGTCTCACGTAACACGCACATTGTCCGGCACTGCTTGAAAGGTCAGTCCTGTCCACAAACGAGGTTAAGTCTTTCATTGGGATTTCAGAGCGATTGTGATTGTTACAAAAGAAAGAAAAATAAACACTGCAAGGTGATCAAAGGCGAAAGCCCGGTCGGTTTTGTTTCAGCATAGCACTACACTGAATCAGCACATCTGGCCCAGGCGAGCGATCGCAGGACTGTTATTATTTAATAGCCACGGGAAGCTGACCATCTGTGAGGTAGAGCGCTGCATGCGCAGGCCCCACAAAGACGCCTTTCATGTGGGCTACTGTTGAGTAGCGCTGCTTGTGTCTAAATTGTTTCCATTCACCCCATTGCGTCAGTCATCACTTTCCCTTGACCGGTGTCATCCCCCCCTCCTCCTCTGTCCCCCATATCAAAGTCACACCTCAAGGGGTAAAGGACCAGGGACTATACTGGTCACCGTTATCGATCTGAAACTGCTACTGAGTCAATTCTGTTATATCTCAGAGTTAGCATATGCCATCCACATGGCTGGCATCAGGCATTGAAAGCACACACTGTCCACTATTGTTTGAAGCGGGTTCCAAGAACCCAGCAGAGAGACAAACTGTATCTTTAAAGCAGTCATGCAGGCCGTCAAATTTAAAGACTTTCCCCACATAGGTCTACACATATTGTACACGTAAAGCCAAACAATGAACAGGGTTTGTCTACCTAGAACTGTACAGTATGTAGGCTATGTGTACAGCATGTCCCCTCAAAAGTAGACCGCTCATGCCACTACTGTACATGCATGATGTCACGAAACAGAACAAGATTTGACCATGAATGCCTAAAATAATGAAGTAAGAAATGAAACTTTGGAAGAGTGTGAAAGTTGAACAAAGGTGTGTGTGTGTGTGTGTGTGTGTGTGTGTGTGTGTGTGTGTGTGTGTGTGTGTGTGTGTGTGTGTGTGTGTGTGTGTGTGTGTGTGTGTGTGTGTGTGTGTGTGTGTGTGTGTGTGTGTGTGTGTGTGTGTGTGTGTGTGTGTGTGTGTGTGTGTGTGTGTGTGTGTGTGTTGGGGGGGGGGGGGGGGCTCTTAGTTACATCAACATTGTTCTTGTGAAGTACTTTTGTTGTTATTGATGTATTATAAATATATATAAAAGTCAAAAAAGCTATCCAGGTAGTTTGGTGATATTGCTGCAAAGGCGATTCATGTATTCAAGCCAACATGGACTGTTGGATGTTCAAAGCTGTGAGGGGTCTAGACTTTTGGCAGTTCTCTAACACTTGTTTTATGACAATCGGACATTACACTCATTCATTTGCATTCAAATCTGTGCCGGGCCATACCCGGCTTTGGCAATGCTGTCACCCTTTACTGTTCAAGTTCAAACACTTTTTGGGGACGTTTCAATATGTTAATTAAAGCTATCCAGGTAGTTTGGTGATGTTTGTACAAACTGTCATTGAATTATGGCCAAATTTGTGCCAGGCCCATGTACATATTTGAACTGATTTCAAAATAATGATGGTTCATGGTTCAACAGTATGAAACATACTGTAGCCTGGGAGTTTTGTAATGATTGGTCAAACAATTTCTTATTTATAGTCTGATGTGTGTTATGCCATACCCATGTTTTGCCTTGGTAGCGCCCCTGACGGTTGTTGACTTTGCTCTATTTATGTGCTGAGCCGGATGCTGCTGAACCATGCCCATTGAAGATTATTGTTCAATATCTTCAAAACAAAAAAAATGCTGTATGTCAGTTTGATTCAAAACTGACACAAATCGATAGTCAGACGGATTTGAGTAGTTCTTGAGGAAAGTTTGTAGAGTGAAAATTTTAAATGGAGGATGTCTGTAGCGTTTCATTTACATTGGACTCACAGGGCCCTATTTTGCACCCAAGTCGCCTCACCCACTATTTGGGGATTTAGCATGGCTGGCGCAAGGGCCGTCCGCTCCTGTGGCCAAGTTGCCATCTTCCGACACCAGCCTTATCCCTAAAACACCTGCGCTACCCGTTACATTATGCATAGGTATGGTTTGGCCGTTACATTGATAAAACCAATCAGCGTGCCAGATGCCATTGCCTTTAAGAGAAGGCATGCGCAAGCCGTTATACCCAGTGCAATCTTACACTCTCTCCCTCTCTGCCCATGGACGAGCGACGTCGTCTTGGAATAAAATTATATTTGATACACATAATTATCACTCACACATTGCTGGTTATAGATAACTTTAAATTGCAGCAACCGCTTGTGTTCTGGATTAATTAAACAGAATCCGATGTGGTTATAGCAAACGCAGATCAAACAACATTTTATTTGTATTTGATAAGCTGGCAACTGCTGATAAAAAAACGTATTGACACAAGGAATTAACAGTCCCACTTTTGTGGATTACAGTAAAATTGTAATGACAATCACATTCACAATCACTTAATTCAGAAGTGTTGCGCTGTTTAACTCTGCTGCCGCACTGAGGTGCTTATAATGTCGGACATTACCCAATGTTTGCTTCTTAAGCTCTAGCAAAACCATATTTGATAGACATAAGTATCACCTACATGTTAATGATTATAATGAGTGTTATAGAATTTTATTGTAATCCGTTCTTTATTTCCTGCGTAATGGATTAATAAAACTGAAGTGTGTACTTTGGAGCGAATGGCATCGCGCAGCACAAATTGTCTTCTTTGAATAGACTATCATCTTATCTTATATAAACACAATTGACACAAGGAATTGACACTCTCACTTCTGCTGATTACAGGAAAATTTGAATCACAGAGATTCGTTGAGAATTGAGAATTAGGAGTGAAGGAGACTCTGAAGGTTGTGCCGTTGTGCGCCCGGCCCGACTCCCGACATTCCCATTGCAGGCTCGCTCTACCAAACTAATTTGGCATAGCGGGTGGTTTTAGAATCCGCTATGCGCTTTCCCATATGTGTGTGGGTAAGATAGCAATTTCAGGGATAGCGCAACAACACGCCACACCTCCAAGCGCAAATAACAGAGTAGGCATAATGTATTACGGGTAGTGCGGCCCAGAGCCATAAAGAGAGTTATGACACTAGCGTTGACTCCCGTTGTAAGAATGGAATGCGGAAGTGCTCTGTCTATGTCAATGAGATCGTTCCAATTGTTTGGAACTATAGCCCATAGAGGCCCGCTTTGTGGCAAGATCAAAACGTTACGTTACTCTCTCTTCTACACTCTGGTGCGGCAGTAAGATACCGTTGTGCGTAATTAACGGGTAGCGGCCCGGCTAGTGCCAAGGGATAGCACAGGACGGACAATAGGGCCCACAGTGTAGGAGTTGTGACTTTTCAAAGTTCGACCTTTTGACCTTTAATTTAATTTATTACGATCCAATCAGGCCAACTGGAGTCATATTTGCTGTGCAAGCAATGCACACAACTTCCAGTCATTGGTTGAAAATGTCATGTCTGAACCATTCACCATCTTATGGAAATTTTGCTAAACCGCGGAAGAAGGAGAAAAACCAGCACAAAAACTCTCAGGTTTCAGTTTCTTTGGGCTTGAACCCCTAATAACAACAGCAGCAGAAGCAGCAGCGGCAGCAGGAGCAGGAGAAAAGAAGCGGGGCATCTGCCATTGTTTGACATTTACAAGTCTCTTAGCGAAATGCATGATGCATATCCTTGTGTGTGCGCGCGAGTGTAATTAGAACACGGCGAGCCTGTGTTTGTCTTTGTGTTGTTGTATGGCGGAGGCATCAAGGACAAGTGCATTAATGAGCACCTGGAGAAGAACAGCTTGTGTCTCCTGGTTTGTGTGACCTCGAGCAGGGCGCAGACTCCTTCACTGACTCAGATGACGTGACTGATGGAGGGAGAGGGTTCTGTCAGATCTGGGGCACTCCCAGGAGCTGCAGTTTGTCTCGGCTGACAACAGCGCCTCACCAAAGGGGCCCCCGCGCCTCCGCGTCGGCCCGGATGGGGAAGAGAGGAGCCGTTGTCCTTCCCTTTCCCCGTACCCCCTGTTTCCCCTTCTTCTTCTGTGTTACTGCTGCGTTGTTAGCCTTGTTTGGTTTCCTTTTTTGTCCTTTTCCCCCCCTCCATTTCTTTGCTTTTTGGAGTATGACAGTGACAGATGTGTGTCCACGACACAGATGAGGTCAAAAAGTTCAAACTAACACACTTATAAAATGTTACTTTTAGGCTACAATGGCACAATGCATCTGCACGGCAGATGCATTGGACAAAGATACTTTGATTCATATAGATTAGATATGGATATGTTTATCTCATCATATTTATACGATGTTATATCTCATCAATATTTACAGTCCAGTCTTTTCGGTTTTGGTCTGGTTGTATAAGTCAGACCATATCAGTGTGATACGGTTGGACCAAATGAGGATGAATTGCAGCGTCCACCCTATGGCATATTGATGCTTTGTGAATGGCAAAGGAACAAAGAGAGAGATAGGCTGGTCATATCCTCAGTTACATATGGATTGAACAGGAAGCACATGGAAACCCAGTGAGACGGAGAACGCAGCTGGATTTTGGCAGAGTTTGGCAGGGCTTGAAAGTGTGCTTGAGATGGTGCGCCGTTGTTTCGGGCCGCAGCAAAAATCAAATGGCGCAACCTCACCACTTTTGCACTCGCACTGCAAATGCTTTGTCCTTCATTGAGTCATTGAGTGTTGTTTGATGGGTTTTTTATTCTTCCTCTTCGTTTTTGGTCAGCCCAGCACTTAACACAGGAACAATTCAGATTTGAATGACGTTCCTCGGCTCAAAGAATTCTCTTTTGAAACCATATCAAGTATTCCATTGACAGATAATATTCTCATTAAGTTGGTTGGCCTGCAATGGTGTTACTGTTATTAGAATCGCTGATCTGTTTTTGTGTGATCAAAACAAAGCCTTGCAACTGGAATCGGTGTATGAATACTGGCACAGAGAGAGATATGATCAAACATGGAGGAATGAAAAACACTTGCGTTTCCTTTCACCCTCTCTGAGCTCCAGGTCTGGCTTCCCCCTATATTGTCTGTTCACCATATTTTTCTGTTTCACATTGTAGTCTCAGGTCTTTCCTCATAAAAAAGGCATAAGCATATAGAATTTGCAGTAAATTGACAGCAGAACTCGAGTCTTTACATGTAAGACTTTTACTAACGTGATTCCCTAATGCATTTCCCAGGTGCCAGTCTGCTGGCAAAAAGAACGGCTGATATTGTACAGGTGGTACAATGGGGTTTCACGCGTTTACAGCAGCGGCCCATCTCTTTTAGCTGTGTTGGGGGATAACGGGTGTTTGGAAATGAATTGGAGAGGCGTGCCATATAATCCCTCCCTGTGACTTCTAACAGTCTGGTTCCATTCAGCCCACTTGGCTTCGTTGAGTTAAACACGGGATGAAATGGAACAGAAAGAGTGGGCTCATCGTGTTGAGACTGAGAGACAAGAGTCCTTTTCTGCGTTCGAGTTGTGCTAAGCTTTGAAATGGAACAGAAGCGGTTTGCAGTTTTGCTGTATGTCAAGTCACTTTGAGTTGATTCTTCAAGCACCGCTGCTGCAGCTAATGCAGTGATACAGTCCATACAGATCTGATGACTGGCTTAGCAAGACACATTACTATACTAACATGAATCATCAAGCATCTAAACCGAACGCTAAGATGCCCCGCATTTATCTTGATAAGGTTATTGATACATAGTATTTTCACTTGGCTGTCTCTCTCTCCCTGTTGAAGATCCTATACTCCCCCAGCGGTGTCCTTTGGGGACGTTTGTGCTTGTGTGCTACAGCTGCCCGTGTTTACCATTCTCCACCCCGGGCTCTTTCCACTGAGAGAATGAAACGCTGGCTAGGGTGCAGCTCGGCAAATCCCACCTGGATGTGGCATTTGTAATAACCCATTAAGACCCGGAACGCACCTGTGTCACTTTAGATTTCTTTGGCTATTCAAAAATAGCAGATATACAAGCTCATAGCGCGGCACCGAGTGCCGCGCTATGAGCTTGTATATCTGCTATTTTTGAAAAATCTTGAAAAAAATAATACATGCGACTTTTTTTCAAAAAACTGTTAGGATTTAGAAAACATTTTTAAGAATCGCCTGAGTTCTTAATGGGATAAACAACCTGGGGGCACGACTGCCACTCTCCCCTCGTCCCCCTTTCCCAGAGCTTCCCCTCAAGCCCCTTTCCCCGCGTACCACTTTTTTTACAAGCCCACCAGCAGCAGCCAGCCAGCCAGCAATCATTTGTCCCCCTGATTATAGTGCCATATATATCGTGGCGTATCACGGCGTCTGGTCTCGCTCCATTGGTAATACATGACACGGCTTGTTTCACCGCTAAGATAGCGTTGAGATAATTTGTGGGCGTGACCGACGTCGCAACGATTTTCAACTCAAATCTGTTATTTTTTCGGCGAGTGACACGGTTGTCACGGTTTCTACAACAAAGTATACGTTTGGCACCCTCCGTCCATCTCATTCTCTCTCTCTCCTCTTTTCCTCTCCTCTCCATCACTCTGATAGCACACAAGGGGGGAGATACAGTCATTCAGGGAATTATATGCCTCATTGGTGCCATATCTCATTCCATGCTTTAGAGCCAAACGGCTGTGTTTCCATGGCGCTCGCCTGTGTTTACCGTGACGTGCCATGGCAGGGCCCTCTCCTCCGGTACAGAGGGACTTAGCACACAGCAGTAGAGGGTATATTTCAGTCCCCCGTCTGGAGTTTTCGGGGCTTATTTCTCCGTCTCTCCCCTCTCTCCTCCCACCTGCTCCTTCCTTGCTGTTCCTTCTACCGGGTGCCTTCGTGTGGCTGTGTGCCGCGCGGCGGCTGCTGGCCCCGTTCTATAGACAGACGAGGGCTAATTGAAAGGGAAGGCTGCTCTCTGCTGATCAGCTCTTGACAGCGGTGTCTTAGCCAGAGGTGGGTGTGCCACCCCATGCTGAGAGTTTTCACAGTGAAAATAACGGGCGCTGTCGCGAAAGAAACGCAGACCGTGCCACGATTACCCGGGCAGCCTGCCAAAAAAGAGCCAGATGAGGGGTTTTTTTTTTTTTTCTGTGGAAAGAGGAAGAGGAGGGGGGGGGGGGGACCCGCTTGGTCTGCCTCATGCCTCATGACTTTAGGGAGGAGAGCTGTGTCAGTGTGCCGAGCAAAAATCCAAACAGGCCCTCGCCCACTCTACATGGGACAGGGAGTTCAGGAAAAGCATAGTTTTTTTTAACCACATGAACCCTAACACCCCTTATTCTGGGGCATGTCAAAGTAGGGCGAACATTTAGCGAAAATATGCGAACATTCTGCAAAGATATGCGAACATTCTGCAAAGATATGTGAACATGTCGGGCGAATGAAGTGTACAGGCGTTAAGGCTGCAGCAATCTATTTTTTATAGTAGTAGTATCTAGAGATATAGCAGTATCTAGAGACATATATCTTTCATGTTATTGTGTTGCCTCCTCGGGTTATAAAACCCTTGCTGGGTCGTCCCACACTCCCACAAGTAGGCAAATCATTTCCATTATAGCTCCAGGGTCCTTTCGATAAGCAGCATCTCTTTAGAGCTGTTTGATTTGGCTGCCAGCGGTTTCCCAGTTCACAGCTAAGGTTTCCAAGGGTCCCCGGAAAAAACATGTGACTTGATGCGGCCGGACAAGCAAGGGACCCCCTCAGCGGGCCCACGGTGGACAGCTGTGATTACTGCTGACAATAATTTATGGTCCCCTCTGATTGAAAGCATGGGGGCAGGCGATCGAGGACGGCGGGCTGCAGAGAGCAGAGAGGCAGCACCTTAAGATATAAAGCTTGGGTCACAGCTGCTGATAGTAGCGGGGCTCTGCCAAGCTCTGCATGCCTTCTTCTACCCCTCCAGACACACATGCACACACACACACACACACACCACACACACACACACACACACACACACACACACACACACACACACACACACACACACACACACACACACACACACACACACACACACGCACACCCTCACATCCCATCCTTTTCTTGTTTCTTCCTTTCTAGTTTCATTCTCGTCTGCTCTCACTCCCTGTAGATGTCTCGTTGCACCTCTGCATTGTTTCTCATATCATCTCTCTTCTCTCGCTCCGCCTCCAACAACACCAGGCTTGCTTTCTCTGCTCTCACCTCCGTGAAATATCACACGCCAAAAGACTCAGTCTCAGCAGTTTAGGAAGTTTGAATATGGATGAACTCCACATTTGTGTGGAAAATGTATTATGGAACAAAGGCTGCTCATCCACCGGGGCTGATCAGGTGTCTCTGTAACAAGGCCCTCCGGCCTTGAGATTCCCCGTGCTAATCCCAAGAAGAACAGTGCAGCAGTGCAGTCTGGTGTGAGCAAGTATGTGTGCCATTGTTTGTATTGTCATCCCCTGTTGGATCTAACTACATAGGCAACAAGCCATTGTGGGTGGATTTGCTGTTTATTGTTTTAATGCCACAGCCTGGCACGAAAACATTCCTCTGAAATTATGTTTTAGTATGTGTTCTGTTTGGTTTTCCAAAGAGCACCTGAACTAAATGTAGAAGGTGAATTGAATTCAGCATCTTTGCACTGGATTGAGAAGGGAATAGAATGAGCAATGCATGGTCAGCCAATTAAATGGCTTGTTTAAAAAAAAATAACTCTTATTTCAACTAGCCATTGCTTTGTGTGATATAGTCATTCATTTGTGTGAATACAGTACCTTACATTAATAATTAAACCTTTATTTAACCAGGCAGACAATTAAAAACAATGTATTTTTTATATTGCCTGGCAAACGGGCAAGGCCTCTTTAGAGACGGGGGGCGATAGGGGCTAAACGAAGCTGAGCGACAAAACATTATTCTCATGTACTGTATCTTACGCTCTGTTCCCCCTAGACATGATCATATACTGTATGATCTGCGGTTTACCACCTTGCCTGGGTGATTTCTTATTCTTAATGCTCTATGATTATCCTTTGCCACTAGGTTGCGCGGTCATTAATCCCTCCCCCTATAGTGAGCGACAATAATCCCTGCACTTTGTCCCAGCCAACACCGTGACCATTCATCACTCTGTCACCTCTCGCAAAGGGACCCCAATGGTGTCCGTTTATCCGCAGGAAGAATCAAATCTGCAGGCTGTGTATACATCGAGACCGTAGCCTCCGTGACTACTGTAATATGTTTGGAAAACTATCGTCACCATTATTACAGGTACAAGTTAATCCACGGGTTGACACTGGCTCCCTGTTCGATTCCCCAGCTCGTCCTCCTAGCTGCTGGTCGAAGTGTTCTTGAGTAAGACAGCTGAACCCCATAACTGCTGTTGATGAGCAGGTTGGTGCCCAGTGTTGATTTCGTCGACTAAAACTATGACGAAAAATGTCGTCGACTACTTTTTTTCACTGACAAAAACTAAATAAAAAACTAAATAAAAACTAAGCTATGATGACTAAAACCAAGACTACATTTATTGACGATTTCATCAACAAATAAAAACTAGACATAAAATGTTAGGGAGGGACGAGTGGAGAAGAGATCCAGTAGACACTAAAAGACAAGTCATTTTATGTTTGGTTGCGCTCAGGTGTTGCGCTCTGAAAATAGCCGATCTACAAGCTCACAACGCGTCGCAGCGCGACGCGTTGTGAGCTTGTAGATCGGCTATTTTCAGCATGCAACAAGTGTAAAATCTGCCGTTACGACGCCATCAAGGCACCGCCTAAATACATTTTAGTCGACTAAATCAACTGTAGATTTAGTCGACTATAATCTTATGATATGTAATCTAACTAAAACTAGACAAACATAACATTTCAGATGACTAAAATTATGACTAAAACTAAATGGAATTTGATTCAAAAGACTATGACTAAAGCTGAATCAAAATGTGCTGTCAAAATCAACACTATTGGTGCCTTGCATGGTTTCCCTCTGCCGCCCTGTGTGAGAATGTGTGTGAATGGGTGAATGTGACATACCTTGTAATGCGCTTTTGAGAAAGGCTTTATATAAATGCAGTCCATTTAAAATTGACTATCAAAATGCCATTTTGGTCCTAACTTAACTGAAGTACCATACTTTTGGCGCGTGCCAACTTCAGCTGTAGCCAACTGGGTCCTGGGGGCATGTTGGGGCATTATATAATTTACATCACTGTAGCACGCTGAGTACTAATGTGGGTTCTTGCCGACACAATTGATGAGACCGTTCTGTAATTAAAAGTTCTGCACTTTATTGAGTACACCCGTAACATGAACTACGACAGCCCTTGCTGGCGTGCTATGTGCTTACTTTGTACGGTGGTTGAGTCAGCTCTCTCTCTCTCTCTCTCTGCTGGCGGTTTCTCCCGTGAGTCACTCGCCCAATTTCGCCGCCGTACATCCTGGCTATGGGATCTCGCTCACAGCCTGCAGGCCCAGGGACAGCGACAATAGATCCAGTGGCGAAATTGCTAATAATAAACAATAAACATTGTAAATTTGGGAATCGACTTCCTCAACCGCTGCGTATGCATTGCTATTGGCCAATGCCTGTGTGCAAGGTCGTTCCCAGCCTTTTCGGCATGAGGATAAAAGCCTTAAAAATAACTATACAGCCAAAAGTCTCTATAAGTTACTTGGGACTTACTTTGGATTCCCCGGAAGCTATCTTTTTTCAACATTTTTATCCCACGATTTTGCAACCCATTTTTTCACCCAATGCCAATTGTCTAAGTAATCATGGGCGCTACACTCCCTCTGCCAGCCTAGGGAGAGCCTAGAGCCACCGTGCCACCGAAGAAGCTATCTTTTTTTGACCAATCACAATACGGTTTTCATAGGATTATCGTAGGATAGTAGGATGTGTGCAATTTGTGAACAAAACTGTACAAAGTGGTACAGTTTTCAGTGGTAAGGCTGCACTATACATACAGCCTGGTTGCTTCTAGTGTGGTGGTGACAGTCTATGGCTCATTTGGCCAAAAGGAAACAGCAATCTTTATATACTAGTCCAGTTGGTTACCAAACTAAAAGAAAAAATTGTGAAAATAGCAGATCTACAAGCTCACAACGTGCTGCATTGTGAGCTTGATGATCTGCTATTTTCAGCACTTGTTTTTAATATCTTATTAAAAACAAGTAATGTTTTTATATTTTATTTATATATGATTATTTGATTATTTTAAAAGTTGTGATTTGTTTTTGAAATAATTGGCCCACGACCCAAACATGGGTCAACATTGGGAAACAGTGTACTTTGGACCACAACTGGCACTGCAGAGCCCATAGCCTGTGGCAATAATGCTAATAAATCAGCTTCTATACAATTCTGTTTTGTAATTAAAGCTTCCGTGCTTTATTGACCCCACGTACGCCACACACATGAACATGACACAAGTCTTCTCTTCTGGGGGTCCCTGGCACAACAGATGGGGGGTCCGCGGCCATCTATATATATATATATATATCAATTTGGGGGTCCTTGACACAAAAAGGTTTGAGAACTACTGATTTAGAAGGCATTTGTAGAATGGGCCTCAGGTCTTAATGGGTTAATAACTTTGCGCTGTTGAGCCAGCTCTGTCTCTGGCATCGTCCCTGGAGTGGAGGTGTGTGTGTGTGTGTGTGTGTGTGTGTGTGTGTGTGTGTGTGTGTATAGCCCTGAGCCCTGGTACTGAGCATGCTACTATAAAGAGGACCACTTTAGACAACACCTGCCGATCAATTAACCCTGGCACGACTTCCATGACCATGAGTCACACTTCCCTCTGCCCACCCGCAGCAGTCTTGAGTCAGAGTTCAGAGAGATTCTAATAAACAGCTTGAATTTAGGAAAAAAGGGAAGAATCAGCTTTCTCAGCTTGTCTCTGCATATTGCTGCCAATGGCCAAAGCCTGTTTGCAATTTGAGATCTATGAGTCTATTAGTCACCCGCCCAGGAGAAAAATGGATGTGGGCATTTCCACTCTCACAGCAAGTGAGTTAATTGAGTGAGAGCTCACAAACATAATTCTAATAAACGGCTTAAATTTGGCAAAAGTGAAAAATTGGCTTCCTCATCACTTCTTATGCCAATGGTCAATGTCAATTAATATGTATTTGGCCACAGACCCCCATCTGAAAATATTGTGTGCTAGCTAGGGACCTCTATACATACATGTGTTGTTAAAACGTAAGAAATTAAATTTTAAATCCTATATTAAAATTGCCTAGAGGGTGGGTGAACGGTGGGTGGAAGGTGGATGGTGGGCGTAACATGCAGACTTGCGAGGAGCACCGTTGCTCTGATCTGCACGAAACTTGGCACAAACACTGGTCAGGGGTCTGCCATCATATTAGCTGAACCAGGGGCTACGTGTGGTCCCCATGGGCCACATTAGGAACCCCCATGGGCCACATTAGGGACCCCCAGGGGCCACATTAGGGACCCTCAGGGGCCACCCATCACTATTGTGATCGTGTTTCCCATCACAATAATAGTCCCACTTGGGGGACTTTTGGCTTCTAGGGGCCCACATCAGGGACCCCCCGGGGGCCATGTTCACACTGTTTCTCCAATCCGCTCCAAACTTGGCACAAACACCCCCCAGGTGTCTGCCATGACAATAGTCACATCAAAAAACCTAAATTGCACACATAAGGGGCACTACAGCAGTGTTACAGCTGTTTAACACTTCAAATGGCCATAACTCGGTGACCATTCCTCTGATCAGCCCAACAGGGCTGGATTTGGAGGTTGTGTAGTGGCCTGAGAATTTAGTATTCCAAAATATTTCAAGATTTGTTTTTCTTAAATAACTACTACTACTACTACTACTACTACTACAAATAGCTGATGTATATATGGTTAAAGTGGTTCAACTGATTTTGACCAACATTAACTAATTTTGCTGGGGACCCCCTGGAACCCCACTTTGAGAACCACTGTTGTAAGGGGACTCACTAAAAACCATAGCTAAAAACCAGGTGTTTGACCCGGATGGGCATGGTTTAGCGGGATGTAGCAGTGCGGTATGATTTGCAGTACAGTAGTTTAATAGGACATTGCAGATTAATAGTAGGGCATTGTATGGTAATTTTTACCTCTTGTCTGAAGTGTTAAAAACGACCTTATTACTAACTACTGACATTGAAAATATGTGTTAGGTTATCAGGGTTATTAGTGAAATAAACTTGACATTCCTCAGGTCTGGTTGATTCACGTTGATTTGTGGTTTACCCAGAGTGCTTCACACACACAGTTTGTGTTTTTCAGCTCTCAGAACAACCCTGTCAGACCTCCCATCTCTCTCTCTCTCTCTCTCTCTCTCTCTCTCTCTCTCTCTCTCTCTCTCTCTCTCTCTCTCTCTCTCTCTCTCTCTCTCTCACCCTTCCTCACTCTCTCCTGCCACCTGCGCAGACTCACACTCACGCGTGCGCACGCACAAGGACTGGCATAAAAAAGACTGCATTTTTGATGCATAAATTTGTATATTTTAGAGCCTATCCTCGTTTCAGTGCGTATTCTCCAGAGGCCCTGCCTTCGTCTCTCCTGAGCTCCTGTGCAGCCCAGTGGAGTCATTAGTCTGCTTGCTGTGTTGAACTCTTTAATCATCTTGTGTGTTGCATGAAAAGAGCACAGTTCCTCTGCGAAACGGCAACGGCAACTCGTCCTCCCCTCCGCTCGGTTAGGGCCCGCTTTGAAGCGCACGGGCTGTTGTGTTGTGTCTGTGCACCGTAGGCTTTCTCGGGTTCAGTTTTTCTCACTTCTCTGTGGAGGTGAGAGAGAGGGTGTCAGGATTTTCTTTTTTTCCCCCTCCTCCTCCTCCCCTCGTGCGCTGCTGAAGATGTGACTGAGGCCTATAGGAGTGCGCGTGTTTCAAAATGGGGGCGGTGGGGCTTGTGCTGGAGGCATGCATCCTGACACACCGTAAAAATCCTCAGTGTTCATTTAACTCAGAGAGTGTACAAATGGAACCAAACGGCCCGTACGCTGAGGATTTTTACCGTGTACGGTGTGTCCTATCCCGTGCCACACTGACAACCACATTGATACTCCCTTGTATCACGAATCAATCCCGATGGCCAACAGTGAATGGTTTGTACAAGGCATCGATACAGCAGCTCAGCTGCAAAAAAGACTCGACAGAGGTTGGATATGTCTTCATGTTCAAATCTCACCCGATGTGTAGCAGAGCTGTCTCTGCCGTAATGCAGCAGTTACATGTGAACGTGTGCACACACACACACACACACACACACACACACACACACGCATTCACATGCAGTTGCCTGCACACATGTGCACACACACACACACACACACACACACACACACACACACACACACACACACACGCACACGCACACGCACACGCACACACACACACAGATACATTGCGCCACACGCTGTTCCGTGGGGATGGAGTGCAGGCGCCTGCCGTCCATGGTATCGGGTTGCAGGTCTGTCAGACACAATGGTGAGGTGTGCCCCATGGCTGGGCCTGGCAGGGCAGAACAATGGAGCCGCAGTGCAGACGGAGCAGCAGAGGGCATGAAGAGCCGATCTGTCAGCCCTGGCAGAGCCACATGGGCTCCATCGGCCCTGGACCCCGTGCTCGCTCATACAATAGGGGTGGGAGGTCAAGAGCATGGGAAATAGAGGGGAATTCCCAGCATGCTATGAATAAAATGGACTCTTACTATTTTGGTGACCAGTGTGCAGGAATAGTATACAGAGAACGGGGGGCTACACCCAGCATACATCACAACTTTCAGAATGATCACAATGAACTTGTTTGAATGGGGCAGTGCGCTTGCTGTAGATAATCGATTTATGGGTCGGCGGTTGGCTATTTTGGACCACTGCTCATTTGCTTTTGTATCACATATATAAGTAACTGGATTGTCTGTGTGACTGTGGAATTTGGTACAGCATGATGTTTCTTAGTGTGGTCACCAGCATGTGTGCAAATTAATGGAACATCCTCTGTTCTCTTCATGTTTAAAAGAAGATATCAAATATAGTCCAACAAAAGTTTCCTCTCTCCGGATTCAAGTGCCTAATGCATAATTTGTTATACACATCAAAATCATTTTATTTATTGAATTCTAAAACAGAATCATGTCCAATAAAATCCTCTGAAGCTGGACAGGTTGAGTCTGTTGACAGGGATTTCTGATTAGCTTATACGTACTGTATGAGCTGTGTATGAGCTGTGAGAGAGAAAGATCGTAGGCAACATATGTCCATGCAGAGCTCACTAAGGACAGCCTTAACATCGGCATTCATTTTTGTCTCGCCACAGAGTAAGAATTTAGGATGGAAAAGTTTGTCTGTGTGCCAGAACCAATCAAATCCAGGTTCAAGTTTTTTTTAACCAATCACATCGCTTAGACAGGCCATGTGAGGGGGGTGGCCATTGGCGTAGCTGTGCTCGTAAATACCAGGGTAAAGCACCTCCCCTGGCGATTGTGATTGGATGCGTCCCCATGTTACGTGGCTACGCTACAGTCACATTAGACTGCCCTAGCGTGTCTGATATCTGGCATAGAGGGGCGGGTTTAACATCTCCGGAGAGAGAATGTGTGGGATCCCATTGGTTCACCGATCTGTCCGTCACCCCCGCCCGCTCCGCATAACATTTGGAGCGACGGTCACTGCACTCTGGTTGGTTGAGGATGACTCCCACTTCCTATGCCCGTAACATCGACTCTCGCTAGCACGTTGCTAGTGCTAGCGAGATGCTAACATAAACATAACATCCTAGGCTAGCACTGGGCGGCAGTGGCTCAGAGTGTCCTTGAGCAAGAACCCCTATTTGCTCCCGATGAGCAGGTGCCTTGCATTGTTTCCTCCCACCGTTGGTGTATGAATGTGTGTGTGAATGGATGAACGTAATGCACATTGATTGTAAAGCGCTTTGGATAGAGACGCTATATAAATGCACCATTTACTGGGTGCTTGTGTGCTTGGACTGCAGCACAATTAATATTGTATTGCATATTGTGTTAACATGTTTGACAATTTTTGATGTTAATCCGTTCAAAGGGTGTTTGTTGTTTGGTTGATTTAACTCATTTAGAGTCTTCTAAACAGTTTCCTGAAAAACATATGTTGCTAATTGCTATATATTCAGCTAAAATATAAAATGACACAGATGCTTTCCCGGATTGAATGGGTTTAAACACTATTTTCTGTACAAAATGTTTTAGCATTGTCTTATTTATTGCTTTTGAATGGTTTCATCGATAATTTGCATCCAGATACGTATATCATTGAGAAATATAATGTTATACGCAGCTGAACTGCATTCAAACCATTAAGTGGCAAGACGTGTTGTAGGAACAATTCAAGACCGCTTTAGTTATTGACTGATTTTGCAGATATTAAATCATTATTACAAAGTCTATAGCTGTCTCTTTTAAATCATAACGTGAAATCACCCTACAATTGGGGAAGCTAGATGTGCGAGATGGGAAGCGAGTTGCTTGTTTTAGAAGACAATTCACTTAAGACTTCTGGTGATTAGTAGTTTCGTTCCCTACCTATGTTGAATGCACTTAGTGTAAGTCGCTTTGGATAAAAGCGTCTGCTAAATGACTGTAATGTAATGTAATGTAAAAGGTGATAGCCCTTGTTCTTCTATCTAACACAGTTGTTTTCAACCTGTAGGTTGGGACCCCCCAGAGGGGTCCCCGCATGATTTGGGTTGGGGGGGGGCACCACAGATGACAGTGAAGTGATAATTTGAGGACTTTTAAGACTTTTTTAATACCTAAATAAAAAGAAAGAAAAAGACCATTACTACATCAAAAGTAATTAGCAAACTATCCTATAAAGATTGGTCAAACATTGGTCAAATTGTCAAATAATATAAGAAAGAGGCAAAATGTTTGAAAAAAGCCAATGTACACGCTAACAACACCTCGCATTGTTTATCTGTGGAACAGAGTCAAACTAAATGTAATGCCTCAACTCCTACAATTCCAAATGCATATCAGGGTGGGGGGTCCCCAGTTCAAATATGATTATTTTGCAGGGGGTTCACGGCCTGAAAAGGTTGAGAACCACTGATCTAACGGAGCAAATGCACACGGCACCTATAACTGTTCAGGGAGTCTAGTCATTAAGGCAGAGCGGTATGTTAAAATGGACATCCTGAAGACTACCTGGCCTGTACAGGGTTGAGAAAGGGGGTGTGTGTGTGTGTGGGGGGCGGTGTTTAGTGAAAGCTACATTTTGTTAAAGCTCTTAATAAGGCACAGTGTGATATATGAGCCCGCAGGCGGCGAAGCTCTGTGTGCAAACACTTCAACTCACTCATGTGATAGGCCAATCTGTGTATGCAACACAGGATGGACTAACAACCTTGTTATTTCACACACGACCCTATTTGGCCCCTCTGATATCCCCTAATTTGGTCGCTGAATTTGATATAGTGCCGCAAATATTTGCCTAGGCACACATTAGCTCTGTTTGCTCGGGATGTTACGATAAACAAACCGCAATGGTGTACTGAATGTAATAAATGTTAAACAGTGCGTGCAATTATATACTTACACATATCTGGCCCTCCGCAGTGAAAGCATGCCTTTGTGGACCCAAGCTGTATTTTGACAGATCGTTATTCCCCCTTCCTGACCAACGAGGGTTTTTATTCAAAAATTAACTGTTTATGAGATGCCCAGGGTACATGGCCAATTTTAGCCCTTATTTCAATGAGGTAAAAATATAAATTTTGACGTGACAATTTCACAGTTTCAAGGAATCTCTCAGCATACAAGTACATTAAAATGCAAACCTGGGAGAAAAAAAACAAGCTGTTTTGATGCAGGTCATAGAGGCCATAGTGCAGGGCCGGACTGGGACCAAAATTCAGCCCTGGCATTTTGGTCCGAACCGGCCCACCCCCCCCGGGCCGTTTTGTCAACGGGGGGGGGGGGGGGGGGGAGCGTTTTGTCAATGGGGGGGGGAGCGTTTCACTGTTTCAGCCCAGCCCTGCACATAAACTCTGCAGCCGCACTGAGGCCCCTGCTGGAAAGCATCCCAGCCCAAAGATTAACGTAACTAATAATTGGACCGCGCGACCCGGAAATGACCGTAGTAATCCTAAAAAGGGAGCAATTTTTTTATTATTATAAAAAAAAATTCTGGCCCAGCGGCCCACTGGCTCAGCGGCCCACCGGGCATTTGCCCGGTACGCCAAATGGCCAGTCCGCCCCTGCCAAAGTGGAGTATGCCCATCCATTTAAAATAGCGATTACTATACCGCATGGCTCTATTAGTGTCTCCACATTATGAACCATCCTTCTTTAAAAAAAGATTGTCTTTGACTTGCAGTCCATACCAGCCGTCCAGATGAGGTCCTTGTCCCTATTTTCATGCATCTTCTGTTGCCACGTATACTCTTTTGGGAATGACATGGAGTGGTCTTCTCCCTATGCCCTCACTATCACCATGCTACTGAAGGCCATCCATGGTGAACAGCACTGCATAGTTGTCATAATGTGTTCATGATTTGAGAGACTGTTATTTAAAAATGTGGCGGTTTTGATTGTCTGTTATTATGTTTTTGTCCTCATCTCAGGACCTTGCAACACTCCTAGCTTTTTTTGTCTGCACTGTCACAGTACTAGGGTCATCCATCATGTATTGTTACTGCCACTGCCAATGTACTATGGCCATCATTGTATCGAATGCACCATGAATAATTATGCAACAAAAACTATCCAACCAATAGGGAGGTTTGGACTCCGTTTTTGACAAATGTCAGTGAGACCTTGGATGTTCTTGTCGAGAGTTCTGTGTGTGTGTGTGTGTGTGTGTGTGTGTGTGTGTGTGTGTGTGTGTGTGTGTGTGTGTGTGTGTGTGTGTGTGTGTGTGTGTGTGTGTGTGTGTGTGTGTGTGTGTGTGTGTGTGTGTGTGTGTGTGTGTGTGTGTGTGTGTGTGTGTGTGTGTGTGTGTGTGTGTGCACGTGTGTGTGCACGTGCGGTACATATAGCAGCTTCTCCTCCACACAGACAAACTGCCTATAACAGCTGAAACAGAGCAATATTTAGCAAGTTGTTTTGCTTTGCTCTTTGTCATGCCAGGCCCCTCGTGGTCAGTCTGTATACATGGCCCAGGCTTCCAAAATATGAGTATGCATAATCTACATCTGTACCCAAAGCTTGTTATGATTCTAAGTAGCGGTTGGTACTTAGAATGTTTATCTTGGAAAGCCACACACACACACACACACACACACACACACACACACACACACACACATTACAGTTGTAATTGTACAGCCATAGTACAGCAATATAAAGCCCAAACATCAAGTCCTAGAAAATGTAAGTTCAATTTGTCTGCCATGTGTGTCATTTGTGCAGTAATTTCAATAGGTCTGTCATCTACAATTCAACTTCTGGTACAAGAAGAACCATTCACCTCCAGAAAGAAAAATGATAGTTTAACACTATCGTTGCTACAGTATGGCACATGTACTGTAGTATCTTCTTCAGCCTTTAGATTATGATCTAACGTGAGCCCCGTGAGCCCCGTGTGATCACCTATGAGGAAGCATCAACAGTCAATCTTTTTTGGTTTATAATTCAGCACATCTTGCTGCATTCCCCGTTGAATCAGCCCCTTCTTCCCAAGGAGAAGTGAATTACTGTATCTTAATACTGTGTATCCAGACCAGAGACCATCTGAAGGAGGACCGGCGTGGACATTGAGAAAGCCTCCCGATTGCGTTATCAGAGAAAAGGCAGTGAGTCGTACGTGTCACCGTGCAATATAAATGTAAGAACTCATAGATCAGTTGACTTCTTAAGTTATTGATGGATTTTCTTTTTTGGTGCCTTGGACGCGGTGTGACAAATAGGTCGGCGGGGGAAGGAATATTGTCATGGAACAGCTGGAATACCACGAGGAGGTGGAGATAAAAAATGGGTAGTAGAGGGTCCTTGTTGAGCGCTGCCGCTTTAACCCTTTAAGACCGGGAACGCATCTGTGTCACTTTAAGATTACTTTGGCCTATTCAAAAATAGCAGATCTACAAGCTCGTAGCGCGGCATCTGCTATTTTAGAAAATCTTGATTTTTTTTTGCAAATCTTTCAATATATATATATATATATTTATAGCGAACATTTGTAAATCAAGTCTTTGCTTCTGGGGGGGTCCCTGAAACAACGTATTTTGAGATGGGGGTCTGCGGCCAAATACATATCTTTTTGGGGGTCCTTTGACATGTAAAGGTTTGAGAACCACTGATATTATAGCGACATAAGTAAAAACCAAAACATTTTGGATTCAGAAGACATTTGTAGAATCCCCCAGAGTTAAGATGTTTCGCTTTGACAAATATATAGATATTCAAAGATTTGCACAAATTTTCAAGATTTAAAAAAAAAACAGCAGATCTACAAGCTCATAGTACTCTATTTTTGAATAGCCCAAAGGAATCTTTAAAGTGACACAGACAGACGCGTTGCCGGATTGAATGGGTTAAATCTCTCTCTCTCTCTCTCTCTCAGTGGGAATACACATAGTTTCAGAAGGGCCAGTCAGTTTCTTTTATTCCTTGAGAGTTCCTCTGAAGGAAGCTTTTCTCAGGCTGGTGACAGCTTGCAGCGCTATGGAGTGGAAGAGAAAAGACAAAGCAGCTCCATACTCGGAGGCTGTGGTTGTGATTAATGACAGAGGTGTGTGTTGCAGTGGGCACCCTCGGAGCAGCTACAGATCAGTCTTCCTGTAAGACAAATCTGACACTCTCCAACCCACCGCCCCACCTGCTACCCCCTCGCCGCCATCAAACCTTGAGCTCCCCTCACAGCCCAAGTGCACCCCAGCACGACATCGCGCTCATAAATCATCCTAAACAAAGCGTGTTTAATCTGTGACGCGCAGGCCTGAATCGCGCTCATAAATCATCCTAAACAAAGCGTGTTTAATCTGTGACGCGCAGGCCTGACACGCAAATTTATTACCTGTTGTATAGGCAAACTGCATGCAACCCCCCCCCCAGCCCCGTGTTGAGCCTCTATTTACCTTTGAGAGACCAGTTAAAACACTGGAAAGACAAAGTCTGTGACAAAGGCGGAAAAAGCAAAGCTGAGGATATGGCACTGACTTTCAGCTGTGTTCATAAGACAAAGCCCAGCCTCGCCCCAACCATCCTTCTGCCTTTTCACGGTGGATGACGTGCGAGCGGCCCCCTCGTCTGCACTTGCCAAAAAAGATCCCGGGATTTTGCTCAAGCGCATTTGTAAAACATGAATACCAAATTATCTCTCGTGGATTATAGTTGGGGATACACACAATGCCTGGTGTGAGTCACAAAAGCTTAGACAAAGTCTACTTGTCGACTACTTGCTACGTTATCGTAGACATGTTTTTCTTTTTTAAACAAACATCATGTATTACTGCGCTGACTGCACAGTGACGAACATGAAAATGTTATGCTCCATGTTCAAATGCTCCAATAAAAGCATAATAATGTGATATTCTTGGGATTAGTGAACGAGGTTTGGCACCACAGATGACAGATCACTTCATATTCCGTGCACTACCTGGGACCCAGTTAGTATACCATCTTGTTGGAAAAGCCTGAACATTATAACAGCCATTGTGCGCGTTGAACAGCGTGACTTTACTAAATACTGCCTGTGGGTAAACAGCGGTGGCATATCCGGATATCTTTAGCTTTTCTCTCTGTACAGTCTGACAAAATGAATTACAGTGGCAGTAGCTTGATGTGGAGTCATGGCTAAAATGCCAGGGAGAATTGGTTGAAAGGCAGAAATTACACTGGTCTCACCCACGCACTGCCTTTGGCAGGCTCCCTTGATCCGACTCTTCTTCTTCAAGTTGTCCTCGCTCTGAAGATGGTGAGAAAAGTGACATGATGGCACCTGCTGAATCTTTGGTGGCGCGCGGGCACACACACACACGCGTGCGCACGCGCACACGCACACGCACACACACACACACACAGAGCTTCTTCTCTTTTTTACGCAATAATCAAGTAATTTCAAAGACCCAGAATACTATGAATTAGAAGTTAAATACTTTAGACAATTTTCCAATTAAAAATCTAAAATGACATCAATTTGCTGGCCACAGTAATACAAGCCCCGGAGCTGAGACCACGCGTATGTCCAAGACTATGGAAACCTTATAGCACAGAGTTCATAGTGTATCTGGCACTGACAAGGAAAAAGCGATGAGTGGTTAAATCAAAGAGGATTTTCAGCAGGGGTATGTTTATCACCGAAATCTGCTAATATCACCCTAAATGACAATGAATTATTTGACAGCCATTGCAGATGATTAATTAAATAATACTTGAAATTAGGGACAAAATGAGTAATGGTGAGAGTAGCTTCATTTCTGACCTTGTTCAATTTTTAATGAGCTCAGTACGACACAGGCTACATTTTATAAATGAAGCTATATAGAGCCTGTGAAACGTTAGAGAGACTGTAATTAAGGGAGTTGTGTTATATGCCTGGGTCTCTGCACCATATATAGGAGAATGGGTCTGTCCACAAAACAAACAACAGACAATACAGTATGAGTGCTCCTCTGCCTCGCAGAGTTGAGAGGCATTCGGCGGTTTGATGAACAGAGCTGAATCGATTCAGGAACCATGGGTCCCTGGAGACCGTTAATCTCAGGAGAGATCGTCAACTCATTATAAAGAATCCTGCATGCCATCACATTGCGTCTTTAGAATAGCTCAGAAGCTGCTATATATCGTGCAGTATATCCTGCACTTGCTCTGTGAACACTATCTTAAACAAGGGAACAACAACATCTCTGAATACATTGCAAGTCCTTTTTTATTCTTTTATTGGTGAAGTTGGAAAAGTCATTTTCATCTGGAGCTTAGTAAACCATTATAACAATCTGATATATAGCATTCTGTTGATTTTTCAGATAAATATTTGTACTGTGTTGTATTCTGATGGAGAAGGCATGCTTTGCTCTTTGGAGCTGCAGTACGTGTCCGACCACCATGCGTAACTGGATGCCTTTTGATTGACCCGCATGTAACCGTATGCTTGTAGCTCCATTACTGTATGTATGTCTGCCTCAGTTTCCCCCCAGAGAACTGATATTACACAGGATCTTTATTACACATGCCATGCCTTCACATTAACAGTTGCATGCTCTTCCCCGCTACTTGGAGCTGGCAGGCCTTGGTTAGTTTTAATTACAGTGGGTAATGAGAGAAGTGATCCAGACTGTGAGACAGAGTATTTTTAGACCCTCAACTTGATTATCTAACCCATATAGCCACAGTCTGCTCAGAGACAACTTAGTTGAAATGGATCCTATCACTCAAAATTTCTGCGGATGGACATTAAGTTTTATTACTTTAAAACGGTCAATTGAACCAGATTGAGTTTTATTTTAAATGACCATGTGATTCTGTGTGATTTCCGGCGAGAATGCCAACGTTTACTGACCTTCTGCACGTAGGCCTGCATGTTTTCCTGTCCTCTATCTTAATTATGATAGACGTGGACATTTTGTTCAATAAATCCAGTTGGTAGAAGATTTAAATAAACTCCCCTCGCATGGAAAGAAAACGTCGGAAATAGATATGGGTTTCCTAACAGAGTATTTACAAAACTGGCCAAAACAGATTAAATCATTGATCGTTCTATGTCATTTGTTGCCAGTACATATCCCATGATTGAATGTGAAGAGTGCTTGCCGGTGACGAACCGGATGACGAAGAGATTGGAAAGGGTTTTTGAGGGTTATTCCTTGAAGCCATTTTAATGAGACTCAGATAATGAAATGTTATTTCTGGGCTATGTGGCCAGATTGAGGTCTTAGGAAATTGTTTGATGCCGGGATCTGTTCTCTACCCCCCCCCCCCCCCCTCCCTCGTCCTAATTTACAATATAAGCATCTATATCTTTTTTTCTTCAATATCATATACAAGATCAAACTTTACTCATAGTGTCTAATAAAGCTCACTGCGCATGGGGTGTGTTTGCTGTGGTCCCCTTTTTAATTGGAAAGAAAGAAGTGTCTGGGTCTATTTGTGGTCTTGGTACGATGTTGAAAATGCCAGCTGTCTCGCCTCAGAGCCCTGCTGGAACGACTTGTTATCGTGTGTGTCGTGTATCCGTGCAACTTGATGAAATGCATCACTTAATACTTCTATAGTTTATTGTGTACAGTAAGTTGTTTTTTATTTTTTAGAGGGAAGATAATCACAAATTAACCACATTTATTCCACTTAATAAAAAATCAAGGAAGGGATGGGGATTTTGACTCTTTTACATTTTATTTACCGTATTTTATTTTAGTATTCTGAATAATTATGCGACATCGTGTGTTAAAACAAACATTCATGTTTTGTTGTCAAAACAAAGTGCCCTAACTAGTCTGTATGGCTATAAGCATAAGCATGCACTTATAAGCATTTCCAAAAAGTAATTCCACACTAATATTAATGCTTAAATTTTCTAATTATGCTGTATTATGTTCTAGGAAATTACCACATTTGAGTTCGACCCCCACTCATATTAATGACAAGCAAAAGCAGAGCCAAAAACCCTCCACACCTTCTGCAGAGATGAGTGACAGCTGAGGCTGGTCTAGTGAGCCCTGTGGCCAAGCCCTGTCACATAACGCATGCCCGACATGTCTACGTCCATCTGGGGTCCTACCCTTCAAACCACTGTCCCCCCTCTCTCTTCCCTCCCCGCAGAAAGACCGAGGGACGAGACGAGGAACAGGGTGCGAAGTCAGGCCTCTGAGGGGCTTGAAACGAGTGCATCCAAAGCCAGCTGGTCTGGCTTTGAGGTTAAGCAAGGGGCAGAGTGAAACAAAGACAAGAGAATGAAGAAGGGCTGTTTTTTACAGTAGATAAAGGGAAAATAAAATATCAAGAAAGTCAATACTTGCAGTGAGGGGGAAAAAAGTTTTGGAGATCCTTATACAGCAGGCTCTGTGAAGGCATTAATGCAACCTACGCCAAACAGGTGAGACACTTTATGACACAGACACTGGCATAGTGCCCATTCACACTGGGGAAGAGACGAGGCCCTCGGTTTTATTTAGTTATAAAACTTTGATTATTTTGATAGATGTTGTTTAGTTCCTTTCACAAATGTACTGTAGCTGTCTTGAAATTGGAAATCGTTGTTTTATCTAAGTTCTCTATTAATGTGTTTTTGTGCACATACAGTATCTAGTTATACTTGTGCTCCCTCAGATATTTGTGGGGCAAATTTCTGGGCACAAGCCCACGAAGAGGGCTGCCAAGTACTGCTTGTACACAATGTAATGTATAGCATATTGATGCTGATTCAGGTTAAAACAATGCAACCATTGACATCAGCTGTTTACAGTAAATCCAACATGTGCTATTATATGCCTTGTGGTGATGTGGACAAAGATATTCTGGTACAAATCAGTACATCAACAAACAAACAAATTCAATTCAGGCAATTTATATAGCCAATGCAAATGCATGCCTCTGTTTACCAAGTAGTCCAAAGTTTTACTTCCGTATTTGCACTGTAGAAGTGGGTTTTGAGAAAGGGAAGAACATTGTGCTAATTAAGTACTGTATTCTCCGTCTCTGCATATGGACCCCAAAGTGCCGCTGCAAACATGTTGAAAGCTGTCTTCGTTGGGATGCGTCCATTTTGTCAGATGGCATCAGTCTGAACTGACATCGACTAATAAATGACAACTGCTTCATGAGTCATCATGACTGAACCCTTATGAACTAAAACAATAGGGGGCTATTTTCTCTGACATGTTTAAGTCTCCCAGTCATTGTTGTACACACGCTAATGATAAACTGGAACAAATAAAATGGCTTTCTTAAATTATGAACAAAACCACAAACCAAATTCTTAATCAAATGTAGATGTGTCTCGTTTGCCTGTAACTTTCAGTGTGGGTGCAAGCAAGATGGGTACAACAGGTTGTAATCATCTTTGCTGTACTGCAAAACAGTAATCAGTAATCTATGATTGAAAATGCTATATGTAGAACTCAATCATTAATATGTCAGAGTGAACTGACTGTGATGATGAATTCCAATGCTTAACAACATCTGCTGCCTGGTTCATTTCAACCAATGTAATTGGTTGAAGGAGCTATTGGTCATAAAATTGTCTAAATCTAAAGCAAGTTTTTCATTAAAAACAGCAGGTGAGGAAAAATGAAAGATTCTGCCAGAAAGTATGCTTACATTTAGGGAAAATGTACATGCTAGACAGAATGTCATGCAAGGAACATAGCTTCATGTGAAACAATGGACATATGCATTGTTTAAATAAGTAGTGGACCAACCAACTTGAATTCTTCTGTCATTGGCCTAAGTCATAATAAGCATAATATAATGGCCAATGAGTGAGGCTGTAATTAATGCCCAAACTAGTTAATATTATGTGCAACACCTGTAAGGGTACACAATGGGCATTTGGTTCATGTCCTGTCTTTTATGCCCCCACAAACCCACCCACTGACTGACCCTCTCCCCACTGTATTGGCAGAAATGCCTTTAAAAATAAAGTTTGATACTGTAATTCAGTGACAGCCAAACTTATAAAAAATAAAAAACAGAATAGGATACTACACTTTTTTCGTGTTTACATTGTTACCTTTCCTTTTTGCAAGGGTAGGTATGTACTACTGTACAGTATACTGATGTGATGAAAGTGCACAGCTCAAGTCAAGCGTCTTCAGGACAACAGCCCCGAGGAGCCTTTAGGGAGAGCAGAGCTCATCTCTTGAGGGCAACATGTTACAGTAGAAAATACTGTAACAGATAGTTACACAGTGACACTTTGTTCTTTTTTAAAGACATTTATTGATGAGCCTATTACAGTGTAGCTACATGACATTTCTTCATCTATTACTTTGTCTCGTAGGTTTAAACATTCTTGGGTTGGCTGCATGTTATCAAAGTTGGAAAAGGTTTGAAGGTTTGTTTATGTGATGAAAGTTTCAAACAAACATAATCCATCTGTTATTGTTATCCCTGAAAGTAACAAGTAAGACCTAATGTCCGCAACAAGAGACATATGTCTCCCCATTGTACAACAATACCCCCACCCCCTCCATATGCTTATTTTTTATCAGTGGTGTAAAGTAACTAAGTACATTTACTCAAGTAATGTACTTGAGTACAATTTTACAATTTTTATACAAGGTTTTACATTTTGAAAACTTGTATGGGACATGTAACGGGACATTTTGTATAATGAGTACATTCTACTTTTGGTACTTTAAGTACATTTTGATACCAATACTTTTGTACTTTAACTCAAGTAAATACTTTTACTTAAGTAAAAAAACTTGAGTACTTTTTCCACCACAGATTTGTATAGAAATGCAATAGAGGATGTTCTTTCATGTGCTTGCCATTATCTCTAAATATTGTTTTATTTTATTTTGTACTCCTAGTTACTAGAACAACTAAACTAGAGGTTTATGTCATGATTGTCATCCATCTGTGTGTCTATTCCTCTGCCTATTTCCATCTGGTGAGAGAAATAACTGCAACCAGGTCTATGAAAACAAGCCCAAAAGAAGCGATGCGACGCGTTGTGAGCTTGTAGATCTGCTATTTTCAAAATAATATCTTGAAAAAAAGTTAAACATTTTGAATATTTTTTGAAAAATTTTAACACAAATCTGACAAAATATTTTCAGAGGGAGGTCCGTGGTGGACGAATACATATTAATTTGGGGGTGACTCTGATTTGAACATGTTTGAGAGAACCAGTGGTTTAAGCAACATAGAAAACAAGCCCAAACAAGCAAGCAACTACACTTCAGAAACAAGCCCAAAAACCGCAACCCGCAACTATATTTACGAGCAACCTTACAGAAAAACAAGCCCAAAGTCGCTTATAATAAGCAGACTTGGCAACACTGATTTCCATCGCACCTGTTTCTTTAACCCCAAATAAAAACAAACGAGCCCCGGTCACCACACCTCTCCCTCTGATCCTGCCTCATACACGTGACACTGGCATGTATGAGACCGGAACGGGTCCCACCCCCCTTCTGCCATTGGCTGCTCAAAAGACGCTGCGGGTTCCAATTGGACGAGAGGACTGTCCTTCATAGCAAAAGGGCCTCCGCTGTTGTCTTAGAGAGAGATGACGTCAGTTGTCTTTTAACGGGATGAGAGCCTGGCTGCGCCACATGATTTAGGAAAGTAGTCAGAAAGAATCATACACAACTTTAGACCGAATGACTGACTCCTATGTGCGATATCATATCACTTCACCTCAAATAGAGTAACAATCAGTGATGGAAGAAGTACTCACATGTTTACTTAAGTAAAAGTATCAATACTGCAATACATTGCCAATGTAGAAATAAAAATGAAAGTACGGACTCCGAAATGTATATAGGGCTGAAGTGGTTAATGTTTTGTAATTAATCTACAAAGTAATTAGTAACTAAAGTTTTCAAATAATTGTAGTGGAGTAAAAGCATAATATTTACCTCTGAGATCTAGTGGAATAAAAGTAAAGGTACTGAAAATTGGAAATACTCCAGTAAAGTAAAAATACCTCAAAATTGTACTTAAGTACAGTACTTGAGTAAATGTACTTAGTTACTTTACATATCTGATGTTCATATAGTTTTTCTTACGGTTTCTCCAAGTAGTAATGTAATTCTTTATCACAAATTTGCTGTCGATTGGTATTCACACTAGCCATGGTTCACATGACGCGCCTTGTATACAAGCGTCATGGTGCCGAGTCCCCCTGGTCTAAAGTTGTGTTCGATTTTTTTCACATTGCCATCTCTCACATAAACATAAACGTTCAGATTTCAAATATAAAGTGCTTACCACCGAGCCATGGATGTTACAAGGCGATGCGGACCACGATGAGTACCCGTATCTCCCGTATTGTTCAATAAAAAGCATTTTAATCCCATCGCCGGCCATTTTCTCCAAATTGTCTCCGATACTTTCAACCATGCGACACTAATGGTTGGGAGGTGTATTGCACTCTGATACATTACAAAACAAAAAAAAAACAAAAAAGAAAATGGCCGGCGATGGGATTAAAATGCTTTTTATTGAACAATACGGGAGATACGGGTACTCATTGCGGTCCGCATCGCCTTGTAACATCCGTGGCTCGGTGGTAAGCACTTTATATTTGAAATTTGAACGTTTATGTTTTTGTGAGAGATGGCAATGTGAAAAAATCGAACACAACTTTAGACCAGGGGGACTCGGCACCATGACTGTCATGGTATGACAGTCATGTTTCAGGGCTAGTATTCACACTAGTGATTGAGCTGTTATAGGAAGCAAATAGCAGTCCTCAATTTTAAACCCGGATAATGATAATAGTGTGAGGATTTGAGGGGTGCTAGCCCTGATACATGACTGTCATGTCATGACAGTCATGGATGAACTTCAACCGGGTGTTTGCTTTTTCTCCATATAAGGCCCATACATCTACACAAACGTTCACATTTCAAATATAAAGTGCGTACCCTATGGCACAAATGTTACAATTATGTACGGGTTCTCAAAAGTACCCGTATCTTCCGTATTGTTCAATAAAAAGCATTTTAATTCCATCGGTGGCCATTTTCTCCATATGCTTTCAACTACGCGATCCTATCAGTCGGGAGGTGTATTGCACTCTGATACATTATAACTCTATGATAAAATGGCCACCAATTGGATTAAAATGATTTTTATTGAACAATACGTAACATACGGGTACATTTGAGGGCCCGTGCATAATTGTAACATCCGTGGCCATGGGGTAAGCACTTTATATTTGAAATTTGAACGTTTAAGTAGATGTACGGGCCAAAAAGGGAGAAAGCGCAAACACCAGGTTGAAGTTCATCCATGACGGTCGTGACAGACGACCCCCTGTCTAGGGGGGTGCAGGCAGAGGGTAGTCAAGTTCACTTTACTTATGACGTGCTTGCCTTGCTGACACTGGTGGTCGAGCCGTTTAAAATCAATTTCGGTAAAATGTTCACAAATATTTTGCCAGTTGGGACACTTTTTCTTGTGTTTTGAGAGAAAGAGAGAAAGAGAGGGAGAGCGAGAGAGAGAGAACGAGCGAGAGAGATAGAGGCAGAGAGAGAGACCGTTGATTTTTTTTTCTCTGGTAGGCTATTCGTCAGTTGAGGGGAGGAGTTTCAGTCTCGCACTGACATAGACTCTGGCTCTTAGTTCTGAGTTTTGTCAGCTCCCTAAAATAGCAGTCAGTGTGTAAATGTGACTGAAATTACGTTTATCCACTGGAGCCACCGATATAGGGTATCTATCTATATCCAGCGACTGACTAGTGACTTGGGAGTAAAGGTGAGTAACGAAAATAGCAACAATGTTGCAGAGTGTGGCAGCAGTACTACAGTACTATAAGTGTTGGACAGGGAAGGCGCAAGAGGGAGACGTAGAGTGGATTTGGGGGAAACGATCAAGACATTTTAGACCGCGCAGAATACGAGGTTATATATATGTTTCTAAATATTATATTATACTGTAACAGTTATCAGCGCAACCAACGCCATAATAAACGCGTGTTCGTCCGTTGACACTGGTGTTATTTGCTCTCGTTGCGGGTCGATCCGGGCAAAAACTGTGGACTGACTGTCAGTTATAATTCGATCAACTTTTAAAGGTTTGATCATAAACAGTGTGATCGGGGGTGATTCGGAAACGATTATAGGGCTGCCATAAAACTAATGTGGTGCGTTTTGTTGTGTCTTGTCATTCTTACTATGTCATGTATGCTTACTGTTGTGGCAAAACAGTAATTGGCTTGTTTATAACCATCACACGAGGTTACAATTCAGCCCTTTAAGCCTAACACTGTATGTGCGGCGAGTTTACTGTAAATAGTCAGTTGACATTTTAACTGCACATTAACCGACCTTTGTAATTGTAATAGACCTACATAGTCAGATCTATTGCTCTCCTGAGGAGAAATAGTTTTTGTTTTGTCCCCCCCCTCTACATTTTCTAATGTTATTGAATATATAATTTAAGTGGTTAGCATTATTGATGTTGAAATCTAGATGGTGCTGGTCAGCTGGTGCAGATTGTCCTAAACTTGTTTTTTCATTTGTGTCCTTTTTAATTATCCTGTCTTTGAAGACAGTTTATTATAGCCTACTTACTTAACACTCAATGCAACATCTTTTTTAACTTAATGGTCCATGTTGCATGAAAGCAGCACAAGTGCAATTACTTTGAAAGTTTGCATTTGTCTTTCATGAAGTGAGATGATGTTTATACTGTACATGTCTGAATGGAGCAGGTAAATGGTCATTATCAATTATAACCAATAACTAAATTGTTGTTCCTCTCAAGAAGATGGTGGAAATTAGACGATGAGAGAAAATCCAGTTATGCACTGTTAACAAAGGTGTTGTTACTGTGTGGTCTATCAGATAAATTAAGCAAATATAGTGCATCATACTGTATAGGCCTACATATGTAAGCGTGTTGTCATGATTTGCCAATACATAACTATAGATGAGTTATTATGTAAGGTATCCATTTTGAGGACCTAGGCATTTATTTTAAACAATAGTTTGATGTTAAATTATTCAAATATGAAATTGATTTTATAGCAGTGTGTCACATGACGGGGGGCAAGTGAGTGTGGATCTTTGCTGGGTCGTGATTCTTTGCCTCTATTGGAGACTTGTGACTTGAACCACTGGCCACAGTGTCTCCACTGCCACCAGAAACCTGACCTTCTCAAATGATTCTCCTCACATTGAACATACTGTACGTGATACAGCATTCATGTTGCAACTACAGTATGATTTACTGTTCTTGTAATTTGAACTGAGAAAGAGGAAGAAAGCCATTGACCATAATCCAGACATCTTTCTACGATATAGTTTTTCTTATCAATATATCAGTGACACTGGTATATATTTATCATTTTGGAAATGTAACAATTTCTAAAATGTTGGAATAGGCTATTTGTAACTCTGCAATTGTACACATTTTTTTTGTTTTGTGGAATCTAGCTAGAATTTTTTTTTAATAATATTTCTTTAATACAAAATATTATATACAGTAGTCCATTATTTTGGTGGTTGGATTTACTTACACTCTGCATTTACTGTAAGTACGAGGGTTGATATTATGGCAACTTGACTTGGCTTTGACGCTATAGTCAAAAACAATAATTCTGCTCCTGCCTAGGCTGGGCAATATATTGATATTGTATCGATATCGTGATATGACGATACTAGATAATAGATATCGTCTAGGATTTTGGATATTGTAATATTGTGCGTTTTGTCTTTTCTGTGTTTTAATCATTTAAGCCCTATACTTTGTTCTTGAAAAAAAGTAAAAAATAGCTAAAATAAGCTCAAAACGCGGTATGATGCATCGCGATGCAACACGTCACGTTGCCACACGTTGTGAAGATCGGTTGTTTCCGCTATTTTCGACAATTTATGAAAAAATAAATAAATAAAATGATATGATATCCACAAAAAGATATTATCGTCTCGTTATCGAGGTATTTAGTCAAAAATGATTGAGATTTTTGAACTTGTTCATATCGCCACATCCCTGCTCCTGCCCACAGTATATACCCCACACAGATCAGGTGGGGTATACTGTATACTGTAGGTGATTAGATCAGATCAGCTCCTTGCATACTGACAATCCTTTCCAGGGGCAGGTGTCTTCTTGGCAGTGTTATGAAAGGCATACGGTACATACGGTCTGTTACAGCTTACCACGGTTCCAATGGCATTTAACACAGCCATCCCAATAGGCTTGCTGGTGATTTCTGAAGTAAAGCAACACAAAGCACCCTCCAATCTGCAGTCATTAGCTTGTACGCTGCCCCAGGCTGCACCAGTAATGGGCCTTGTTGCTCATGGTCCACATCACGTGACCTCTTATGTCTAATGTGTGTGTGGATAAGTGCCACATTGAGTGGTGATGGAAAGAATGTCATTTCAACAATTTACGCTATACATCAGTTCAATGTATCACAGCAGCGATGTCTATATGAACATACAGGCAAAGCCATCACTCCTTTTTTATGCGTAGGCTACGGTTGATCCAGCTTTATAATGAGGATTCATTTGGATTTTTTTATATTTATTGTTCCATTTCAGAAAAGAAAAGTTAACTCATGCTCATTTTGGGAAATGAGTTTTGTAAAAGGCCTTCAAATCGACCATACTATATTTAATAAGAATAGTCTGCAGTCTGATGATATACTGTATGATAGATTAGCAAGATGCATTTGCAGGTACATTTTTACCCTCTGAGTTAAGTTAACGCTCAGGATTTAGCATTGTGTACCATCGTGCATACGATTGCTCATGGAGTTATTGAGTAGCGTTGTTATGAGACATGCTCGTTGTGCACAGCACGCCTAAGTACAGTTAGATGCATGTCGGTGCATCATTTTAGTACTGTATGTGGGTCGAGTTCTGAGTTGAAAGGTGGAGAAGAAGGAGAGGTGGCGACTAGCAGCATCTCTCTCACCATACTCCAAATCTCACAGCCTGGTCTCAACTTCTCCTTCCAGGAGAAAATGTGGAGTGTGTGTGGGCGAGTCAGATCTGCAATTAACGCCGGTTGTCAGAAAGAGAATGCTGGCGTTTACACCATGCCTCTGAATCACTGAGTGAAACACTTTCCCCCCCCCTCCACTCTTCCTCCACTCCCAGGACATATTCCCGAGGAAGACAGAACGACAGAAAGCTGAAAGAGAAGGGAAACGTTGAGAAAGCAAGACAGACTGGAATATTCTTGGTCCACTGAAGAGGATATCGCTCTTTTGACTGTTTGGTAAGTCAACATTTTTTCTCTATTTGACCGTACTATACCGAATCCAACAATATTACAGCGACAACGCGGTGTGTCTATCGTTCTCTCTTTGCCATGAGTTGAGTCGGTTCTTTTTTGACTGTTTGCTTTCATTTTTTACTGCCTGTTTGTAGTTGCATTGAACTGACAGCTGTACAGGAAAATAGCTGTTATCAATGAGTTAGATGAATATACTGTACATTGGGGGGAATTGGGCTGCTGTCAGCTGCACGTGGCTTGTGGCTAACACAGCATTGCTCTAGAGAACATAATTAAATGCACCTTTGTTGATCGTAAGACAGGACAAAACAAGGTAATTACAATGCTTTAGGGGGAAACAAATTTATGACGGACAAAGAACCAATGCATGTTTATAAGATTACGGTACATTCTTCCTTTTCTCTGAAAAACATTCCTTTTGTAAATGTTAATTATTTAAGTAACTCATTTATTACCCTCATGTTTGTGTGTGAAGGCATGGTCACAGTGGTGTACTGTACTAGATCATTTTCTGAGATAATTTTCGGATGAAACTGCAACATATTACTGTGTTGTCCATTCAACGTTCTCTCTGGTGACAAAGACCTCTGAGCAACATGATTCATCGTTTATTGGAGCCCCATCATCAATCTGGAGATTCCAGCATTCTCCTGTGAGACCTGGAGCCTGGATGCAGAATCTTGAGCCCAGCAGATAATTCTTTAGACTGGTTAAATTGAGCCCCCTGTAGACTAAAGGGAAAGGACTTTCACTCGTCCCTTTTCTTTTTTCTTCTTTTTAGAAATAGCGTGCCAATAATTAACCCGTTAAGGCCTGAGGTTCCGATTCTACAAAGTGTCTTCTAAATCCTAACAGTTTTTTTGAAAAAACTTATGTTGCTACATCAGTGGTTCTCAAACTTTTTTAATGTCAAGGAGCCCCAAAATGATATGTATTTGGTCGCGGACCCCCATCTCAAAATATGTTGTTCCAGGGACCCCCCAGAAGCAAAGATTTGAGTTAAAAATGTTCGCTTTAAAATATATATATTCAAAGATTTGCACACATTTCCTCGATTTTTCAAAAATAGCAGATCTACAAGCTAGTGCCGCACTATGAGCTTGTATATCTGCTATTTTTGAATAGCCAAAGTGTAAAATAATGATTTTTAGCTCAAATGCGTTCCAGGTCTTAATGGGTTAAATTGATCATTTTCATCCCTCCTGTTTTCGTCCCCAATAATGAGTCACCAAAATAGAAATTCAGAACTGCAAAACTTCTATTGGCACCCTGCCTTTCCAGGGGACCACATCACATGTATCTTTTAATGCTAAACGTGTCACCTTAGGATATGAGTGACAACACGCTCTGCAAACACGCAAAATCATCATTTCAAATTTATGTAAAAATATTTGTCATCTTTTAAGCCCCAATCACACACAAAACATCCTCAGTTTTTAGCCTGCATGCAAACATCAGGAGTGTGCCAAATCAAACGGTCAGCCGGGTTGTAAAGGCCCCACAGTCTCTTCTCTATTAGGCCAGCGCCTTAATGTGCTGCGATGATGACTTTAAAACCATTGGTCTGGGGGGATTAATGTCCAGGGCTGGTCCCACACATGTCAGACCACATGAACTCGCTAAATGCTACTTACATTTTGGGCTTGTGGGCGGCAAAAAAGCTATATGAAATTACGTTTATTCACTTAAATACAGTGCTACCACTGTCTTTTTTGGGAATGGAAACGTAAAAGCAAAGCTTGAAATGTAATCTTCTAGACATCAACGAGTTAATTGATAGAGGGCCAACTCACTTATCTTTATGTTAACCCATTAAGACCGGGAACGCATCTGTGTCATTTTAGATTTATTTGGCTATTCAAAAATAGCAGATCTACAAGCTCATAGCGCGGCACCGAGTGCCGCGCTACGAGCTTGTAGATCTGCTATTTTTTGAAAAATCTTGAAAATGTGTGCAAATCTTTGAATGTGTATATTTTTAAAACATACAAACAACAAACATTTTCAGAATTGGTCTCAGGTCTTAAGGTGTTCTTAATATTTTATTATAATTATAATCCAATGGCCATCATAAAAGCATAGATAACACTGAAGCAACAACCTGAAACTCTTGTCGAGCATCAACAACAACGGTCTTCATTAGATATCAATAAATGACACCACCTCAGAGACCTCTCTTATAGCCATGGTCAGAAGACAGGCCAGTGAATATATGACCAGGCTAAAGGCTCTGTTTGTCTAGTGTAGACAGCTAGCTGTGACCTTTCAACTGTCCTGCCCTTGACTGAGACCGCTGGTAGTAAGCCACCCCGTTTGGCCCACTCAGCACACGTGCTGCTGAGCAGGACAGAGCGGCTTAACGGTGCACCGTCTCTTCCTGTGTCTCCTCCCCCCCCCCCCCACCTAACCCGTGCCGAGGAGGAGAGGAGGACTAAACGGAAGTCTCCTTACCCCCCTCAGCCCATGCAGGGCCACACAGGGAAAATCGGCAGTAAGATCCTCCAGCCTAAATCTCTCGTTAATCCTCTTTCACCACTATGATCCTCGTCTCTCTCGACACACCCCCACCCCCCCCTCCCTCCACCTGCCCCCCCTTCTGCCCCTTTGCTTCACGTCCATGCTGGCCCGCCTCACCCGGTCAGTGCCCAACAGTGCCCCCCCCAGTTAACCACTTTCAACCTGGTGGCACTATTTTGGGGCATGTCATTATAGGCAAAGGCAATTTTTTTCTTCTGTGAAAGTACCAGATAATTTTGCACACCGTCCTACGACGAAGTATAAAACAGGCGGAGGTGGAAAAAGTACTCAAAGGTTTTACTGAAGTAAAAGTATCAATACTGCAATGTAGAAATACTCTGTTACAAGTAAAAGTCCAGAATTCAAAAATGTACCTGAGTAAAAGGATAAAAGTATTGGCATCAAAATGTACTCAAAGTACCAAAAGTAAAAGTACTCGTTATGCAAGATGTCCCATTTCAAGTTTTCAAATGTATACAAATCTTTTGAAAATAGCAGATCTACAAGCTCACAATGCGTCGCGATGCGACACATTGTGAGCTTGTAGATCGGCTATTTTCAAATGGCCAAAATGTAAGTAGGGCTGAAGTGGTTAATATATGTTTTGTAATAATAATCTAAATCTACAAAGTAACTGGTAACTAAAGTTTTCAAATAATTGTAGTGGATTAAAAGTACAATGTTTGCCTCTGAGATGTAGTGGAGTAGAAGTAAAGGTATTGGACATTTTAAATACTCAAGTAAAGTACAAATTCCATCAAAATTGTACTTAAGTACAGTACTTGAGTACATGTACTTAGTTACTTTCCACCACTGAAAATAGGGCTTAAGTGGTTGACACTGAATTTGCACGGCACAAAACATCGTTTTACTGTTGTTATAGGTTTAAGACATTGTTACTAAACCATTTCCATTATGTGAAATACTTAGCAAAGGCACATAATATGTTGCTCCATGTGGATGCTGGCAATTGTTTAATGTGTAGCAGGTGTGGTTTGTGAGGGCATACTGTGGATGCATGTGGTGGAGTAAAGGTAATAGCTGTGAGATGTCAAGTCATTTGTAAACGTGCCCCTTTCCCTTCCTTTGGTGATGTTCTGTGCCAGCAAAAACCACAGCATCACACAGTGTGCCTCATCTCGAAACTGAGCCACGCTCGTAGGACATGCACCCCCACAACCCCCACCCCTCCAAAAAAAAAGAAAAAAAAGTCTGAGTTGTGGTTTGGCTAGCTGTTGTTTGCTAGTCATTATTTATATCAACAGACAAGTAAACTTGTCAACAGGCCAGGAAACGTCAGTATTAATGCACTTATACCAGCGTGGAGAAGAGACAAGAGCTGGCGTTGCTACAGCTATTAGCTGTTTTACAGCACTGTACTGCAGACTACAGTACATTATTAAGCAGGATAGTTTGGAATTGATAGCTAAATTGTGGCCTGGAAGTTAAAGAAGACATCTCTTTGCTGAGTTGCATTTTGACTGAATTTTAATGAGACTGAGAAAAAACAGAAATCAAAGGAATATATTATAATCTAATTTACTAGATCAAAAGATCTCATGTGATTGCTAATATACCCCACTGTATTGAATTCCTGATGCAGTACTGTACATCTTAAACAGCTCACGCCTCGCTGGAGAATTCACTTTTCTCGCTTCTATGTGTGCACAGAGGCATAAAAGTGTTTAGTATTTTATGCAAACAAACGAAACGGCTGAATAAATGTGCATCTAAAAACTTTCTTCAAAGTCTTATGAGGGACCCTGCACAGTCAAATACTGTGTGAGGTGGGGTCACCGGGATGGAGCGTCGAAACAAAAGGATCGTTGCTCTGTTAACGAAGGCAACTATTCCTTTGAAATGAAATGAAATAACTCTATATCTGAAGTTTGAGTTATCTGACTTCCCTTGTGGTAGCGCGCATGGTGTGAAATGTAACTTCTGTGGCTTGTGTTTATCAGTGTGCTGGTGTTGTGTGAATGCAGCTGCAGGACCTGGGGGTCACAGTTCCAATGGCAGGTCTGTTTAGCCCATTCAATCCGGAAATACTCATGACATATTGTGTCATTCTAGATTTTTATAGCTATAACCATGACTATTCAAAAATAGCAGATATACAAACTTGGTGCCGCGACACGAGCTTGTACATCTGCAATATTTTTTGAAAAATCGTGAAAATTTCTGCAAATCTTTTAATATATATATTTTTTTTAAACTCAAACATTTTTAACTCAAATCTTTGCTTCTGGGATTTTTTTTTACGTATGTTGCTATAATATCAGTGGTTCTTAAACTTTTTTCATGTCAAGGACCCCCAAAATGAAATGTATTTGTCCGCGGATCCCCCCCATCTCAACATGTTTTGTTCCAGGGACCACCAGAAACAAAGATTTGAGTTAAACATTTAGTCTATATCCAAAGATTTGCACAAAGTTTCACGATTCTAAAAAAAAAAAAAAAAGCAGATCTACAAGCTCATAGCGCGGCACTCAGTGAGCTTGTATATCTGCTATTTTTTGAATAGCCAAAGGAAATCTAAAGTGACGCAGACGCGTTTCCCGGATTGAATGGGTTAGTAAAAGCCCAGTAGCCGATGGTGGGAAGAGTTGGGTCTCCTTGCAGCTGCAACTAGGGCCCCGTGGGCTGCAGGAAGGGGGCCTGGCTGGCTATATCCTTGTTTTTCTGTCTGTCTGAGAAGCCCTCTGAACCTGGACAGCTGGGGGGGATGTGATTCTTCCCATTATCTTGCGAGCACACACACACACTAGCATTATGAACGAGAAAGGGGAAGTGACCCGGCAGCCCCCTCTTTGCTCATGGACAGCCCCCTCTTTGCTCATGGTCCTCCTTGGGGCTCAGACTTATTCGGTTCAAAGTTGCGCTGTCGCAAGCAGTGTTGATTTTGACAGCTAAAGTTTGATTTAGTTTTAGTCATAGTCTTTTGAATAAAATTTCATTCTGTTTTAGTCATATTTTAGTCATCTGAAAAGTTGTAGTTTTAGTCTAATTTTAATAATTTAGACTAAATCTACAGTTGATTTAGTCGACTAAAATGTATTTTGGCGGGCCTTGATAGCGTCGTAATGGCTCATTTTACACGTTGCATGCTGAAAATAGCCGATCTAAAAGCTCACAACGTGTCACAGCGCGACGCGTTGTGAGCTTGTAGATCGGCTATTTTCAGAGCGCAACCACACATAAAATGACTTCTCTTACTTCTACTGGATCTCTTCTCCGCTAGGCTAGTCCCTCCCTAACATTTTAGTCCAGTTTTTATTTGTTGACGAAATTGTCAGTATATTTAGTCCTAGTTTTAGTCATCATAGCTTAGTTTTCATTTAGTTTTTATTTAGTTTTCGTCAGTGAAAAAAGGTAGTCGACGAACATTTTTCGTCATAGTTTTTAGTCGACAAAATCAACACTGGACTCGCAAGGAAGGCCCATGATTTCCGCTGTGCAGAACAGCGCTTTGTCTCATGTATTTTTTTTCCCTCCCTCTTTTGAACCAGAGCTTGGTTAACACGTGTGGTAATTTCTGAAAGCATGATTTGTGGTGTGTAGGGTTGTAAAAAGCTGCAAGGATCTGTGTGATCTTTTTGTTTCCCTCGAGTTCTCGGGAGTTGTACTGGATGTACTGTACACTAACAGTGGGGACAGTATCCTGATAGTATCTCGGAGCTGTCTCTTTCTTGACCTCTGCCATTTGAACGAGTGTCACTGGGTTCAAGGGATATATCATTTTTACAGGCCATGACATCATCATCAATGGAGCCTCAAATGGCTCCATTCTACCAGGGAGAACTTTTACAACAACACTCTCATAGTTAAACCACGCGCTGTTTCAAAATCACTCGCAGCGATGGCAGAGCATGGAGTTTAAGCAATGTTTTATTTTGTATTGAAAGAGGAGGAAAAAAATGGTGGTAGATGACATTATTTCCTCTTTATTTTAAACCCTTTCAGTGCTAATTTACCCATTTGTAACTCTGGCTCTGATTATTTTGAGTGGCCAAAACAGCATTGGCCATGACTTAAGTTAAGCCATAAGACCTGGTACTTTAAAGACACGCAAAATATGGCCCGGAGAGTGTACAAATGCAACTAAATGGACCCGTTGGTTGCATTCGTAAACACTCACAGAGTTAAATTAATGTTCTTGTGCAGCCTCCTGCACGGCCCAGCTCAGTTTCATTGTGTGAGGAGGAGGAGGAGGAGGAGTGTGTATGTAGTACCAGTCAGCCTCCTCTCTCCCTCTCTCCCATCAGTCCCTGTTCCAATTGTGTGTCGGTGGGTTTGCAGATCCAGGTGAAAACGTTGAAACGGGGCCACTGGTGAGCTGCCACCTGACTGTACTCAGCGTCACAGCTTTGTGTTGCTCTCGATTTTTTTTTTGTTCCCTTCTCCTCCCCAGTCTCTGTCTCTCTCTGTCCCAACTGCTGCCAGCAGGAGTGTTGAGAGGGCAACACAAGAGCAAAATGGCTGCCGAGTGAAAATCCGGTCAATTGGACCTTGGGTGTGTTTGTGTAACGGTGCTCATGTGACACGATTCTCAGGGCTTGCAGACATCATCTAATTTGGGGGGGGGGGAAACTGCGGACCACTGCTGTTGAAATACCCCCTCATGCTGATTTGCTTAGTGAAGAAGGCCCGTAAGGTCGATAATAAGAGAGAGAGAATGGAAGTCGTTACGTTGTTGGTTGGAAGCTGGTCTTTTGTCGAAAAGATACCAGTAACACTGGCAGAGAAATTGTTATGATCTTCCCCCCTCCGTTTAGTGCAGTCTTTACGCGGCTTTCAGGGACATATGGCTCTGTTGACACTTTACTGTACATTATTCTGTTGGAACAGGTCGAGCAAAAAATAAGGAATGTTTATTTTGAGGTATCACATCCATAATTCAGAATGAAAACCTTGTCTGAACTTTGGCATGGTGTTAAAGAAAAACGGATGAGGGGGCGTTTACGACCACCCCTGCCACGGTGCTCGTGTGCATGTTTTCAACCACTTCCTGTCTCATTGGGCATGCAGGATACATTATTTTTAGGAATGGATGAGTAAGTCTTTCACTTTATTTACTTGCTTATTTATTTATAGCCTTCTGAGTATTTGAGCATACTTCACACACACATACTGTATATAATACCATGTAAAACATGTTAACAGTATGTAGCTATCACATAACTCTACACGGTATAGCTTCAGATCCCCCATTGGAGCCGAAGTGGAATTGTTGTCGATAGACTAATTTTATAACGCGCAAGAAAGTAAAAAAAAGAAAAAGAAGAGAAAATCGAATCCATGCTTTCACTGTTGCTGTGAGTCATGGCTGTCCATGCTGCTTGGATTGCATAAACCTTTTATGTAATGGAACACTGGAACAGCGGAATCGGGTGGAGAAGATAAAATGGGAAGAGAAAATCAAATATTTATCCTAAGCCTTTTCTAAAAACTTTTCTCTCTCTTTTTCTCGCTAAAAGGAAACGGCCATTCTCTCTGCTGAAGGCACAGACAGAGCAACAGCAGCCTTAGACAATAATATGCGTACTGTACTGTGTATGTGTAACACAAAATGTATTCTCTCCTTAGCCCTGCTGTTTATTTTGTTAAGTCTGAGCGCAGATGATCAAACAAAGTATCTCAGGGTGAGACAGCCAAGTATGAATCTGAATGTTTAATCTAGGAGATCTTCTGTGTTGTTGTTTTTTTTTTTTGTTTGTTTGTTTGTTTTGTTTTTTTTCTCCCAGAGAAGAGGGGGTTGAGAGTGGGTAAACGCGCGGTGGCAGAGACGCATTAATGCATAACGTCCCTAATATCCTTACACAGCGGATTCCCCCAGGAGGAAGATCTCGATTCATCTTCCACTGTTTACCATTTCTGAGTTGCAGTCCGTGTAACATCAAACGGCTGCCATGGCACTTAACTCAGCTCGCAGGGTGCCTGGAGGAGCGGAGTGAGGTTGAGGGGGGGGGGGGGGACGGGGGGGGGGGACTGTTACTCCCCACTGTGTCGACGTTATTATCTTTCCCCGGTGAGAAGGTCCGTCTGTTGATGGACAACCGATGCAAATTGACACATAGTACCACCGCCATCAGGCCACACAGCCTCTGCAATAGGGGGCGTCGCTATGCAAAATGTCTATTCAGTGTTTAAAATTTTACTGTGTAGAATCAGGCGTATACATGCTGGTATTTGTGTGTGTACGTATATCTGTCACGCGACAGCTTTGATATAAAAAAAATTGTCACGATGTATCTGAAATAAACGCTATAAACTGGAAAGGATCTCACCTTTTTAACCCATTAAGACCTGAAGCCGATTCTACAAATCTCTTCTAAATCCTAACAGTATTCTGAAGAAAAAAAACCTGTATGTTTCTATATCAGTGGTTCTCAAACTTTTTCATGTCAAGACCATCTCAAAATATGTTGTTCCAGGGACCCCGCAGAAACAAAGATTTGAGTAAAAAATGTTCGCTTATATTCAAAGATTTGCACACATTTTCTCGATTTTTCAAAAATAGCAGATCTACAAGCTCGTAGCACGGCACTCGGTGGCGCGCTACGAGATTGTAGATCTGCTATTTTTGAATAGCCAAAGTGTAAAATAATGCTTTTTAGCTCAAATCCAAAAAATGACACGGATGCGTTCCAGGTCTTAAAGTGTTAATAACGTACAAATGTGGATATTTTGAGGAAAACTTGAGGTACTGTAGGTAGGTCACATCGTAACCACATCAACAAGACTTTGGATCAAAACTTGTGTGACACAAAGTGCTCATCCGTGAAGAATGTTGAATTCCAGTACGTTGTCCCATGTCAAGAAATTGACTTGTGGAAATGACATACTGTCACGAAGAATGTTCATGATGGAGGAGGACTTTTGGCTCAGAGACATAGTTTGTTAAACCAGTCGGGTGTTAATTTGAAGTGAGTCGGTGACCACTTGTCTGTCAAGTGTATTTTAGCGATATATCACGGCATACATACTGTAAGGTTGATTAGAAGAGATTTATTTAGGGTCAATAATAGGTTCAAGTGCGGTGGCACTGGCAACGGTATGGAGCAACAATTATCCTACTCACCCACGATACCAACCATGTGTGTTTTGTTTGTTACCAGAAACACTGAATGAGAAATCGTGATAGAGATGTTAAACACGCGTCCAAGCGTCTTTTTTAGCGGTACACTGTTAGCAGCTGGTACACTAAGGATCTAGGATTTCTCAGTTGTCCAGCACATTCATTTTTAATGAGACATAATTCATCACCCATACCCTTGTATATCAAGGAAGTTACCGTCATTTTCTTTTGTTCATAAAAGTTTCACTCAAAATACGCATCAAGGGATTTACCTTGAGAAGGAGAGTGGCTTTTCCACATGAAATGGATATAACTGTTAGGAGAGGGTCATCTCTTTATCCTTGAGAAACTGAGAATCCATTCATTGGCTGGGGCTCGAGAACCTGACTGACGCAAATGGATCATTGGGAATAGAAGTGTCCCAGCAGTAATTATGTTACAACGCCGGCACCGCACACACGCTACCCACAGAGGTGGGATAGGATGGGAGCCGGGTGCTTCCTCTGTCCCAAGGTTTTAGTACTGTTTCCCTTACATCGCTCTGTGTGGTTAACACACTTTCATGCTCTTTCTCTCTCTCCACGAGCCTCTTTCTCTTGCTCTTCGTGTTTGTCTGCCTTTCGTAGACAGGCAGGTGTGCGAACCCGACGAGACGCACACACACGCACACACACACACACACACACACACACACACACACACACACACACACACACACACACACACACACACACACACACACACACACACACTATCAAAACACAAACATGAGTCCAGAGACCCAAAGCTTGGACTTTAACATTGACCTTGCTCTAACTGTATAAATGTCTCTTGCCTGTAGAAGTTAAAGTAAAGAATTGGTCGTATCTGTGTCGTTGTCCGAGGGGCCTGTTTGGTCACCATCATTTTGGTGTCACTTATTGGCTGCTGTTGTGGCGCAGCAGACCTCAGATCCCATCTTCCTTGAAACCGAAGCGAAACGTCTGCCCCTTTTTTTTAAATATATTTTTTTATTTTTGCCCCCAAGTAACCAGGCCTCTGTGGTGCTAAGTCAGTTAGAAAAAGAGAGAGACACGATATTAATGTAATGTCAATGGCATTTTCTCACGGAACCCCAAGGCATTTCGTCAAAGTCACCTTGCAGAGTCCTCTCCCATCCCCTGACAGCACTGTGAGAGTGAGATGGAGGGTGTCTGTCTGGTAACGCTGTCAGCATCTGATGTCCTTTGGTTAACTGCTTCTTTTTACCCCCATCCTCCCCCTAACCCCTCCTCCCACCCCCCCCCCCCCCCAACCTCCTATTGCCGTTGTTCCCACTTCTTAGTGTACATGTGTTTATCTGAGAGAGAGCGATGTCGTCCCATTTAGCCCCGTAGTCGTATAATGCTTGCCGCGCCGAAAACACTTCTCTGAGTGAGATGCGCGAGTCACAGCTTCATCCTGTGTTTTTTTTTTTCCCTTTCTTTTTTGTATGTCATTTCAGAGGTGATAAGTAGCTTTCTGTCTCCATGGGTCCCTGTCTAACAAGAACCCTGTCCCCCAGCCCCCAGCCCTAGCCCTATAGGTGCTACCACAGCACAGAGGATTGTTTGAACTTGCTTAGATCCATTGTGGGGATTACAGCTGGGTCAGTGGAGAGTTGACGTGTGCTAGCAGTCATCAGGGCAGATTAACCACTCGTTGCCTTGCCCCGGTGCCATTTTCAGCCGTAGCATGCAGCCTCTCGCTGTGCTGTCGACACCGTGTGACTGTCTACAGCTGCATGGTTCACCGTCTGTTTATCTCAAACAATGCATCTTTATGTTATTGAAGGATCAATATTTCATGTTTAATATTGGGAAGAAAGTTGATTCCTTTACCACTTTCGAAAATAGCTGATCTACAAGCTCAACGTGTCGGGATTGTTTTTTTAAAAATTACATTTAGTCTACGCCCAACGTAGGAAAGTGGTTAATGAAATAAAGCATAAGAACGTCCCTCAGATATGTTCAGATAACTGGCTTCGAATCTACGGGGCAATTCGTTTCACATTCAAACGATCTCGTCGACTTGAATGTTCTCATCTCAGTTTGGCCCGAAGGGTCCCTCTTTTGTGGAAATGAAAACATGCTCGACGCCACACCCTCGTCATATTCATGTGAAAATTATTTAAGCCCCTCTTTTTAAATGTACTGCGAGTCATTGTCTGCAAAGATAATGTCCCCCTAAGCAATGTTTTAAATAGGCAGTGTGTGTGCTATAGTGTGGACCATGTTTCGCACACGCTACCCCACCAGCTCTCTCTCTCTCTCGCTTTTTCTCAAAGCCTCCTTTCTCACTTTTTCTTCACACACACCCCTGTGATAGATCTTATTAATTATATCTCATTAGTTGCCTTGGAAACTGAGGTGAGGGAATGTTGAGAGCTGAGAAAAAAGGAAGGTACGAAAGAAAGAAAGAGAGAGAAAGAAAGAAAGAAAGACAGAGAAAAGGGAAGCAGGGTGTAAATAGGGAAAGCAGACAGTGGTTGTTTGGGGATCAGCCATGTGTCAGATTAGCATCAGGAGACATTAACCCATTAAGACCGGGAACGCATCTCTGCGTCATCTTAAGATTTCTTTGGGCTATTCAAAAATAGAAGATATACAAGCTTGTAGCGCGGCACTCGCTTGTAGATCTGCTATTTTTTTGAAAAATCGTGAAAATGTGCAAATATTTGAATATATAGTTTTTTTAAGGTTTTTTTTTTTACTCAATTCTTTGCTTCTGGGATTCCCTATTACAAAATATTGGGGGTCCGCGGCCAAATACATATATGTATTTGGGGGTCTTTGACATGAAAAGGTTTGAGAACCACTGATATAGAAACATACGTTTTTCAAAAAAACTGTAGGATTTAGACGATGATTTGTAGAATCCCCCCAGAAGCAAAGATTTGAGTTACAAATGTTCACTTTAAAATATATATATTGAAAGATTTGCAAACATTTTTCACGATTTTTCATAAATAGCAGATCTACAAGCTCATAGCGCGGCACTCGGTGCCGCGCTATGAGCTTGTATATCTGCTATTTTCGAATAGCCCAACGAAATCTAAAAATGACACAAGTTCCCGGTCTTAAAGAGTTAACACTAGCGATGCTGCTGGGGCCACAATCCTTGCCTTTCACTGCTGGAGAGGGAGATAAGAGACCTCCACACAAAAGGAGCGAGGAGAGGAGGCGCATGAGAGGAGGCCTGGCTCGCCTCCACTCTACCCCCTCAGGCCAGCAGCCCCCGTTTTTGCAGGTACAGCTACAGCACAGCCCCGATGAAAGCAAGAACAAAGAGTCTGATGTTCATTTCCTATAGCACTTATACTAACGCTAAGGCTCCGCTGAAATAAATCAGTAGAAACTGTGTGGATTTAGGGCTTCGCTTTATACTTTCATGTCCACACAGTCTGCCCGGAAGCTGTTTCTGGAGCCGAGGCTATATATGTGTTAACGCTTTCATATTAAACGTTATCATGGGTTATTTCAGCTAGATACCCACGCCCCCCCCCTGCCACCCCGATACATCAAATTGAATGCTCCTCAGACTAGTATAGAATTGCCACATCTTGTCAAGCCTTCAATCTGTTTTCATCAGCGTGATGTGTGTGTTTTTTTTTTGTAAATGTGCATTTACTCGTGATCAGAGCGAGTGTGATTCATCCTTATGTAATGGAAGGGGGGTCCAGGGCATCGGGGGGGGGGGGGGTTGAAGTCATTATCAGCTCTGACCATAACAAGGAAAAGGCCCTTTTGCCTAGTAATTGAATAGAGAGTGGGACTGAGTGCAGCGCGCCGAGCGCGCGCACATCGGGCCAGCCTGTCTGTAATGATCCTTCCAGTAAACATAATAAGCACACGGAGGAGAAGCCACAGGAGATATAAGGCTCCTGTTGTTGTTTAGTCTCCGGCCCACAGTCAGGAAGGTAATAAGGGGAAGGATCAGAGAAGGAAGGGTGTCCCCAAGGCGGGCCCCTCCCTCCCGTTTTTTCTGCCTTCCCCACCCGCCCGCCCTCCCCTCCCTCCCTTTTCCCTTCCCTCCCCTTCCCTCTTTCCCAACTCCCCCGCAGCGGGCATGTTAAGAAGTGTCCCGAATAACAGGAAGTGGAGAGGCAGGAAGTCGAGTCTCTTGTCTGCCCACTGCCTCGTGGTCGTTTGGGAGGATACTACGGCTGATGCCTGCCTCGCACACAGGAAGCTCTAAACTGTCGTGGCTCTATATGCTCCGGAGTTTGGATGCTGTCCATCAACGTCATGAGAGATGAAAGGCACTAACTAGGGCTGAGCAATTAACTGGAGATATATTGAAACCGACGTTTAGAACCAATAACCTGCTTAATCTAGCTCATGTAGGTTATAATCGAGAAGTTTTTTTTTAAATATATATTTTTTTAATTTCCCCCCAAAACACTAATTGACAGGAAAACATTATAATTATGTAGATTTGTTATAATCGATTCAATTAGGTTAGTCTGAATAACCACTGAAGCCCTGTGTTATATTTTGTTGTACAATGGTGGCATGCAAAAATAGCCAGTAAAGAAGTTTGTTGATCTCAGATTTTCACTGTAAAAAAATATATTTTAGTTTTAAATAATTGTGATATTGATTTGAAGTCATACCCCCCAGTCCTATGTCCATCAAAGTCAGAGAGATGACAGGCGCAAACCGCTGGCACCCAGCAAACTGACCTGGGCTTCTTTTAAAGCAAGAATTGCTTTTTAATTATTATAAGAAAGATTTTTAAACTGCTGTGGGAATCTCAAGACTTGACAGCTGATTTGTTAATTTTAACCACTTTAACCCTATATATATTTAATTGACCGGGGTCCCCCAGGGGTCTATACCAGGTTCCCTCCTTTTTTTCCTCTTGACCAAATCTCTTCACCTGAAAATAGCTGATCTACAAGATCGCAGCACGGTGCGTTGTGAGCTTGTAGATCTGCTATTTTCGGCAAATATTCGTCCCAGAATAGGGGTGTTAGGTGGTTAAATGATTATGTAGACATTTAGATTTAATGCATGTGTGTGGGGGTCCTTTAAAGCTGCAATCTGTAAGTTTCCAAACTTGTACCTCTCTCTCAAGAGGGAATCCCCTTGGCGTTGGATTGCGAAAAATTGCGAGTATGAGCCTCAAGGCGAGGACTGCGCGTATGAGCTTCAGGCTAGTACTGGGCATATGAGCTTCAGGCCAGTACTGCTGGTCCACCTGTAGTTGTCCTAACTGACACCAGGTTCCAAACTTCTCAATGGAAGAGTAGGGGGACCACCTCCAACCACTGCAGATGTGATAGTTATATTACTATACTCTAGTTAAATGATGTTTTTCATTCATTAACTCTTTGACTGCGGACGACGCGATAACGCGTCAAGTGCTACTTTGTCCAGTTGGCCGTCGACGCGTTCGACGCGCTTGACGCGCGTTCATTGTTTAATCTCTGATTGCGCTATGCTGCTTAATATTCAATGTTATTCTCGAGTTCCACTTACTTCACGGACATCTGCATCCGGTTTCATGTCCTGGATTCCGTTTCCGGTTTTTCATTTTTTTCCCCAGTAATTTTCGTCCAAAATAGGTAAATAAACGATTTTTCACACGGTATAACGGACAAACGGACAGGTTCTCTTCTATAATCTATGGTCTGGGTGACGATCAGTCATCGCCGTCGTGTATCACATCGTAATTTTTGACGATCAAAACAATCTGGGACGACGTCACATCCGTTTTCATGTTTTTCCCTGTCTAATCTATCAAGAAGGGTGAGAGAGACCCAACGACCTGATCACGCTGTCATGTGCTGCTCTCTAGTGGCGGATTTGTGCTGGGTCTTTAAATTATGTGTCCTTAAATTATTTTCTTCTCAATGGAAGAGTAGGGGGACCACCTCCAACCACTGCAGATGTGATAGTTATATTACTATACTCTAGTTAAATGATGTTTTTCATTCATTAAGATAAGTTCCAGATTGCAGATTGCAGCTTTTACTAACGCTAGTAGCAACATAAATCTATGCTTCTAGAAGGAGATTCTAGGCGACGTCGTGCAGGATTGTGACCTACGTGCAGTGTTGCCAGATTCTGTGAGAGAAACAAGCAACCAGGTCTAGGAAAACAAGCCCAAAAGAAAGCGACTACGGGCCACGTGAGCACTTTAAACATATACATCAGCTATCTAGGGTTAGGTGCGACGCGTTGTGAGCTTGTAGATCTGATATTTTCAAATAAAATCTTTGGGGGGGAATTATAATAAGCAAACCTGGCAACACTGGCTACGTGTGGAGCTTCCACGGTCTTCCTAGAAGAGAGGAGGAGGGGGTGGGGTGGATGATGTTCCGGGTCCAGTAATTACACTGGGAGTTGAGCATGTTTTATTGAGTGTGAAAGGGCCGACCCCATCTACCAAGCCTCCAACAGCCTCTCCCAGAGGTCTGTCTCTCCGGGGAGAAGGGGGAGACAGACAGAGCTCTGTACCCGGTAGCCTGCTCTCTCCCTGGGCCCATGTCTCACACCACCACAGAGAGAGAGAGGGAGAGAGGGTCACCATGATGGCTCTTGCTGGCCAGCAGAACCACTCTACAATGCCTTAGTTCCTCACACGGGACGAGAGGGGGAGAAAAAAATAGTTTTAACATTTAATAAGCTTCACATGTATGTTTAATAGAGGGGTCCTGAGCCAGGCTTGGTTTCACTTGTTCATTCTGTGGGACATGTCATATTGATTTTCATGTCAGGCTGATGTGGTTGTTCCTGGAGAGACATACAGTACTCTTTATGCATTGATCCCCCCGGTGGTACAAACGTTGGGGTAAGCACCTTTCAGAAGTGCTGGACTGGTTTATGTCAAATACAAATTGGACCAGGTATACTATGAGAAGTTATTTTGTGTCTTTTTTCTCCCCCCCCTCTTTTTAAGGTAGACATACACAAGTGAACTGCTGCTATACAATATCCTCTTCTGTACAAACAAAAAGTTTAGTGGGTGGACCAATAATTCCATCTAGGGGATGGGCGGATACAAGATTGTATCTTTTATTGTGATGACAAATATTCGTAACTATTATTTCATCACATGATATTCATGAATGTCCTCACATGAGCGACGCAGCGTGAATATTCCTCACAAGTGACTTGAAGAAGCTGTCTGTCTACCTCACTAACGTACCGGTGTTCCTTCTGAGAGAGGGTTTAGTGCTGTTGGACACATTCTCACACCTCTGCAAGCACAACTAAAGCTGGAAAAAGTGAACGTACTGAACATACTGACATGTTTGCACTTCAATCTATCTTGATAAGGACCACAGTTTGGCAGGTCTCGTACTCTAGTCTAGGCCAGTGGTTTTCAAACTTTCTCGTGTCCAAGGCACACCAAAGGCCAAGTAAAAATCTCAATGCACAACTGTATTCATAGTGAAAATAACAGATCTACTAGCTCATAGCACATTGCATCGATTTGTGACACATTGTGAGCTTGTAGATCTGCCATTTTTGTAAATTTGTAAAAAAAAAAAAAAATGAATACAAAAATTATAATAATATAGACCTAAATAAAAAATACATCCCATTAACACATTGGGTGCCAGCATTTTTTCATAACAACTTACGTTGGGTGCCAGCATTCTCCCCATTGACTGCGCTTTGCTGTTTAAAGCTCTAGACTCCACGAGGAGCAAATCCATGTAAAAAAAAACATCCATTCATGTTGCGCGATGACCCTGGCTACAGCCTGGAACGATAACATTTCACTCGCGAGTTACAATGGGGGGGGATCGCGCATGACCAGTTTTCCCCACCGGAAACAGATTCGGAGATATAGGTGTTTTAAAGAAGGAAATAGACAGGAAGTGGATGGGAGCCATGTTTTTGTTTCCGGTGATCTATCTGGCCTATCCTTCTCAAGATCACAATGGGTACTCCCAGAGCTGCTCTAGCCCCGCCCGTGTGGAGAAAAACAAAAAAAACAAAAAGACATATTTCACGGTCTGGACCGTGTTCGGCACCGGACCGCTACTCTGCGCAAACACGGTTCAGACCGTGTTTGGCACCCGATGTGTTAATAATAATTTGAATCTAAATTTTAAATCTAAAATGCTAGCGGCCACATAAAAGTACATAACAAAATAGAGACGCCCGGTTGAAAGTGGTTAAAAAATATATATTCTTAGGGTATAGAATTTGCCTCTGTGTTGGGAAACTATTGCACACAAAGTACTGATATACTAAATTGAAAGGAAAACATTCTGTTTTAATAGTGTATATATAAATAATATATTTCAATAATAATGTGTGGTTGTCACAAAATGTCAAAGCCAAACCTAGACTTGTCTCATGGCATGCCAGTGTGCGGCACACCATTTATGAACCAACGCTCTAAGAATAAAGGCCACAAGGCTGGCAGTATTGTTTTATGATTGAAAAGTGCAAGTGTTTCTGTTTGTTTGTTTGTTTTTTGACTGTATGCCACAATGCCAGTTAGACTTTATTTGTATTTAAAGAACAGACTGGTGTTGGCATGAGTCTGAATCAGCCACTGTTTGTTTTTCACTAAAAAGGATTTTCACACACAAAAAAAGTCAAACATTAACTGTTTACCATAATACCCAGTAAAACAGTGGAAAAAATGAACCCATATTGACCTGTATGCAGAGTTAAATGTTACACTGAGGATTTTATTGAATAGAGATGGCTTTGTAGATGGATTGTCAGATCTCTATGTTGGCTTGGCTGGTCATGCTCTTAGGATCTATTTGCCTGAGTAATCCATCATGACATAAGTGATAGTCTGCTTTGCATGTCTGTCTGTCTGTCTGTCTCTGACTTTGGCACTGTCTGTCTCTCTCTCTCTCTCTCACACACACACACACACACACACACACACACACACACACACACACACACACACACACACACACACACACACACACACACACACACACACACACACACACACAGGTGTCGCGCACCGAAAATAACAGACGCGACGCCGTGTGAGCTTGTCGATCTGCTACTTTCGGCACGCAACACCGTCGTATGGCGAATTATAAATGCGGCTTTACTCTACTTTTTTGCTGAACACTGTTCTGTGCACCAGACAGTTACTCCTGTAGGACTTCCAACTGAGACGACTAATACAGGCGTTGTCCTCATTCATAAACATATCTGTTCTGTCTTCTCTGTGTGGGCAGGGGGGTGTAAATATACAGTATGCAGTTTACACATGAGGTGCAGGACTGTTCAGTTAACCCATTAAGACCTGAGGCCCATTCTACACATGTCTTCTAAATCCTAACAGTTTTCTGAAACACTTATGTTGCTATAATATCAGTGGTGCTCAAACTTTTTCATGTCAAGGACCACCCAAAATGATATATGTATTTGGCTGCGGACCCCACCCATCTCAAAATATTTTGTTCCAGGGACCCCCCAGAAGCAAAGATTTGAGTTACAAATGTTTGCTTTAATATATATATATATATTCAAAGATTTGCACACATTTTCACGTTTTTTCAAATCGTGATAATCGTGAAAAATAGCAGATCTACAAGCTCATAGCGCGGCACTCGGTGAGTCGCTATGAGCTTGTATATCTGCTATTTCTGAATAGCCAAAGTATAAAATAACGGTTATAGCTAAAATCTAAAATGACACAGATGCTTTCCCGGATTGAATGGCTTAAAACATGATGTTCGCTGCGTTTTCACTTCTCGAGGGGGGAAATGTGTACTGTTTACATTTGATCTTATATGGCATGCATGATGCACTTACAAACAGCCATGAGACCCAGGCATGTATGTACTGTATGGTATGTATTGCGTGCTGACAGTCAGACTAATCCTTCAAAAAATCCTCCCATTTCCTTTAACTCAATAATGGGTTCGAGGAGGGATGTAGCTTTGGGCAAACTTTTTCTTGAGCTTGGCCAGTTGGTCGTCGTGTGTGTGTGTGTGTGTGTGTGTGTGTGTGTGTGTGTGTGTGTGTGTGTGTATGAGTGTGTAGTAGACGACGCGGGTCCACACCCACACCTGGAGTCTGAGAGCCCTCTCGGCTTGTCATTTCATATTTGTGCAAGAGAAATGTCATGACACAGTGTATTACACCTCTAGACGTGAACCACACAGTGACAGCTCTGCCTCTGCATAGAAACAATGTAGGCGTGTGGTTGTACAGTATGGTGTTATTCTCGCACAGCCCAGGCGATCGTGGAGATCTCTCTGCCTACCGACACGTCTGGTGACATCTAAATCCAATGTAGTTGCTAAAACTGGATGGAAACATTTGGGAGATTTGGGGAAAAAAAGTATACCTGCATTGCAAAACCCAACGCGAAGACCACCTTGACAGCTAGAACCATATACTAGAGCCTGACTGATATATCTGCCTGGCCGATATATATCGGCCGTTATTTGACTTTATGTTGACGATACAACGGTATTGGCGATTTTCTGTATACAGCCGATGTGTCCTGATTTTTAACCACTGTCTGCCTGGGCGTCCCACTCCCTATTTTGGGCGCATCATTATCGTGGAAAATGTTCAAGCGATCTGCTTTTGAAAGTTTTTAAATAGGGCTTGAATGGAAATAAAGTTCAGTTTTACTTTTTTTGCTTGTTCCTTGTATAATTCAAATCATATAACATTTATATACTTATATATACATATATAAATATATACTTAAATCTGTCAAACGTTTGTTTATTTTTATGTATTTGTTTGTTTATAAGTTAAATGTCCTAAAATAGAAACTTTAATCAAATATAAGTTTTTCAAGTTGATTAGAAGTGATTTTTCCCTCTTTTCCCCTCTTCTTCTTCTTATTTTTACAAAAATAGTTCAAAACGTTGATAATCGGTCTAGGAATCTCCAAAATCGGAATCGTCATCGGACCCAAAAACTTGGCATCGGTCAGCTTTAGAACTCTCTGATTCTTGATTACTCTTTCTGTTTTTTGCTATTCTCCCTGCGTGTCGTATATATTATGTTTATTATTATTCATATTCATATTATTCATATTCATATTATTGCTGCTACAATGTGTGAGGAGCCAGAACTAAATAATTTGACTCTTATGTACCGGCATACACAAGATGCAACAATAAGGAAACCTTGAAACTTGAAGACCTTAGGGCGGTCCTTCATATTGGGAAGGTGATATGATTGGCTTTCAAAGCAGTAGGCATATAGGTTTATTTATTTATTTGCAGTCGTTCTCACTGCTGTTCTAGTGACTACATTATATTCCACTAGACATGTAAGTAGTAGGCGGAGATCTCCGATCGCTATGCATGACTAAGTACAGTATGTGTGTGTTTGTTTTGACCTTTTTGTGTGTGTGTGTGCATGCATATATTTGTGTGTGTGTATGTACTGTATGTGTATTAGGTTCATCTGAAATTGCCAATTTTCTATGTTTTACAATGCACTTATACGATGAGTAAGAGACACAGATAGACAGACGGACATGACTGACACTCAGTTGACACGCATACATACACACCCACACATGAATAAACACACACACACACACATACCGTAGACACAGTGGCAGTATTACTTGGAAATGGTGAACGAGAGGGCCTGGCTATATTCCGCTATAGGCCTGCTGTCTGTGATGTGGTTGTTTTAGGGAAATTCTTTGCGGGGGTTCACGCGGTTACTTTCCTAGCCAAGACAGCCATTGAGTGGGTAGTTAGCTAGGTGATCTCAGTCAAGTTTGCCTTCAGTGGAGCCCTTGGTTCAGACAGCCAGACACCATAATGCCAGTGCATCTCTTACCCATAATGACTGGTGTGTGCCACTGGAACTGGTCATTTTCAGTTTCGCTGCCAATTCGGCCCTCGGCTCCGCTCGGGCTCCATAACTGCTGACTGTTAGCCGAAGGGCCTTGCAGTGGCTGCCGAGTCGTTAACCCTTCCGATCCTGGAAACGCATACAGTATCTGTCATTTTTTGATTTCTTTGGGCTATTTGAAAATAGCAGATATACAAGCTCATAGCGCCGCGCTATGAGCTTGTAGATCTGCTATTTGAAATAAAATGTTATTATTTTATTATTTTTTATTTAAAAAATAAAAAATCGTGAAAATGTGTGCAAATCTTAGAATGTATATAAAAAAAATGTTTACTCAAATCTTTGCTTCTGGGGGTCCCTGGAACAAAATATTTTGGGATGGGGGTCCGCGGACAAATACATATCATTTTGGGGGTCCTTGACATGAAAAGAGTTCAAGAACCACTGATATTATAGCAAAATAATAATAAAAAAAAAAACTGTTAGGATTTAGAAGACATTTGTAGAATTCCCCAGAAGCAAAGATTTGAGTTAAAAATGTTTGCTAAAATATACTATAGATTTGCACCAAATTTTCACAGTTTTTCAAAAATAGCAGATCTACAAGCTCGTAGCGCGGCCTCGCTACGAGCTTGTAGATCTGCTATTTTTTAATAGCCCAAAGTATAAAATAATGGTTTAAAGTGGTTACGCACAGATGTGTTCCCGGTGTAAACGGGTTAACCTCCCTGCGTTTATATACTCATAGGGGAAATGCAGTGGTTTAGACGTTTTCTATTTTGCTGCGTGTCCGGGTGTCAGTGATGGATGCTGCTCCTGGGAGGGGGCCATAGCTCTTCCTGTGGAGGAGTAAGGGGACAGGGCAGAGCTCGCCACGTCTCCAGGGGACCGGGCTCGGGCCAGGTTGATACGGTTGTACTCGCGTGGGAACGTACCCTTGCCTCTACCTCCGGCCCCGGGGGGGAATTTCAACCACTGTCAACCTCAGACTGGGTGCTCTCTTAATCATCCTAAGAGTGGAAAAGCTGACATCAGGGTGGGTCAGTTAAGGGGGGGAAAAAAATATCAAGAATATAACAGCTCTGTCTATCGCTTTCCCACTCGGTGGGCTTGGCGGGTTGACAGGCTTTATTCCAAATCAGGTGAAACTGGCCTTACAAGGAGAACCAAAATGTACTGATATAGGACAAACAAACAAACAAAACAAAAACTCTCTCCCTTAAACCTTTAAGACCTGGAACACATCTGTCATTTTTTGATTTTGGCTATAAAAGCATTATTTTACACTTTGGGCTATTTAAAAATAGCAGATCTACAAGCTCATAGCGCGGCACTCGGTGCCACGCTATGAGCTTGTAGATCTGCTATTTTAAAAAAAAAATGAAAATGTGTGCAAATCTTTGAATATATATATTTTTAAAGCGAACTTTTGTGATTCAAATCTTTGCTTTTGGGGGTCCCTGGAACAAAATATTTTGAGATGGGGGTCCGCGGCCAAATACATATACGTTTTGGGGTCCTTGACATGAAAAAGTTTGAGAACCACTGACATAGCAACATACGTTTTTTCAAAAAACTGTTAGGATTTAGAAGACATTTTGTAGAATCGGAACCTCAGGCCTTAATGGGCTAAATAACTAACCAATACGTCAGCACACACACGGTAAAATCCGGAGCGTAAATTTCACCCGGACGAGGTTGAAAATGGACCTGCCAAGGGTCTCAAATCGAAACTTAACACGAGACCTTTCTATAACACAAACTGGTGGATTGTGCTATGAGTTCCTGCAGGTCCTATGGGTGTGAAGCCCTCTTCCCATTGATTCCAGCTGCAGTGGAAGTGCAGCTGGTAAGATAAGGAGACATCATGTGGCTCTCAGCCTTACTCTCTGGATGTGCTTGAGAACGGAACACAGAGCCCTCCAACGCTTTGATGTGCCTGAGGAGACATCACTGAGTGTTATGTTATAACTCTCTCTCTGTGTGTCTCTCTCTCTCTCTCTCTCTCTGTCTTTCCCCTCTCTCCCTCTCCCTCTCCCTCTCTCTCTGTCTCTCTCTTTTCTCTCTCCTTGCAGATTGTGCTGTGGTTAAGTGAAGAGCGAAGAGAGTGTGTGCGCGTGCAAGAGAGAGAGAGAGACGGCGAGAGAAGAGAAGAGAAGAAGAGAGAGTGTTGTACAATGTGCTAGGAGAGTGAAAGGAAGAGCAGCTCGGTTGTTTTTCTGATATTGTTGAGGTGTCAGAGAGACGAACGGGACGCAGCCATGGGGCGGAAGAAGATACAGATTACCAGGATCATGGATGAGAGGAACAGACAGGTCAGTGTGTGTCATGAGAATGCATTCCCGCACGCACGCACGTGCACGCACGTGCACGCACAGTCACATATGCACACATCCACACATGCATGTTGCACACATCACACACGTTTCAGCTATTCATTACTTCTACTGCACAAATATTACTGTGTTTTATCAAAGGGGTAACAGAGACAGTAAGAACCGATTGCGCTCTGGAATACAATATTGTAAAATGAGATGAGCAGGTTTAGTGAAAATCTGGTTTATTTTGCGTTAGGAAATTATATATATATCCACATTGAACTGCTTTACAAAGTACTGTAGACCGAAAACAAGATAGTAAACAATCAACTAGAAAAGTGTGCTCCTCGGAGCGCATATCTCCACCAGGCTGGGTTGTCAGGATACCACGAAGTGGAGGATGGGGGTTGGGGGGGGGGGGAGTTGGCTAGAGTTTGTATGACAGACAGTGAAACTTTGTGACGTTTGTGGCACCCCCTATGGGCAAAGTGAAAGTTCTTTTGTGGGTGTGCTCTATTAGGCCTTGCAAAATGGGATTCATGGTATAAATATATATATAAAAAAAGAATTATTTTAAAATGATAGGCCATTTACGGCAGTATGGGGGTATGGGAGGCCTTTCAGGTTGGACATGGCCAAACGCCTCTTTCTAAATGTGGCATTATCATAAACAAGAAAAATAGTCCAAATCTTTCAAAAATAGCATATCTACGTAAGTTCGCAACGTGTTGTGATGTGACCATTGTGAGCTTGTAGATCGGCTATTATTGAATACCAACAGCTGAAGTATAAAATAGAGCTTAATTGGTTAATGTATGTTTTGTAATAATAATCTAAGATCTATAAAGTAATTTGTAACTAAAGCTTTCCAAATAATTATAGTGAAGTACAACATTTGCCTGTGAGATGTAGTGGAGTAGGCCTACATAAGCTCATAGCGCGGCACCGCGCTATGAGCTTATGTAGATCTGCTATTTTGTAGATCTGCTATTTTTGAAAAAACTTGAAAATGTGTGCAAATCTTTGAATATATATATTCTTAAAGCGAATATTTTTAACTCAAATCTTTGCTTTTGGGGGGTCCCTGGAACAACATATTTTGAGATGGGGGGTCCGCCGCCAAATCCATATCATTTTGGGGATTCTTGACATGAAAAAGTTAGAGCACCACTGATATAGAAACATACGTTTTTCAGAAAACTGGTGTGATTTAGAAGACATTTTGCAGAATCGGAACCTCAGGCCTTAATGGGTTAAATTCAGTCGGTTTTTAGTTCCTGAGATGCTACAACAGTGTCTCTTCTATTCGTGTGTCTTATTTGGAACAGGGTCCACGCTGTACCTGTGGTGCAGGGTTCCATTTTTATATCCCCCCCCCCCCCCTCCCCCCCCTCCTCCTGTCTTGGTACAGTACCAGGGCTCAGCACAGCTGTCAACGAGTGCACGAATCTAAACAGACAAACCTCCACAAACACCCAGCTAGACAAACAGAAGAGGGACCGTGACATTTCTTTGTCAGTGTAGCCATATTTACAGACATGATTCTCTTGCCACCCTGCAATTTCAGCCAGCTAGAACTTGATGAGGCAGCAGGAGGAGCGATGGTCTGCGACGGGCGGTGTACGGGGCGGGCGGGGAGGAGGGGAGCGCAGCAGCGTGGGAGTCGAAAAAACGGAGAGGGCGAAACAGGCCGCCTGTGTCCTCTCTCTCTCTCTCTCTCTCTCTCTCTCTCTCTGCCGCTAGCTACACGGCTCGTCGTCCCCCAGAGCCTGGCGGCGGCGGCGGCGTGGCCGGGTCCCTCTCTCTGGCCCCCATGTGTTTGCAGCTGCTTGGTAGTAATTAGAAGCAGCCACCGCTACTGCAGCACCCTCTCATTAGCAAGGGTGGGTCGGACAGGACACACAGCGCCCTTCTCATGCCTTCTCAGCCACACACTGGTCCACGGGCCCAGCCACAGAGAGAGAGAGAGAGAGAGAGAGAGAGAGTGTGTGTGTGTGTGTGTGTGTGTGTGTGTGTGAGAGAGAGAGGGAGGGAGGGAGGAAAGGGAGGGAGTGAGAAGGCTGGAATTCATTCTGTCTGTTCTCTCGCTAAATATAAACTCTACCTTAAAGCCTGCCAGACTGGACATCTATACTGTATCCGTTTGTATCTTTAACCACTTAAACCCATTAAGACCTGAAGCCGATTCTAGAAATGCCCTCTAAATCCCAACAGTATTCTGAAAAAAAACTTATGTTTCTATATCAGTGGTGCTCAAACTTTTTGCATGTCAAGGACCCCCACAATGATATGTATTTGGCCGCCGACGCTCATCTCAAAATATGTTGTTCCAGGGACCCCCCAGAAGCAAAGATTTTAGTTAAAATGTTTCGTTTTAAAAGAATATATATATTCAAAGATTTGCACGCATTTTCGCTATTTTTCAAAAATAGCAGATCTTGTAGATCTGCTATTTTTGAATAGCCAAAGTGTCGAATAATGCTTTTTAGCTCAAATCAAAAAATGACGCAGATGCGTTCCAGGTCTTAATGGGTTGAAATAAGCCCTATTTTATACTGAAGCACAATACATACTCCTTCTGATGTCTGAACTTTTCTTCAGAATGGCAGGTGATATAACTACAAATTGACGTCATTCGGAACCTCGGATTGGGCGGTCTCAGAGGTTTTTCTCAGAACTTGTGCACCTCAAGATGTCCTGACTTTCCGAACTGTAGTTTAGAAAGCCTGTCCGAACCTCGAAGTCGGATGGAGTATGTATTGTATTGTATACAGTAGGACAATGGTGTCCTGTGGCGAAAATACCGATCTACAAGCTCAGAACGTGATGGATTGTAAGCTTGTAGATCTGCTACTTTTTTATGAATTTTTTTATGCCAGGTTGAAAGTGGTTAAAGTACATTATAGAAACTACCAGGCGCTGCTATATTGTTTTTCCAATTATGGCTTGTTTTTGTTAACTCAACAAAGGATGGCTGGTGAAAAGGAGAATTTGATTTTGTTAACTCAACAAAATGGGCAAAGGAGACAGCAAAGGAGACAGCGACCGAGTGCGCACGCCGAACAGCCAATGGCGTCGATAAGTTTGATTTTGGCAAGCCATGGTGGACCGAATTATTTATCAAGTGAAGAAAAACAAGTGCATGCTCCCTTTCCCCACCGTGTCAGCCAATAACCTGGCTGTATCAGCTGAAGTCTTCCCCTTGCAGCCATCTTTGGAAAGAAAGACATTATTGGGGCCAGGCCCATATACCCATTAATTAAGATGTGTTCATTTGGGGTGGCCAAAATGGAAGAATCCTGTTCACACCCCCATCAAAATATAATTTGCACTCCCTCACAGGTGGAACTACTTTTTCATGTTGTTTTTTGTTGTTGTTTGCAGTGCAGACAGAAAGCTAATTGAGGTCGTACCCCCCCCCTCCTGAGGGTGATAACATGATATCTCCCGGTTCTAGCTGTTAGCTACTCTGACCGTGTCTCCAACTGTGACTGTGGAGGCTAGCAGTTCAGCCAAGTGAGAAACAAAAAATCCACACGATGGGCCAATTATCAGTATAACACCTGGTACTGGGTGGGATCCAAGCAGGAGGGCAAAGAGATGCCGTACTCCCGGCTGTACTCCTTGGCACAGCGCTAGCATCTGCACTGTCTGCAATATAACCTGTGAAAGGAGCAGGAGGAGAAACGGAAAGGGGGAGGTGGGGAGATTACGTCCAATCAGGTTGTCATTGATTGATAGGTGTGCACACTACTGCTCAAAATCTGTGCTGAGTATTCTGTGCCACGCGAGCAAGTGGAATCTGTGTCTCGCTATTGTCTTTTGGAACAGTGGAGCCGTGGGGAGAGAGACAGTGCTTATTATTAACCCGTTAAGACCGGGAACGCATCTGGTGTCATTTTATTTTTTATTTCTTTGGGCTATTCAAAAATAGCAGATCTACGAGCTCATGAGCTTGAATATCTGCTATTTTTTCGGGGGGGAAATCGTGAATTTTTTTGCTAATCTTTAGTTTGAATATATATACTAGAGTTACAAATGTTTGCTTTTAAAAACATTATATTCAAAGATTTGCACACATTTTCATGATAAAAAAAAAAAGCAGATATGCAAGCTCATAGCGCGGCACTCGGTGCCGCGCTATGAGCTTGTATATCTGCTATTTTTTTAATAGCCAAAGATATCTAAAAAACGCGTTCCCGGTCTTAAAGGGTTAATGTGTCCTCTGCAAGTCTGGTCTTTTCATCAGATTTTGAAATGTCACACTGTATCATTTGTGTTGAAAGTTTATCAGTGGAACCCAGGCACTATAGCTATGCGTTTAGCTTGGGTTTAGCTGGCTCAGCAGAGGAGGAAAAACATCGATGACAATGAGCCACCATGAATACACTGTCACTGTAAGTGACGTTAAAATAAAGCTTTGGTATGACGTGATGTATGTGCATGTATCTCTTCCCCCCCCACGGGCCATGAAGCGCACAGTATCACTTCCCTGGGGGTGAGCTCCCTAGCGCCAACGGGGGAATGGCCATTAGCATATGGGCCCCATTGTTGGGAGACAATTTGAATCTTTATCTGCTTCGGCTCCGCCGCTAGCTGTCCATATTCATAGCATTAAAATGAAAGAAGGCCCTAAGTGGGCTAATTAAATAGTGTGGCAATACGGGACATTGCATGGGGACTAGAGGAGGGCTCCGCTCCTGCATTATCACTGCAAGTGCTTTGGAAAGTGCTGTTAACCTTTCAGGAGTTATAGCGCATCGAGTGGCACCGGCGGAGAAGGTCTGTAATTGCACAATCTATCAAAACAAATGGATTATTATCCTGAGGAATCCGTGAACGCAGAGTTAGGAGAGACAATGTCAACTTTGTTGATGTTTCTATTTGGTTGGCAGACGGAACGTGTCTTTAATGAAATGTGTTTTTGTTTTTTTTACAATTTTAGAGCCTATCTGTGGTCATAAGGGGACCATATACTGTATGTACTGTATATGGTCATGCAAAGTTTTTGGGCGGTGAAACCGCCCCTATAAGTGAGGTTTGGATATTTGTACAACAAATCCTGCGCTGTGATTGGCCAAAAATGTACCCCGCCTAACCCTGCACCGTGATTGGCCAATCACAGTCTATTCAGGACTGTGATTGGCCAGTGTCACATGACACATGTGCATAGCCCTTTATAAGAAACCATAACTTAAAAAAACCCATAAACTTGTTTTTTTTAAGTTATGGTTTCTTCCATCATAAAGAGTGTTTCAATAAATGTATTTATTTTTTGTACATGATTGGTTGACTCCATTCAGTATTGTGATTAGCTAGCAAGACACCGCCCACTTCACACAGGGTGTGATTTTTTTATATCAAAAGTCAAAAAACATAAAAAACAACTACTTACTATGTCAGCAGGTACTAACCAATTTAAAAATAATAATTGTAATATTTTTACATGCACCTTTCAATACATTTTCCACACAGAACTATGATTCACTATACTAGAGGGCAGTGCTAATATCTTGCATATAAGCAAACATAGGCTGCCCCTGACAAACAATATATATATTTTTTAAGGCTAAACAGTACAATGTGTTGCTGAAAACATTTGAAATAGGCAATGCAACACCGTTGGACTGACGCGACATCCAGGTGGGTCATGGTACTTGCCAATGCCTGAAATCAGAGCTCATAGCTGGATGGAAGATGTTCACCTGCACGGCTTCCGGATGTGACAGCATGCGTGTATATCCGCGTTGCGAACGTGCATTCCCAAAGAAAACAACTATGATTGGCTGAGGCATGTTGAGGTAGTGCTCGTTTTGGTTCACGTGATAACCTTTTCCGTTCACCATGGCTTGCCAACTCGGAACGGGCACTTGCTAGCCTGGTAGACCACCATCCCGGTCGCGGAATTCACATTTCAATTGATTTCAGCAAATCAAATGAAATACCAGGCTCACCTGGTATACTTACTCACCTAGCCGCTGTCAGGCAGGCCTCACAAGCCTCGAGGTGTTGCTGTCGGCCGTGCCTGCCTTGTTCTCAAGTGATTTAAACAGTGACACATTTGTTAAACGCTGCGCATACGCAGGATGTTTAGTGAACCAAAATGGGCGCTCCCCAAAAATGGTTTCTTTGGGTATTGTATTCACGCCCCCTGTCTAGACTAGAGGGTAGAAATATCCGCTCGTGAGTACGACTGGCATGACGATGGCTTGTAAAGAAAAAAGAAACATTAGTCGGCTGACAACAATTACTGCTGCCATGATCACTGGAAATCATGATCACTGGAAAGTTCGGGCGTGACACCCCTTATATATGTGCTTCAGTTACCACCAGCTCTCTGAAGACACTAATAACTTGAACTCTAACTGCGGGTGGCTATTAGTGCTGTTGTTCGTGAATTAGACTTTTTTTGTTCCAATGAGGCTCACTCGCAAAGAAAGGCGGCATATGTATGTATGTAATTAAACATGTGCAAATAGCACTGTAGCATCATGACAAGACGCTATTTGGTTAGGAGCGCAGTTAGGGGTGCATTTCACCGTTTGCAGGTACTTTGAATGTGAATCAAGCCGCGCAATGCTTTGGGGAATTTCGCCAGTGAAGATTTTATTTCATAAAATCCATCTTGATTTTTCTATTTGTGGATCAATTAAATTTCCATAAACTCTTACGGGACCCGTAAGTAGCCAAATGGACCATTTGGCTACTTTGTACACTTGCTGAGTGAAATGAATGCTCAGGTGCAGAGTCACCAGTGTGACTGACATTGCAAACCCATTTAAGGAACAAATGCTTGATAACAATGAGATGGTACACTATAAAAGTACTGTTATCTCTGATAGTGTACAAATTGAACCAAATGGACCCGTTAAGGTTTCATTTAATTACGTTTTTATACTCTCAGGGTTACAAATGGATGAATTGACACTGAGGATTTTTCTGGCCATTTTCAACTGTGAGGCTGATTTTTAAATCAGCCTCATGGTGGCGCTATAACAGCCCGCTACACATTTTGCTATGTAGCTCTTGAACCGTAGGTCGTACAATCATATATTTCCCAAATTTGCAGGCCCTGGGTAGGTGGGGACCTGCGCTACGAGGCGCGCACTTTTCTACTTTACTCTCAGCTTAATGTTATTACTTTAACTGACGAAATGTGTGCGCTGCACACACACACACACACACACACACACACACACACACACACACACACACACACACACACACACATACCTGCACATGCATTCATACTTGTATGTGCACGCACAAGCCAGCTTGCAAACACGCACACATTTTCTTTCCCTCACTTTCTCTTTCACATTCTATACTTTACCACTATGGGCGGGCACACACACACACACACACACACACACACCTGTCTCATTAGGCAGAATCTGGCAGATCGTTTAAAAAAGGGACAGAGATCCCCAGACAACCCCTCGAAGAAGAAGAAGAAGAAGAAGAAGAAGAAGTGTTCTTGATTATGTCGGTAGGATGACGGTCCAATGAGACTGGGCCTTTTCCTTCGACAAGAGAGAGGCGATAGCTGCATGTGTCTTGATTGTGTTGTGACAGGTAAAGACTCATGAATAGTATAAAACAACAATACGGTCTCTCTGCACGCGTGAGGAGGACCACCACCACCACTCACCTAGCGGGAGAGATGCGAGGATGAGGAGGATATAGGATCCTTGTTATGTAGGGTATAGGCACGGAGGCTGGCTGGCATAGCCCAGTGAGCAGTGTCTAGTGACGTCCTTTGGATGCCATTAAGCAGGCTCACTGGGGGTAATTGCCCAAGTCATTAAAAGTTTGATGATTTTAGCTGGCGGGTGGAGGGTTGCCTGCCCTTGCTGTGGCTCATTTTAGGATTTTTTTTTGCTCAGGCACGTCACATGCCCGTGGGCATAGAGCTGTTCCCTCTCTCTCTCCCTCTCTCTCTCTCTCTCTCTCTCTCTCTCTCTCTCTCTCTCTCTCTCTCTCTCTCCAGGGAGCATCGCAGCACATCATCCCAACTATTTTTCAGCCCTTCGCCCATTACTGAAGTTCTGAAAGGTCATCATTATTATTATTATGTTTTGGCAGGTGAAAAGCTTGTTGATAAAGAGCGGGGCAGTGTGTAACAGGGGGGAAACAGTTGAATGTGGCAGCCCCAGCGTACAGTAGAGACGTGTGTGTGTGTGTGTGTTCTAGTTAATGATGGTACTTAATTTTCCCTGAAATTTCATTTGAAGCTGCTAAAAACAAAAGCGGGCTAAATAATGAGCGTAAGCGCGTAGCTGCGTGTCAGGTGTTAGTGAGAGGTCATATCTTGTGGGCTGCTAAAAAGCACGATCGGTTTGATGATTTGATGATTCAACATTATTTAGCTGGTTGGAGAGACCTAATCGGCATAACTGAACTCTCTGGATGATCACTACATTCATTACTGTCATTAAATCAAACAGCAGAACAGACGACAAACATTTTTGGTTGTTTGTTTCGTGTCATCGATTAGAGCCCCGTCACGTAAATATATTTGTATTTATATTTTTTGGTCCTGGTGCATGTCATCCGTTCTACGAGACGAGATCAACAACTAGCCACAGTAGGTCCCTGCAAGGTCAACCCATGCCCAATGCATGTAGGGGTTCACATGGGGCTGTATTTTCTCCATGGGGGGAGGTCGGACACAGGACAGGAGAGAAGCCCTATGATGCCTCTCTCCCGGGCCCCGGCACTCGTCGAGCACTACAAAAACCAGGGCATATCGGCCGCAGGGCCCGGGTGATTCTGCCAGCTGGTGCCAGGGCCACTCTGTCTGTCATGTCTGCCATAGATGATAGTTTGAGATGACACGAGAGCTGCTCACAAGACTGTTGGCTCCTCGCCTCTCGAAAGGTGTTAGTAACTCAGGCTTCTGGTGTGCCATGGGGCCCCCAGACCCTCAGCTTGTGCTCCTCCGCCCCTGGGGACGGACAGTGATAAACCCTTTGATTGACACATGTATCCCATGTGGAGGGTTGCCAGATCTGCTTATTATAATTTCCCTGCAAGATTTTGTTTGAAAATAGCCGATCTACAAGCTCACAACGCGTCGCATCGCGACGCGTTGTGAGCTTGTAGATCTGCTATTTTCAAATAGCTGATGCATATGTTTAAAGTGCTCATGTGGCCCATGGTCGCTTTTTTTGGGCTGGTTTTCCTAGACCTGGTTGCTTGTTTCTCTCACAGAATCTGGCAACACTGATGGTGGTTTAGTTTAGATGGCAGCAGTATGATTGAGCATAATGTTACACAAACCTGCCATTAAAAATTATAATTTCAACACAGACGACGAGAAAAGTAAGTAGTAGTTGTTTATTATAGCACATGTGATTATATATTTTTAAAATCTCCCATCTTTATTTCAACACAATACAAGTGAGTAGTAGTAGTAGTACATTATAACATATGTGATTATACATTGTAAAACTTCCCTTGGAAATTTTTATTTTAGCACAGAAAACAAAGGAAGTTGCATATCTCGAAATAACAAGTGGTAGAGTATACAGCACACAGACAAAGTGCCTCGTTACAATATAGTCGTCTAAAAAAGAACTCACTCAAAAATACGAAACACGCGCTGAAATGAATAGCTGATCTCTGAAGAGAAGGTGATGATGGTCAGGCACTCAGGAAGAGAGGTTGGTCACATGTCAAAAGTACAGAACAAAATTAACATCTCCACACCACACAGAGTGCCTCTGGAAAAGGTCAGAGTTTTCAGCCTGGCACGGACTAAAAAGAAACACCAGTATAATCACTGGGTCTGGGCCGTGATTGCGTGACCTTCTCAAAAGTCTCGAGAAAGTTGGGACCCGTTCCAATTTATCGAACGTTTTTTTTGGATTTTGGTGTTTTGTTTTGTCTTTTGGCCTAATGACAGTCGCAGCGTCTCACACGGTGGAAGTGCACCGTCGTAATGTGCACTTGTCTGCCGTGTAATGCCAAGCTTTATGACTGATGCTTAAGCTGTTGCCGTGAATTACATGAATTAGTAAGGGCACTAGATGTACATAATGATAACATTCTCGTGTAAGTACAGCTCCCCTTCGACTCTGTGGGCCTCTTTTTTTGACGTGGTTTTAGCCGTAGGCGCGCTCCGCCAGCACGCCTCCCACCTGACCTCAAGGATGTCTGTGGTTTCCAGCGTCTCACCAAGTCACCCCCAGAGAACATGGGGGGGTGGTGGGGCGCCGGGTGGGGTGGGGTGGTGGGTGGGCGGTAGGTGGGGGAGACGACCAAAAATGTCCACATGTCTGTGGTGGCGTGCCGAGCCCTACCTCAACCAAGGGAGAGAGAAAGCCGCTCTACTACTGTACGTCTCGCGTGTCAAAAGGAGAAAGCTGAGACGGCCTGCGCTGTTTGGGCAGAACAAGCCATATCCGTCCCATGTCAGAGATGATCGCACCGTCGAGCATGCGCACCTTACCTTTTAACCCATTAAGGCCTGAGGTTCCAATTCTGCAAAATGTCTTCTAAATCCTTAACCGGTTTCTGAAAAACGTATGTTTCTTTATCAGTGGTTTTCCAACTTTTTCATGTCAAGGACCCCCAAAATGATATGTATTTGGCCGCGGACCCCCATCTCAAAATGTTTTGTTCCGGGCAGGGACCACCAGAAGCAAAGATTTGAGTTAATGTTTGCTTTAAAAGAATATATATATTCAAATATTTGCACACATTTTCACGATTTTTCAAAAATAGCAGATCTACAAGCTCGTAGCGCGGCACACAGCTTGTAGATCTGCTATTTTTGAATAGCCAAAGTGTAAAATAATGCTTTTTTTAGCTCAAATCCAAAAACGACACAGATGCGTTCCAGGTCTTAATGGGCTAAAGGCAGCGCTGAGTCTGGGGTTGCTGCTGTGTCTGGGTTTTGGGGTGGTGGGGGGTGCATGGCGGTGCTATAGGCCAGAGAGCTGACAATTAAATGAAGCGGTGCCTGGGTCAGCAGCCTCAGCACTCAGCACTCTGCCACGCACCCAGGTGGAACAAAAGTCCTCACTCAGCGCCCCACCCTGCGGGCTGGCTTCCTGCACCGAAAAGGTGACATCTCTGTGGCTTAGCAGTCATGCTCATCTGCTAAAGAGCATACAATTTGTTAATCATTTCCCCGGCCGTGACATCCCAGGGCCTACTTTTTTCCAGATGGCTAAGCAAACAAACAAACATGCGAGAGCGAACGAACAAGTGAATCAGGCAGCTGGTAAAAAAAAACCTGTTGGTGAACCGTCCGGGAGGTACCACCAGGTTCTAACAAGAACCGAGTCGAGACGAGTCCTCTACTACGGTCTGTAGATTTTTGGTACCAGCAAACGCTGTTACGGTATCTTCTTCCGTGCGGCGATCCTACCCTCACAGCATGTTCAGGATGACATGCACAAAACCCACACAAGTGCCTTTTTTCTCTCCATCCAGCCACACTCACGCCGAGGGCTTTTATGTGTCAGGGATTTGCAAGGGAACATGTTATTAGACTTAGCGCTCCCTGCTTTTAATCTGTGTCATTTCACAAAATGTCATTCACAGTCTTTGGCTCGTCATGTGAGCTCACCTGACATGGGGGGGGGGGGGGGTGCTAGTCGACGGAAAAATGACACAAGAACTAGGCTCCTGTGCATCTTGTGCAAGGAATAATGGGTCTGTGTAATTACCTGTAGTGTGGAAGATTCGAAAAATTCACTTCGCACAGTTGGAGTGACCCCTCTGCTTGAGTGGTTACACAGACACTATACAACTCTTAGGATTATACTGCATTATGCCAGTTTAAATGAGGGTAGCCGCAAGCTGTGACCAATTAAAGTTGAACAAAGCCAGCTCATCTGCTCAACTCCTCCCTTAGTAGGTCAGTGAAATTGGCGGAGGAGACGGCAGGCGTGCACATATATACCGCGTACACACACACAAGCACACACACACACACACACACACACACACACACACACACACACACACACACACACACACACACACACACACACACACACACACACACACACACTCGACCATGTCCCCATACGCACAGCTTTCACTAGAAAATTCAATACTGCCATTGTATACCGTACACTCTACCTACAGAGTTATCTTAGTGGGGGGAAGGGGGAAAAAATCACAAAAATATTGAGGCACAGGTTTCAAATATACACATTCCCACATTCTCCAAATACATTTGCCTGGAAATGTACATATACCAATATACCAATTACCAGACCAAGGAAAGAATGTCTGCATGCATTCCTGTTTTTCCTTTAACATGTGAATGATGTTTTTTAGTTTGAAAAAAGGGGAGTAAGCAGTAGTGTAACATAATGACCTGTGTATGGCGGGGCTGAGGGCGGCCACAGAGTACAGAGCTAGCAGAGATGCAGGACATAAAGTCACTGTGCGGAGAGAGGGTTGGGTTACCGGGCGGAGTGATGTATGACCTGAGCTCCCATCTGAGGGCTCGTGTTACAAAACGCTCGTGCCGTGCTGCTACAGCGGTGGCTTTCTGTACATGGGAGGGAGTCAGGGGCTAAAGTAATGTACTGTGTATGGACGGACGGACCCCTGTAGTTGCCAAAGCTCTGACTCAGCTGGTTGAACCTGCACTCCTAACCCTGACCTCCGGCCTTGATAACAAGGCAGACATTTTAGAGGTGCGCACTGTGCTCTTGCGTCAACACTGCTCAAGGCAAAACGCCCGTGTTGTCGTCCGTCACCTTGTCTAACTGTACAGCAACGCTGTTCACTTGCCAATGATGTTATTTGTTTATTGCATTGGATTAACCGCTATTAAAGCTAGTTATAATCAGTATTTACTCTGGTTGAAATGATTTTATTTCATTTATCACATACCTATATCTCAGCCTTTATTTGTCCTGGAAGAGGGGAGTGATAAGAGAGAGAGTGATAACTGTTATCAGCCCTAGGGCTGGTATGATGGCAGTAGCTGACCAATCAGTGCGCTCTAAAGTGCCTCCGTGTGCTGAACTGCCACCTTGAGTGACCTCGATGCAGAAGGAGGACCTTAGCGCGTCAAACAGTTGCCACGGTTGTTGCGTTGATCAAATGCAATGCGTTGGCCATTCAAAAATAGCAGATATACAAGCTCAGTGCGAGCTTGTACATCTGCTATTTTTTAACATTTTTGAAAAATCTCGAAAGCGTGAGAACCACTGATTTAGAAGGCATTTGTAGAATCGGCCGCAGGTCTTAACTCATTAACTGCCATGGACGAGTTAATTCGTCAAATTCTGCTATGGCTCAGCCTGCCAACGACGAGTTTGGACGAGTTTTGAAAAATAAAAATAAAATAATAATAAAAGTTTTTTTTCGTTTTTTCACACAGAACCAGAGATAACGCGATCTGAAGATTTACTGCTCCATTCACTTCCTGGTTAACTTATTACTTAAAAATGCTGTATCTCGGCTCCTTTTTTTTACTATGTATTTTTGGTCGAGACATGCTATTTTCAAAGGCGGACAACAAATGTCAACGAGGTCGCGATGACCTCGTTGACATTTGTGACACCACACAGTGAAACCCTCAGTGATTAGCAACCATCAGGGAGACCATCACTGGAGATAAATATTCTGTGACTACGGTACTTGAAAAATTAAGAAAATCTCAAAATCTCTGGCAGTGGGTGAGTGTTTTAATGTATACACTCTGGCAGTTAATGGGTTAAATGACTAAATGAGGGGTTATGGGTATGTGATAAACAAATGATCACATTTACTGTTGCCCTCAGTAACCAACCTCGGGGCAATGATGACAAATGCCCGGGTGATAAATCCATACATATAGTACATATACACAACGACTAAACAATGTAACCTTTGTGTGGGATTCATGCGTTATCTCTAGCGTTGTGGATTTTGAGGCTTTTCACATGTTTTTGTTTGTTTCCCCTTGTTAATAGATGTGCTCTGTTTAAATCTGTGTGCTCCACCAGGTTACCTTCACGAAGAGGAAGTTTGGCCTGATGAAGAAGGCTTATGAGCTCAGCGTTCTGTGTGACTGTGAGATAGCCCTCATCATTTTCAACAGCTCTAACAAACTGTTCCAGTATGCCAGCACAGACATGGACAAAGTGTTACTGAAATATACAGAGTACAACGAGCCCCACGAGAGCAGAACCAACGCTGACATTGTGGAGGTGAGTCAGCTTCACTTTCTTACTTTTACTGGGGTGAGGAAACTTGGTGAAATCTAGCTTAACCCGTTCAGACCGGCAACGCATCTTGTGTGTCCTTTTTTAAGATTTCTTTGGGCTATTCAAAAATAGCAGATATACAAGTTCATAGCGCGGCACTGAGTGCCGCGCTATGAACTCGTAGATCTGCTATTTTTTTTAAATCGTGAAAATTTGTGAAAATATTTGAATATATTCTTTTCTAAAAACATTTTTGACTCAAATCTTTGCTTCTGGGGGTCCCTGGCACAAAATATTTTTAGATGGGGGTCCGTGGCAAAATACATATAATTTTGGGGGTCCTTGACATGAAAAACTTTGAGAACCACTGATATAGAAACATACGTTTTTTCAAAAAACTGTACGATTTAGAAGACATTTTGTAGAATCCCCAGAAGCAAAGATTTGAGTTAAAAATGTTTTTGCTTTAAAACAAAATATATATTCAAAGATTTGCACAAATGTTCAGGATTTTTCAAAAAATAGCAGATCTACAAGCGTGGCACTTCTCTGGTCTAAATGGCTTAACACTCAGCTCTGCGTTTACTCTGACACGCCATCCATTTCCCCCTCACTGTATATATTTTCTATTCTCAATCGGCACATTACTAGAGGAAAAGCACAAACCCTGTGTTCTTATTTAGGCCAAATTAATCACTAGGAATATGTTTTGGAGTACAGTATGACATTGGCGTCAGAGCTAGCGGAGCAGAAAAAAACATGTGCAACGGGGAGGCCAACCGATAGCCACACACAGACCTTTGTTGTGCACAGAACACAGCAAGGGCAACGCTTTAGACAGTCTGAAAGTGGAGAGTAACCGTTTCCTCCTAGTCACCCTTCAGATAGGGGGACAGGAGGTCTGCGTTCTCTTGATAAGTTCAGCTCCTCTTGAGTCCAGCAACTGCCATAGAAAACCTATCTCTAGTGCAGGCCTGCTATACACACAGTAGCTTGCCTCACCACTACCAGCGACCCTGTTTCCCCGCTGATATTGTACCTGCGTGGCTCAGTCCCCTCGGGAGCCCTGCAGCAACCATTGCTCAAGACAGACAATTAGCTCGGCCTATTACTGTAATGGTTTGTAGTGAACATACTTGGAAATATTCCTGTGAAGTGTTTGTTGAAATCCCCTGAGAGCTCTCTACACGGCACTTGGTCTTCCTGGCAGCCACTGTCTCGCTCGCTGCATGCCCCAGCGCGAGCAGAGAATAAGACGACTGTTTTGCCAGACAAGGAAACTGTCAGCAAACGAGCGTCAATGAAAAAAAGTAAAATGGGGGATGATTGAGGATACGTACGTCCCAATCCAGAATGCCTTTGGATTTGACGCACTTTGTGGTTTCTCAGCCTATTCAGGACCTGCTCCCAAAAAGCAAGAGTTCTTCGCTCTGGCTGAATGAAAAGCAAACACATTTATGCCTAGTCAAGAAAATAATGATACCAACAATAAAAGTGTCCTATTTGCTTTTTGAAGCCAGTGTTTAAAGTACACACAGACTGGCTCTAGTGTTTCATGTTTTGACTGAGGTGTTTTCATTAGACAATGCAGACCTTTTCCCAGATTTCTGCACCACTTGCGTCATAATACTTCAGTGTTTTTACTGGCACATGTTTACAGAAACATACCTTGTTATTATTGCTGCCCCCCCCCCCCCCCACAGAGAGACATTAACTTTTCTTTTTAATGAAAATGAAATTGAAACATTCCAAGAATCTTCAAGGGTTTTGGAGAAGAAGTCTTATTCACTCTGAGGAACGACTAAAATTACAAGCAGTATGAAGGAGTCAGATGTGGCCCGCCATCATTTATTCATGCTTACTGCTGCTTGTGAATTACCTGCTTGGCAGAGCTGCAAAAAAAGAGAGCTCTGGCATCCAGTATAGTCCCATATAGTCAATTCTCCATCAGGGGCCCCTTGAGCAAAGCTGGGGCTCACCGGCATTAAAAATACATACAGTAGATGCACTCTACTGTTATGTAACAATGACCCCCCCATTTGTTTTTGTTGTGATTCTGGAAGCCTTCCTATCATAACCGAGGCTTTAGCGGGGAATACAGCTTGGATTATTTACTATCCATTGAGTCGCTCATTCCCATGGTCTTCTTCAGCCTGTAGTACCTCACTTGAGTTCCGTTGACGTTGCTTTAATGTTTGCAAATGTTCTGTAACTGGGCACGTGCAAAGTAAATAACGGTCTGCGCTCCATAAAGAGCACGAGTGGTCCGCTTGCCAACAGAAGTGGAGGAGGACTAACTGTTAGTGATCTGTTCATCTCCCACTTACAGTAGCCCCCCCCCCGGCTACTCTCTCTCTCAAGGAGGCTGTCCTGTGCTGTACAGCAAAGGCGAGAACAATGTAGTGTTGTCCCTGCTCACTCGGCCAGCATCTGTGCAGATATACGCCTGCAAATCCCCCCCCCATCGGCCTGCTGGCTATGTGGTCAGGGTTCAGAAGTGGAGAAGCAGAGCAGAAGTAAGCAGGCCCTGGCCCGGGCTCCCTCCCGATACATAACGTGACTCATAACCATGCTATTCACTCTGCTGGCACCGGAGCAGCGCAAGAGCCCAACGTTTGCAAGGCAGTGAAAAGAGCTCAGTATAGATGTGGGTTATTTCATTAATCTATTAAGACCTGGAACGCATCTGTGTCATTTTTTTATTTGAGCAAAAAAAACATTATTTTACACTTTGGCTATTCAAAAATAGCAGATCTACAAGCTCGTAGCGCGGCACCGAGTGCCGCGCTACGAGCTTGTAGATCTGCTATTTTTGAGAAAATCGAGAAAATTTGTGCAAATCTTTGAATATATATAGTTTTTAAAGCGAACATTTGTAACTCAAATCTTTGCTCCTGGGGGGTCCCTGGAACAAAATATTTTGAGATGGGGGTCCGCGGCCAAATACATATACATTTTGGGGTCCTTGACATGAAAAAGTTTGAGAACCACTGACATAGCAACATGAGTTTTTTTCAAAAAACTGTTAGGATTGAGAAGACATTTTGTAGAATCGGAACCTCAGGTCTTAATGGGTTAAGCCTAGTAATGATGTTGTCTTTTAAGTCGTCCCATTAAAGGCGTGGCCCCCTCGATTTCAGTATCCAAAAATGGGTGATGACTCCATTGCTGATCTCTTTTTTGCTGATCTATTTTCATGTTTTTTAGTAGTGGACAATACATTTTCTTTTAGTTCTTTTTTTAATGTCTCGCTTGACTGTCTTTGTCAATGAGCCTTTATCAGATTTGTGTGGAAGTGCCATTATCGGTTAGATGATTGAATGAAATTCTGTCCTCCCTCCGCTTAGATAGAGGCCCTTGTACTGTAAATAAATGCGGAGGCCTGACACAGGGAATGATGGGTAGATCCCCAAACCCCGCCCCCTCTCCTTTTCTGTCTGGTAAAATGGGCCTCACATGAGGACACTTACCCTGGACACTTATCTAAATTTTTAAATTGCATTAAACCAATGATTGCCACACAAATAATCATGTGCTCATTGGCCTGGCATGGGAGAAGACCAAGCGAATCCTTCCCCAATTTTCATCAGGCAGCATACGTTCTCAGTCCATGTGAGGAAGCCAAATCAAAGGTCACATTCCTGCTTAGTAGTACCATCTGTAGATAAAGGCCGGGGCCATGCAGTGTGTTGGAGAACGCTGCCCATGTTTTCCACAGATGGATGCATGCCTGGGCCACAGTTTGATAACCCAGTGGAAAGGCTATGGACTTTGTCTCAAAACTTGGCTCGCAGTCCAAAGCAGAACTGTAAAAATCAGTGTGTGTGTGTGTGTGTGTGTGTGTGTGCGTGTGCACACGCGTGTTCATGTGTGCATGTTTGTGGTGGAATTGACCTCAGCCAGTACCCCTGGTGACAGGTGAACTGTTGCATGAAATCTGTCTGAATTGTATTCATCTCACTGTGTAATCTGAGTCTGTTTTTCCTCTCTCAAATACATTTATAGCCATTCTCAATCACAGCACTGTTTCTCAAGATCTTATATAAAAGGGGAAAAAAAACATTGCGACACATTGTGAGCTTGTAGATCAGATTTTTTTTTTTAATGTTAAATGTTTTTTTCAAATGTTCTCCCGGCATTTTCATCAGGATGGGGGCCAATTATTTTTATTTTACCTAGTGACAGAACAGAACATGACAAACGTCAATCTAAGTGCTCAAAACAACTATTATCATTTAAAATCGTCTGAAAACAATTTAGTAGAGAATTGTTGAACATTGTTGACATTTTAGTGTTTTAAAGATACAGTATTTGTCGGGACTTGGGGACAATCCCGGCGAAACGGGGACGTCTTGCTCACCGGTATTTACAGTGTACTTGCTATTGTTGTGTTTCTTATTGAATTCTATTGGTACCACAAATGAAAATGCTGCTGTATGTCATTAGATTAATCTAATAACATTTAGTCCTCCCTCCCTTCTCCACCAGCAGTGGTAATAAGATTTTGCGTCAGCTCCTCTCCTTGCACCGTTCTCCTCCTCGGCAACAGAAAGATCACTGTCTCCCCAAGATTCCTTGAAATCTGATAGC